>NW_027596282.1:0-446054 GCF_964194155.1 Cetorhinus maximus | reverse complement strand
CCCCGTGATCTCAATCTCTGTCCGTTTAACCACCCTGTGATCTCACTCTCTGTCTCTTTAACCTCCCTGTGATCTCACTCTGTACCTTTAATCTTCTTGAGATCTCATTCTCTGTCCCTTTCAACTCCCCGTGATCTCAATCTCTGTCCCTTTAACCTCCTCGTGATCTCACTCTCTGTCCCTTTAATCTCCCCGTGATCTCACTCTCTGTCCGTTTACCCTACTTGTGATCTCACTCTCTGTACCTTTAACCTCCCCGTAATCTCAATCTCTGTGCCGTTAACCTCCCGTGATCTCACTCTCTGTCCCTTTAACGCCCCAGTGATCTCACTCTGTCCATTTAATCTTCACGTGATTTCAATCTCTGTCCATTTAAATTCCCGTGATCTAACTCTCTGTCCCTTTCACCTTCACGTGATCTCACTCTCTGTCCCTTGAACATCCCCGTGATCTCACTCTCTGTCCCTTTAACCTCCCCGTGATCTCACTCTCTGTCCCATTAACTTCCCCGTGACCTCACTCTCTGTCCCTTTAACCTCCCCGTGATCTCATTCTGTCCCTTTAACCTCCCCGTGATCTCACTCACTGTCCATTTAAACTCCCCGTGATCTCACTCTCTGTCCCTTTAAACGCCCCGTGATCTCCATCTCTGTACCTTTAACCTCCCCATGATATCACTCTCTTTCCATTTTACCATCCCGTGATCTCACTCTGTCCCTTTAACCTTCCCTGATCTCATTCTCTGTACCATTAACTGTCCCCCTGATCTCAATCTCTGTCCCTTTAACTGTCCCCTTGATATCACTCTCAGTCCATTTAACTGGCCCCCGATCTCACTCTCTGTCCCTTTAACTGTCCCTGATCTAAATCTCTGTCCATTTATCATTCCCGTGACCTCACCCTCTTTTCCTTTAACCTCCCCGTGATCTCAATCTCTGCCCCTTTAACCTCTCCGTGATCTCACTCTCTGTCCCTTTAACCTCCCCGTGATCTCAGTCATTGTCCAGTTAACCTACCGGTGATGTCACTCTCAGTCCCTTTAACCTCCCCGTAATCTCACTCTCTGTCCCATTTACCTCCCCGTGATCTCACTCTCTGTCTCTTTAAGTCCCCGTGATCTCACTCTCTGTCCCTTTAACCACCCCGTGATCTCACTCTCTGTCCCTTTAACCTCCCCGTGATCTAACTCTCTGTCCCTTTAACCTCCCCGTGATCTCAATCTTCGCTCACTTAAACTCCCCGTGACCTCATTCTCTGTCCCTTTCACCTCCCCATGATCTCACTCTCTGTGCCTTTAACGTCCCCGTGATCTCACTCTGACCCTTTAACCTCCCCGTGATATCACTCTCTTTCCATTTTACCATCCCGTGATCTCACTCTGTCCCTTTAACCTTCCCTGATCTCATTCCCTTTTCCTTTAACTGTCCCCCTGATCTCAATTTCTGTCCCTTTAACTGTCCCCTTGATATCACTCTCAGTCCCTTTAACTGGCCCCCGATCTCACTCTCTGTCCCTATAATTGTCACTGATCTCAATCTCTGTCCATTTATCATTCCCGTGATCTCACCCTCTTTTCCTTTAACCTCCCCGTGATCTCAATCACTGTCCCTTTAACCTCCCCGTGATCTGACTCTCTGTCCCTTTAACCACCCTGTGATCTCACTCTCTGTCTCTTTAACCTCCCCGTAATCTCACTCTTTCCCTTTAATCTTCTTGTGATCTCATTCTCTGTCCCTTTCAACTCCCCGTGATCTCAATCTCTGACCCCTTTAACCTCCTCGTGATTTCACTCTCTGTCCCTTTAATCTCCCCGTGATCTCACTCTCTGTCACTTTAAGCTACTTGTGATCTCACTCTCTGTCCCTTTAACCTCCCCGTGATCTCAATCTCTGTGCCTTTAACCACCCTGTGATCTCACTCTCTGTCCCTTTAACCTCCCCGTTATCTAACTCTCTGTCCCTTTAACTTCCCCATGATCTCAATCTCTGTTCACTTAAACTCCCCGTGATCTCATTCTCTGTCCCTTTCACCTCCCCGTGATCTCACTCTCTGTCCCTTTAACCTCCTTGTGATCTCACTCTCTGTACCTTTAACCTCCCCGTGATCTCAATCTCTGTGCCTTTAACCTCCCCGTGATCTCACTCTCTGTCCCTTTAACCTCCCAGTGATCTCACTCTGTCCATTTAATCTTCCCGTGATTTCAATCTCTGTCCATTTAAACTCCCCGTGATCTCATTCTCTGTCCCTTTCACCTTCACGTGATCTCACTCATTGTCCAGTTAACCTACCGGTGATCTCACTCTCAATCCCTTTAACCTCCACGTAATCTCACTCTCTGTCCCATTTACCTCCCCGTGATCTCTCTCTCTGTCCCTTTAACTTCCCCTGATCTCACTCTCTGTCCCTTTAACCACCCTGTGATCTCACTCTCTGTCCCTTTAACCTCCCCGTTATCTAACTCTCTGTCCCTTTAACTTCCCCATGATCTCAATCTCTGTTCACTTAAACTCCCCGTGATCTCATTCTCTGTCCCTTTCACCTCCCCGTGATCTCACTCTCTGTCCCTTTAACCTCCTTGTGATCTCACTCTCTGTACCTTTAACCTCCCCGTGATCTCAATCTCTGTGCCTTTAACCTCCCCGTGATCTCACTCTCTGTCCCTTTAACGTCCCAGTGATCTCACTCTGTCCATTTAATCTTCACGTGATTTCAATCTCTGTCCATTTAAACTCCCTGTGATCTCATTCTCTGTCCCTTTCACCTTCACGTGATCTCACTCTCTGTCCCTTGAACATCCCCGTGATCTCACTCTCTGTCCCTTTAACCTCCCCGTGATCTCACTCTCTGTGCCATTAACTTCCCCGTGACCTCACTCTCTGTCCCTTTAACCTCCCCGTGATCTCATTCTGTCCCTTTAACCTCCCCGTGATCTCACTCACTGTCCATTTGAACTCCCCGTGATCTCACTCTCTGTCCCTTTAACCGCCCCGTGATCTCAATCTCTGTACCTTTAACCTCTCCGTCGTATCACTCTCTTTCCATTTTACCATCCCGTGATCTCACTCTGTCCCTTTAACCTTCCCTGATCTCATTCTCTGTTCCTTTAACTGTACCCCTGATCTCAATCTCTGTCCCTTTAACTGCCCCCATGATATCACTCTCATTCCATTTAACTGGCCCCCGATCTCACTCTCTGTCCCTTTAACTGTCCCTGATCTCAATTTCTGTCCATTTATCATTCCCGTGATCTCACCGTCTTTTCCTTTAACCTCCCCGTGATCTCAATCTCTGCCCCTTTAACTTCTCCGTGATCTCACTCTCTGTCCCTTTAACCTCCCCGTGATCTCACTCATTGTCCAGTTAACCTACCGGTGATCTCACTCTCAGTCCCTTTAACCTCCCCGTAATCTCACTTTCTGTCCCATTTACATCCCCGTGATCTCACTCTCTGTCCCTCTAACTCCCCGTGATCTCACTCTCTGTCCCGTTAACCACCCCGTGATCTCACTCTCTGTCCCTTTAACCTCCCTGTGATCTAACTCTCTGTCCCTTTAACCTCCCCGTGATCTCAATCTCCGTTCACTTAAACTCCCCGTGACCTCATTCTCTGTCCCTTTCACCACACCATGATCTCACTCTCTGTCCCTTTAACATCCCCGTGATCTCACTCTGTCCCTTTAACCTCCCCGTGATATCACTCTCTTTCCATTTTACCATCCCGTGATCTCACTCTGTCCCTTTAACCTTCCCTGATTTCATTCTCTTTTCCTGTAACTGTCCTCTTGATATCCCTCTCAGTCCCTTTAACTGGCCCCCGATTACACTCTCTGTCCCTATAACTGTCCCTGATCTCAATCTCTGTCCATTGATCATTCCCGTGATCTCACCCTCTTTTCCTTTAACCTCCCCGTGATCTCAATCACTGTCCCTTTTACCTCCCCGTGATCTCACTCTCTGTCCCTTTAACCACCCTGTGATCTCACTCTCTGTCTCTTAAACCTCCCCGTGATCTCACTCTGTCCCTTTAATCTTCTTGTGATCTCATTCTCTGTCCCTTTCAAATCCCCGTGATCTCAATCTCTGTCCCTTAAACCTCCTCGTGATATCACTCTCTGTCCCTTTAATCTCCCCGTGATCTCACTCTCTGTCCCTTTAACCTCCTTGTGATCTCTCTCTCTGTCCCTTTAACCTCCCCGTGATCTCAATCTCTGTGCCTTTAACCTCCCCGTGATCTCACTCTCTGTCCCTTTAACGTCCCAGTGATCTCACTCTGTCCTTTTAATCTTCCCGTGATTTCAATCTCTGTCCATTTAAACTCCCTGTGATCTCATTCTCTGTCCCTTTCACCTTCACGTGATCTCACTCTCTGTCCCTTGAACATCCCCGTGATCTCACTCTCTGTCCCTTTAACCTCCCCGTGATCTCATTCTGTCCCTTTAACCTCCCCGTGATCTCACTCACTGTCCATTTAAACTCCCTGTGATCTCACTCTCTGTCCCTTTCACCGCCCCGTGATCTCAATCTCTGTACCTTTATCCTCCCCGTGATATCACTCTCTTTCCATTATACCATCCCGTGATCTCACTCTGTCCCTTTAACTTTCCCTGATCTCATTCTCTGTTCCTTTAACTGTCCCCCTGATCTCAATCTCTGTCCCTTTAACTGTCCCCTTGATATCACTCTCAGTCCCTTTAACTGGCCCCCGATCTCACTCTCTGTCCCTTTAACTGTTCCTGATCTCAATCTCTGTCCATTTATCTTTCCCGTGATCTCACCCTCTTTACCTTTAACCTCCCCGTGATCTCAATCTCTGCCCCTTTAACCTCTCGTTGATCTCACTCTCTGTCCCTTTAACCTCCCCGTGATCTCAGTCATTGTCCAGTTAACCTACCGGTGATGTCACTCTCAGTCCCTTTAACCTCCCCGTAATCTCACTCTCTGTCCCATTTACCTCCCCGTGATCTCACTCTCTGTCCCTTTTATCCCCGTGATCTCACTCTCTGTCCCTTTAACCTCCCCGTGATCTCACTCTCTGTCCCTTTAACCTCCCCGTTATCTAACTCTATGTCCCTTTAACCTCCCCATGATCTCAATCTCCGTTCACTTAAACTCCCCGTGATCTCACTCTGTCCCTTTAACCTCCCCGTGATATCACTCTCTTTCCATTTTACCATCCCGTGATCTCACTCTGTCCCTTTAACCTTCCCTGATCTCATTCTGTTTTCCTTTAACTGTCCCCCTGATCTCAATTTCTGTCCCTTTAACTGTCCCCTTGATATCACTCTCAGTCCCTTTAACTGGCCCCCGATCTCACTCTCTGTCCCTATGACTGTCCTGATCTCAATCTCTGTCCATTTATCATTCCCGTGATCTCACCGTCTTTTCATTTAACCTCCCCGTGATCTCACCTTCTGTCCATTTAACCACCCTGTGATCTCACTCTCTGTCCCTTTAACCTCCCCGTAATCTCACTCTCTGTCTCTTAAACCTCCCCGTGATCTCACTCTTTCCCTTTAATCTTCTTGTGTTCTCATTCTCTGTCCCTGTCAACTCCCCGTGATCTCAATCTCTGACCCTTTAACCTCCTCGTGATTTCACTCTCTGTCCCTTTAATCTCCCCGTGATCTCACTCTCTGTCACTTTAACCTACCTGTGATCTCACTCTCTGTCCCTTTAACCTCTCCGTGATCTCAATCTCTGTGCCTTTAACCTCCCCGTGATCTCACTCTCTGCCCCTATAAACCCCCCCCATGATCTCTCTCTCTGTCCCTTTAACCTCCCCGTGGTCTCACTCTCTTTCACTTTAAACTCCCCGTGATCTCACTCTCTGTCCCTTTAAACTCCTCCTGATCTCAATCTCTGTACCTTTAACTGTCCCCTGATAACACTCTCTGTCCCTTTAACTGTACCTGACCTCACTCTCTGTCCCTTTAAATGTCCGACTGATCTCACTCTCTGTCCCTTGAACTGACCCAGATCTAACTCTCTGTCCCTTTAACCTCCCCGTGATCACACTCTCTGTCCCTTTAACCTCCCCGTGATCACACTCTCTGTCCCTTTAACCTCCCAGTGATCTCACTCTCTGTCCCATTAACCTCCCCCTGATCTCACTCTCTGTCCCTTTAACTATCCCCGTGATCTCATTCGCTGTCCCTTGAAATGTCCCCCTGATCTCACTCTCCGTCCCTTGAACTATCCCCCTGATCTCACTCTCTGTCCCTTTAACTAATGCCCTAATGTCACACTCTGTTCCTTTAATTGGCCCCGATGATCTCACTCTCAGTCCCTTTAACCTCCCTTTGATCTCAATCTCTGTCCCTTTAAACTCCCCATGATCTCACTCTCTGACCCTTTAAACCTCCCCATGATCTCACTCTCTGTCCCTTTAGCTTCCCTGATCTAGTTCTCTGTACCTTTAACCTCACCGTGATCTAACTCTCTATCCCTTTAACCTCCCCGTGATCTCTATCTTTCCCTTTAAACTCCCGGTGTTCTCACTCTCTGTCCCTTTAAACATCCCGTGATCTCACTCTCTGTCCCTTTAACCTGCCCGTGATCTCACTTTCTGTCACTTTAACTTCCTTGATCTATCTCTCTGTCCCTTTTACCTCCCCTTAATCTCACTCACTGTCCCTTTAACCTCCTCGTGATCTCACTCACTGTCCCTTTTACTTTCCCGTGATCTCACTCTCTATCCCTTAAACCTCCCCGTGATCTCACTCTCTGGCCCATTAACCTCCCCCGATCTCACTCTCTATCCCTTAAACCTCCCCGTCATATCACTCTCTGTGTCATTAACCTCCCCGTGATCTCATTCTCTGTCCCTTTACGCACCCCGTGATCTCAATCTCTGTCCCTTTAACCTCCTCGTCATCTCACTCACTGTCCCTTTAACGTCCTCGTGATCTCAATCTCTGTGCATTAAACCGCCCAGTGATCTCACTCTCTGTCCATTTAATCTTCCCGTGATCTCAATGTCTGTCCATTTAAACTCCCCGTGATCTCATTCTCTGTCCCTTTCACCTCCCCGTGATCTCACTCTCTGTCCCATTATGCTCCCCGTGATCTCACTCTCTGTCCCATTAACCTCCCCGTGATCTCCCTCTCTGTCCCTTTAACCTCCCTGTGATCTCACTCACTTTCCCATTAACCTCCCCCTGATCACACTCTCTGTCCCTTTAACCTCCCAGTGATCTCACTCTCTGTACCTTTAACCTCCCTGTGATCTCACTCTCTGGCCCATTAACCTCCGCCTGATCTCACTCTCTGTCCCCTTAACTTTCCCGTGATCTAACTCTCTGTCCCTTTAACCTCCCCGTGATCTCACTCTCTGTCCCTTTAATGTCCCAGTGATCTCAATCTGTCCATTTATTCTTCCCGTGATCTCAATCTCTGTCCCTTGAAATTACCCGTGATCTCATTCTCTGTCCCTTTCGAGTCCCCGTGATCTCACTCTCTGTCCCTTTAACCTCCCCGTGATCTCACTCCCTATCCCTTTAAACTCCCCGTGATCTCAATCTCTGTCCCTTTAACCTCCCCGTGATCTCACTCTCTGTCCCATTAAGTTCCCCTTGATATACCTCTCTGTTCCTTTAATGTCAATTTGATCTCACTCTCTGTCCCATTAACCTCCCCGTGATCTCACTCTCTGTCCCACTAAGTTCCCCTTGATATCCCTCTCTGTTCCTTTAATGTCAATTTGATCTCACTCTCTGTCCCATTAACCTCCCCGTGATCGCACCAAATGTCCATTTAACCTCCCCGTGATCTCACTCCCCGTCCCTTTAACCACCCCGTGATCTCACTCTCTGTCCCGTTAACTTCCCCGTGATCTCACTCACTGTCCATTTAAACTCCCTGTGATCTCACTCTCTGTCCCTTTAACCGCCTCGTGTTCTCAATCACTGTACCTTTAACCTCCCCGTGATCTCACTCTGTCCCTTTAAAATTCCCTGATCTCATTCTCAGTTCTTTTAACTGTCCCCCTGATCTCAATCTCTGTCCCTTTAACTGTCCCCTTGATATCACTCTCAGTCCCTTTACCTGGCCCCCGATCTCACTCTCTGTCCCTATAACTGTCCCTGATCTCAATCTCTGTCCATTTATCATTCCCGTGATCTCAACCTCTTTTCCTTTAACCTCCCCGTGATCTCAATCTCTGTGCCTTTAACCTCCCCGTGATCACACTCTCTGTCCCTTTAACATCCCAGTGATCTCACACTTTCCATTTAAACTTCCCGTGATTTCCATCTCTGTCCATTTAAACTCCCTCTGATCTCATTCTCTGTCCCTTTCACCTTCTCGTGATCTCACTCTCTGTCCCATGAACCTCCCAGTGATCTCACTCTCTGTCCCTTTAACCTCCCCGTGATCTCACTCTCTGTCCCTTTAGCCTCCCCGTAATCTCTCTCTGTCCCTTGAACCTGCCCGTGATCTCACTCTCTGTCCCGTTAACCTCCCCGTGATCAAAATCTCTGTCCCTTTAACTTGCCAGTGATCTCACTCTCTGTCCCTTTAATCTCCCTGATGTAGCTCTCTGTCCCTTTAATCTCCCCGTGATCTCACTCTCTGTCCCTATAACCTCCCCGTGATCTCACTCTCTATCCCTTTAACCTCCCCGTGACCTCACTCTCTGTCCCTATAACCACCCCGTGATCTCACTCTCTGTCCCTTTAAACTCCCTGTGATCTCAATCTCTGTCCCTTTAACCTCCCCGTGATCTCACTCTCTGTCCCATTAACCACCCCGTGATCTCACTCTCTCTCCCTTTAACCTCCCGGTGATCTCACTCTCTGTCCCTTTAACCACCCCGTGATCTCACTCTCTGTCCCTTTAACCTCCCCGTGATCTCACTCTCTCTCCCTTTAACCTCCCCGTGATCTCACTCTCTCTCCCTTTAACCTCCCGGTGATCTCACTCTCTGTCCCTTTAAACACCCCGTGAACTCACTCTCTGTCCCTTTAACGTCCCCGTGATCTCACTCTCTGTCCCATTAACCTCCCCGTGATCTGACTCTCTGTCCCTTTAACCTCCCCGTGATCTCACAGTCTGACCCTTTAACATTCCTGTGATCTCACCGTCTGTCCCTTTAAACTCCCCGTGATCTCTTACTGTCGCTTTAACCTCCCCGTGATCTCTGTCTTTCCCTTTAAACTCCACGTGTTCTCACTCTCTGTCCCTTTAAACTCCCCATGATCAAAATCACTGTCCCTTTAATCTGCCCGTGATCTCACTCTCTGTCCTTTTAACCTCCCCGTGATCTCACTCTCTGTCCTTTTAACCTCCCTGTGATCTCACTCTCTGTCCTTTTAACCTCCCTGTGATCTCACTCTCTGTCCTTTTAACCTCCCTGTGATCTCACTCTCTGTCCTTTTAACCTCCCCGTGATCTCACTCTCTGTCCCTTTAACCTCCCTGTGATCTCACTCTCTGTCCCTTTAACCTCTCCGTGATCTCAATCTTTGTCCCTTTAACCTCCCCGTGATCTCACTCTCTGTCCCTTTAACCTCCCCGTGACCTCACTCTCTGTACCTTTAACCTCCCCGTTATCTCACTCTCTGTCCCTTTAAACTCCCCGTGATCAAAATCTCTGTCCCTTTCACCTCCCCGTGATCTCATTCTTTGTCCCTTTAACCTCCCCGTAATCTCACTCTCTGTCCCTTTTACATCCCCGTGATCTCACTCTCTGTCCCATTAACCTCACCGTGATCTCACTCTCTGTCGCTTTAACCTCCCCGTAATCTAAATATCTATCCCTTTAACTTCCCAGAGATCTCACTCTCTGTCCCTTTAAACACCCCGTGATCTCAGTCTCTGCCCCTTTAAAATCCCCGTGATCTTGCTGTGTCGCTTTAACCTCCCCATAATCTCTCACTGTCCCTTTTACTTCCCATGATCTCACTCTCTTTCCTTTTAGCCTCCCCGTGATCTCACTCTCTGTCCCTTTAACCTCCCCGTAATCTCACTCTCTGTCCCTTTTACATCCCCGTGATCTCACTCTCTGTCCCATTAACCTCACCATGATCTCACTCTCTGTCGCTTTAACCTCCCCGTAATCTAAATATCTATCCCTTTAACTTCCCAGAGATCTCACTCTCTGTCCCTTTAAACACCCCGTGATCTCAGTCTCTGCCCCTTTAAAATCCCCGTGATCTCGCTCTGTCGCTTTAACCTCCCCATAATCTCTCACTGTCCCTTTTACTTCCCCGTGATCTCACTCTCTGTCCCTTTAATCTCCCAGTGATCTCTGTCTTTCCCTTTAAACTCCCCGTGTTCCCTCTCTCTGTCCCTTTAACATCAGCGTGATATCACTCTCTGTCCCTTTAACCTCCCCGTGATATCACTCTCTGTCCAATTAACCTCCCCGTGATCTCACTCTCTGTACCCTCAACCTCCCAGTGATCTCAATCTCTGTCCCTTTAAGGTCCAAATGATCTCACTCTGTCCCTTTAACCTCCCCGTTATCTCAATCTCTGTCCATTTAACCTGCCCGTGATCTCACTCTCTGTCCCTTTAACCTCCCTGTGATCTCATTCTCTGTCCCTTTCACCTCCCCGTGATCTCACTCTCTGTCCCTTTAAACTGCACGTGACCTCACTCTCTGTCCCTTTAACTTCCCCGTGAACTCACTCTCTGTCCCGTCAACCTCCCCGTGATCTAAATCTCTGTCCCTTTAACTTCCCAGTGACCTCACTCTCTTTCCTTTTAGCCTCCCCGTGATCTCACTCTCTGTCCCTTTAACCTCCCCGTAATCTCACTCTCTGTCCCTTTAACATCCCCGTGATCTCACTCTCAGTCCCTTTAACCTCCCCGTGATATCTCTTTCTGTCCCCTTTACCTCCCCGTGATCTCACTCTCTGTCCCTTTAACATCCCCCTGATCTCAATCTCTGTCCCTTTAACATTCCCGTGATCTCTCTTTCTGTCCCCTTTACCTCCCCGTGATCTCACTCTCTGTCCCTTTAACATCCCCCTGATCTCAATCTCTGTCCCTTTAACATTCCCGTGATCTCACCCTCTGTCCATTTAACCTCCCCGTGATCTCTCTCTGTCGCTTTAACCTCCCCGTAATCTTTCTCTGTCCCTTTAACCTCCCCGTGATCTCTGTCTTTCCCTTTGAACTCCACGTGCTCTCACTCTCTGTCCCTTAAAACTCCCCGTGATCTCACTCTCTCACCCTTTAACCTCCCTGTGATTCACTCTCTGTCCCTTTAACCTCCCCGTGATCTCACACTCTGTCCCTTTAACCTCCCTCTGATCTCACTCTCTGTCCCTTTAACCTCCACGTGATCTAAATCTCTGTCCCTTTAACTTCCCAGTGATCTCACTCTTTATCCTTTTAGCCTCCCCGTGATCTCACTCCCTGTCCCTTTTGCCTCCCCATGATCTCACTCTCTGTCCCTTTAACCTCCCCTTGATCTCACTCTCTGTCCATTTAACCTCCCTGTGATCTCACTCTCTGTCCCTTTAACATCCCCGTGATCTCACTCTCTGTCCCTTTAACCTACCCGTGATCTCACTCTCAGTCCCTTTAACCTCCCCGTGATCTCTCTTTCTGTCCCCTTTACCTCCCCGTGATCTCACTCTCTGTCCCTTTAACCTCCCCGGGATCTCACTCTCTATCCCTTTAACATCCCCGTGATTTCAATCTCTGTCACTTTAACCACCTGGTATTCTCACTCTCTGTCCCTTTAAATTCCAATTGATATCAATCTCTGTCCCTTTAATCTGCCCGTGATCTCATTCTCTGTCCCTTTTACCTCCCCATGATCTCATTCTCTGTCCCTTTTACCTCCCCGTGATCTCACTGTCTGTCCCTTTAACCTTCCTGTGATCTCATTCTCTGTCCTTTTAACCTCCCCGTCATATAACTCTCTGGCCCTTTAACCTCCCCGTGATCTCACTCTCTGTCCCTTTAAACTTCCCTGATCTCATTCTCAGTTCTTTTAACTGTCCCCCTGATCTCAATCTCTGTCCCTTTAACTGTCCCCTTGATATCACTCTCAGTCCCTTTACCTGGCCCCCGATCTCACTCTCTGTCCCTATAACTGTCCCTGATCTCAATCTCTGTCCATTTATCATTCCCGTGATCTCAACCTCTTTTCCTTTAACCTCCCCGTGATCTCAATCTCTGTGCCTTTAACCTCCCCGTGATCACACTCTCTGTCCCTTTAACATCCCAGTGATCTCACACTTTCCATTTAAACTTCCCGTGATTTCCATCTCTGTCCATTTAAACTCCCTCTGATCTCATTCTCTGTCCCTTTCACCTTCTCGTGATCTCACTCTCTGTCCCATGAACCTCCCAGTGATCTCACTCTCTGTCCCTTTAACCTCCCCGTGATCTCACTCTCTGTCCCTTTAGCCTCCCCGTAATCTCTCTCTGTCCCTTGAACCTGCCCGTGATCTCACTCTCTGTCCCGTTAACCTCCCCGTGATCAAAATCTCTGTCCCTTTAACTTGCCAGTGATCTCACTCTCTGTCCCTTTAATCTCCCTGATGTAGCTCTCTGTCCCTTTAATCTCCCCGTGATCTCACTCTCTGTCCCTATAACCTCCCCGTGATCTCACTCTCTATCCCTTTAACCTCCCCGTGACCTCACTCTCTGTCCCTATAACCACCCCGTGATCTCACTCTCTGTCCCTTTAAACTCCCTGTGATCTCAATCTCTGTCCCTTTAACCTCCCCGTGATCTCACTCTCTGTCCCATTAACCACCCCGTGATCTCACTCTCTCTCCCTTTAACCTCCCGGTGATCTCACTCTCTGTCCCTTTAACCACCCCGTGATCTCACTCTCTGTCCCTTTAACCTCCCCGTGATCTCACTCTCTCTCCCTTTAACCTCCCCGTGATCTCACTCTCTCTCCCTTTAACTTCCCAGAGATCTCACTCTCTGTCCCTTTAAACACCCCGTGATCTCAGTCTCTGCCCCTTTAAAATCCCCGTGATCTTGCTGTGTCGCTTTAACCTCCCCATAATCTCTCACTGTCCCTTTTACTTCCCATGATCTCACTCTCTTTCCTTTTAGCCTCCCCGTGATCTCACTCTCTGTCCCTTTAACCTCCCCGTAATCTCACTCTCTGTCCCTTTTACATCCCCGTGATCTCACTCTCTGTCCCATTAACCTCACCATGATCTCACTCTCTGTCGCTTTAACCTCCCCGTAATCTAAATATCTATCCCTTTAACTTCCCAGAGATCTCACTCTCTGTCCCTTTAAACACCCCGTGATCTCAGTCTCTGCCCCTTTAAAATCCCCGTGATCTCGCTCTGTCGCTTTAACCTCCCCATAATCTCTCACTGTCCCTTTTACTTCCCCGTGATCTCACTCTCTGTCCCTTTAATCTCCCAGTGATCTCTGTCTTTCCCTTTAAACTCCCCGTGTTCCCTCTCTCTGTCCCTTTAACATCAGCGTGATATCACTCTCTGTCCCTTTAACCTCCCCGTGATATCACTCTCTGTCCAATTAACCTCCCCGTGATCTCACTCTCTGTACCCTCAACCTCCCAGTGATCTCAATCTCTGTCCCTTTAAGGTCCAAATGATCTCACTCTGTCCCTTTAACCTCCCCGTTATCTCAATCTCTGTCCATTTAACCTGCCCGTGATCTCACTCTCTGTCCCTTTAACCTCCCTGTGATCTCATTCTCTGTCCCTTTCACCTCCCCGTGACCTCACTCTCTGTCCCTTTAACTTCCCCGTGAACTCACTCTCTGTCCCGTCAACCTCCCCGTGATCTAAATCTCTGTCCCTTTAACTTCCCAGTGACCTCACTCTCTTTCCTTTTAGCCTCCCCGTGATCTCACTCCCTGTCCCTTTAGCCTCCCCGTGATCTCACTCTCTGTCCCTTTAACCTCCCCGTAATCTCACTCTCTGTCCCTTTAACATCCCCGTGATCTCACTCTCAGTCCCTTTAACCTCCCCGTGATCTCTCTTTCTGTCCCCTTTACCTCCCCGTGATCTCACTCTCTGTCCCTTTAACATCCCCCTGATCTCAATCTCTGTCCCTTTAACATTCCCGTGAT
This sequence comes from Cetorhinus maximus, assembly GCF_964194155.1. NCBI lineage: Eukaryota > Metazoa > Chordata > Chondrichthyes > Lamniformes > Cetorhinidae > Cetorhinus > Cetorhinus maximus. Next base: position 432,033 of record NW_027596282.1, on the reverse strand, counting down.
CTCACCCTCTGTCCATTTAACCTCCCCGTGATCTCTCTCTGTCGCTTTAACCTCCCCGTAATCTTTCTCTGTCCCTTTAACCTCCCCGTGATCTCTGTCTTTCCCTTTGAACTCCACGTGCTCTCACTCTCTGTCCCTTAAAACTCCCCGTGATCTCACTCTCTCACCCTTTAACCTCCCTGTGATTCACTCTCTGTCCCTTTAACCTCCCCGTGATCTCACACTCTGTCCCTTTAACCTCCCTCTGATCTCACTCTCTGTCCCTTTAACCTCCACGTGATCTAAATCTCTGTCCCTTTAACTTCCCAGTGATCTCACTCTTTATCCTTTTAGCCTCCCCGTGATCTCACTCCCTGTCCCTTTTGCCTCCCCATGATCTCACTCTCTGTCCCTTTAACCTCCCCTTGATCTCACTCTCTGTCCATTTAACCTCCCTGTGATCTCACTCTCTGTCCCTTTAACATCCCCGTGATCTCACTCTCTGTCCCTTTAACCTACCCGTGATCTCACTCTCAGTCCCTTTAACCTCCCCGTGATCTCTCTTTCTGTCCCCTTTACCTCCCCGTGATCTCACTCTCTGTCCCTTTAACCTCCCCGGGATCTCACTCTCTATCCCTTTAACATCCCCGTGATTTCAATCTCTGTCACTTTAACCACCTGGTATTCTCACTCTCTGTCCCTTTAAATTCCAAATGATATCAATCTCTGTCCCTTTAATCTGCCCGTGATCTCATTCTCTGTCCCTTTTACCTCCCCATGATCTCATTCTCTGTCCCTTTTACCTCCCCGTGATCTCACTGTCTGTCCCTTTAACCTTCCTGTGATCTCATTCTCTGTCCTTTTAACCTCCCCGTCATATAACTCTCTGGCCCTTTAACCTCCCCGTGATCTCACTCTCTGTCCCTTTAAACTTCCCTGATCTCATTCTCAGTTCTTTTAACTGTCCCCCTGATCTCAATCTCTGTCCCTTTAACTGTCCCCTTGATATCACTCTCAGTCCCTTTACCTGGCCCCCGATCTCACTCTCTGTCCCTATAACTGTCCCTGATCTCAATCTCTGTCCATTTATCATTCCCGTGATCTCAACCTCTTTTCCTTTAACCTCCCCGTGATCTCAATCTCTGTGCCTTTAACCTCCCCGTGATCACACTCTCTGTCCCTTTAACATCCCAGTGATCTCACACTTTCCATTTAAACTTCCCGTGATTTCCATCTCTGTCCATTTAAACTCCCTCTGATCTCATTCTCTGTCCCTTTCACCTTCTCGTGATCTCACTCTCTGTCCCATGAACCTCCCAGTGATCTCACTCTCTGTCCCTTTAACCTCCCCGTGATCTCACTCTCTGTCCCTTTAGCCTCCCCGTAATCTCTCTCTGTCCCTTGAACCTGCCCGTGATCTCACTCTCTGTCCCGTTAACCTCCCCGTGATCAAAATCTCTGTCCCTTTAACTTGCCAGTGATCTCACTCTCTGTCCCTTTAATCTCCCTGATGTAGCTCTCTGTCCCTTTAATCTCCCCGTGATCTCACTCTCTGTCCCTATAACCTCCCCGTGATCTCACTCTCTATCCCTTTAACCTCCCCGTGACCTCACTCTCTGTCCCTATAACCACCCCGTGATCTCACTCTCTGTCCCTTTAAACTCCCTGTGATCTCAATCTCTGTCCCTTTAACCTCCCCGTGATCTCACTCTCTGTCCCATTAACCACCCCGTGATCTCACTCTCTCTCCCTTTAACCTCCCGGTGATCTCACTCTCTGTCCCTTTAACCACCCCGTGATCTCACTCTCTGTCCCTTTAACCTCCCCGTGATCTCACTCTCTCTCCCTTTAACCTCCCCGTGATCTCACTCTCTCTCCCTTTAACCTCCCGGTGATCTCACTCTCTGTCCCTTTAAACACCCCGTGAACTCACTCTCTGTCCCTTTAACGTCCCCGTGATCTCACTCTCTGTCCCATTAACCTCCCCGTGATCTGACTCTCTGTCCCTTTAACCTCCCCGTGATCTCACAGTCTGACCCTTTAACATTCCTGTGATCTCACCGTCTGTCCCTTTAAACTCCCCGTGATCTCTTACTGTCGCTTTAACCTCCCCGTGATCTCTGTCTTTCCCTTTAAACTCCACGTGTTCTCACTCTCTGTCCCTTTAAACTCCCCATGATCAAAATCACTGTCCCTTTAATCTGCCCGTGATCTCACTCTCTGTCCTTTTAACCTCCCCGTGATCTCACTCTCTGTCCTTTTAACCTCCCTGTGATCTCACTCTCTGTCCTTTTAACCTCCCTGTGATCTCACTCTCTGTACCTTTAACCTCCCTGTGATCTCACTCTCTGTCCTTTTAACCTCCCCGTGATCTCACTCTCTGTCCCTTTAACCTCCCTGTGATCTCACTCTCTGTCCCTTTAACCTCCCCGTTATCTCACTCTCTGTCCCTTTAAACTCCCCGTGATCAAAATCTCTGTCCCTTTCACCTCCCCGTGATCTCATTCTTTGTCCCTTTAACCTCCCCGTAATCTCACTCTCTGTCCCTTTTACATCCCCGTGATCTCACTCTCTGTCCCATTAACCTCACCGTGATCTCACTCTCTGTCGCTTTAACCTCCCCGTAATCTAAATATCTATCCCTTTAACTTCCCAGAGATCTCACTCTCTGTCCCTTTAAACACCCCGTGATCTCAGTCTCTGCCCCTTTAAAATCCCCGTGATCTTGCTGTGTCGCTTTAACCTCCCCATAATCTCTCACTGTCCCTTTTACTTCCCATGATCTCACTCTCTTTCCTTTTAGCCTCCCCGTGATCTCACTCTCTGTCCCTTTAACCTCCCCGTAATCTCACTCTCTGTCCCTTTTACATCCCCGTGATCTCACTCTCTGTCCCATTAACCTCACCATGATCTCACTCTCTGTCGCTTTAACCTCCCCGTAATCTAAATATCTATCCCTTTAACTTCCCAGAGATCTCACTCTCTGTCCCTTTAAACACCCCGTGATCTCAGTCTCTGCCCCTTTAAAATCCCCGTGATCTCGCTCTGTCGCTTTAACCTCCCCATAATCTCTCACTGTCCCTTTTACTTCCCCGTGATCTCACTCTCTGTCCCTTTAATCTCCCAGTGATCTCTGTCTTTCCCTTTAAACTCCCCGTGTTCCCTCTCTCTGTCCCTTTAACATCAGCGTGATATCTCTCTCTGTCCCTTTAACCTCCCCGTGATATCACTCTCTGTCCAATTAACCTCCCCGTGATCTCACTCTCTGTACCCTCAACCTCCCAGTGATCTCAATCTCTGTCCCTTTAAGGTCCAAATGATCTCACTCTGTCCCTTTAACCTCCCCGTTATCTCAATCTCTGTCCATTTAACCTGCCCGTGATCTCACTCTCTGTCCCTTTAACCTCCCTGTGATCTCATTCTCTGTCCCTTTCACCTCCCCATGATCTCACTCTCTGTCCCTTTAAACTGCACGTGACCTCACTCTCTGTCCCTTTAACTTCCCCGTGAACTCACTCTCTGTCCCGTCAACATCCCCGTGATCTAAATCTCTGTCCCTTTAACTTCCCAGTGACCTCACTCTCTTTCCTTTTAGCCTCCCCGTGATCTCACTCTCTGTCCCTTTAACCTCCCCGTAATCTCACTCTCTGTCCCTTTAACATCCCCGTGATCTCACTCTCAGTCCCTTTAACCTCCCCGTGATCTCTCTTTCTGTCCCCTTTACCTCCCCGTGATCTCACTCTCTGTCCCTTTAACATCCCCCTGATCTCAATCTCTGTCCCTTTAACATTCCCGTGATCTCACCCTCTGTCCCTTTAACCTCCTCGTGATCTCTCTCTGTCGCTTTAACCTCCCCGTAATCTTTCTCTGTCCCTTTAACCTCCCCGTGATCTCTGTCTTTCCCTTTGAACTCCACGTGTTCTCACTCTCTGTCCCTTAAAACTCCCCGTGATCTCACTCTCTCACCCTTTAACCTCCCTGTGATTCACTCTCTGTCCCTTTAACCTCCCCGTGATCTCACACTCTGTCCCTTTAACCTCCCTCTGATCTCACTCTCTGTCCCTTTAACCTCCACGTGATCTAAATCTCTGTCCCTTTAACTTCCCAGTGATCTCACTCTTTATTCTTTTAGCCTCCCCGTGATCTCACTCCCTGTCCCTTTTGCCTCCCCATGATCTCACTCTCTGTCCCTTTAACCTCCCCTTGATCTCACTCTCTGTCCATTTAACCTCCCTGTGATCTCACTCTCTGTCCCTTTAACATCCCCGTGATCTCACTCTCTGTCCCTTTAACCTACCCGTGATCTCACTCTCAGTCCCTTTAACCTCCCCGTGATCTCTCTTTCTGTCCCCTTTACCTCCCCGTGATCTCACTCTCTGTCCCTTTAACCTCCCCGGGATCTCACTCTCTATCCCTTTAACATCCCCGTGATTTCAATCTCTGTCACTTTAACCACCTGGTATTCTCACTCTCTGTCCCTTTAAATTCCAAATGATATCAATCTCTGTCCCTTTAATCTGCCCGTGATCTCATTCTCTGTCCCTTTTACCTCCCCATGATCTCATTCTCTGTCCCTTTTACCTCCCCGTGATCTCACTGTCTGTCCCTTTAACCTTCCTGTGATCTCATTCTCTGTCCTTTTAACCTCCCCGTCATATAACTCTCTGGCCCTTTAACCTCCCCGTGATCTCACTCTCTGTCCCTTTAAACTTCCCTGATCTCATTCTCAGTTCTTTTAACTGTCCCCCTGATCTCAATCTCTGTCCCTTTAACTGTCCCCTTGATATCACTCTCAGTCCCTTTACCTGGCCCCCGATCTCACTCTCTGTCCCTATAACTGTCCCTGATCTCAATCTCTGTCCATTTATCATTCCCGTGATCTCAACCTCTTTTCCTTTAACCTCCCCGTGATCTCAATCTCTGTGCCTTTAACCTCCCCGTGATCACACTCTCTGTCCCTTTAACATCCCAGTGATCTCACACTTTCCATTTAAACTTCCCGTGATTTCCATCTCTGTCCATTTAAACTCCCTCTGATCTCATTCTCTGTCCCTTTCACCTTCTCGTGATCTCACTCTCTGTCCCATGAACCTCCCAGTGATCTCACTCTCTGTCCCTTTAACCTCCCCGTGATCTCACTCTCTGTCCCTTTAGCCTCCCCGTAATCTCTCTCTGTCCCTTGAACCTGCCCGTGATCTCACTCTCTGTCCCGTTAACCTCCCCGTGATCAAAATCTCTGTCCCTTTAACTTGCCAGTGATCTCACTCTCTGTCCCTTTAATCTCCCTGATGTAGCTCTCTGTCCCTTTAATCTCCCCGTGATCTCACTCTCTGTCCCTATAACCTCCCCGTGATCTCACTCTCTATCCCTTTAACCTCCCCGTGACCTCACTCTCTGTCCCTATAACCACCCCGTGATCTCACTCTCTGTCCCTTTAAACTCCCTGTGATCTCAATCTCTGTCCCTTTAACCTCCCCGTGATCTCACTCTCTGTCCCATTAACCACCCCGTGATCTCACTCTCTCTCCCTTTAACCTCCCGGTGATCTCACTCTCTGTCCCTTTAACCACCCCGTGATCTCACTCTCTGTCCCTTTAACCTCCCCGTGATCTCACTCTCTCTCCCTTTAACCTCCCCGTGATCTCACTCTCTCTCCCTTTAACTTCCCAGAGATCTCACTCTCTGTCCCTTTAAACACCCCGTGATCTCAGTCTCTGCCCCTTTAAAATCCCCGTGATCTTGCTGTGTCGCTTTAACCTCCCCATAATCTCTCACTGTCCCTTTTACTTCCCATGATCTCACTCTCTTTCCTTTTAGCCTCCCCGTGATCTCACTCTCTGTCCCTTTAACCTCCCCGTAATCTCACTCTCTGTCCCTTTTACATCCCCGTGATCTCACTCTCTGTCCCATTAACCTCACCATGATCTCACTCTCTGTCGCTTTAACCTCCCCGTAATCTAAATATCTATCCCTTTAACTTCCCAGAGATCTCACTCTCTGTCCCTTTAAACACCCCGTGATCTCAGTCTCTGCCCCTTTAAAATCCCCGTGATCTCGCTCTGTCGCTTTAACCTCCCCATAATCTCTCACTGTCCCTTTTACTTCCCCGTGATCTCACTCTCTGTCCCTTTAATCTCCCAGTGATCTCTGTCTTTCCCTTTAAACTCCCCGTGTTCCCTCTCTCTGTCCCTTTAACATCAGCGTGATATCAATCTCTGTCACTTTAACCACCTGGTATTCTCACTCTCTGTCCCTTTAAATTCCAAATGATATCAATCTCTGTCCCTTTAATCTGCCCGTGATCTCATTCTCTGTCCCTTTTACCTCCCCATGATCTCATTCTCTGTCCCTTTTACCTCCCCGTGATCTCACTGTCTGTCCCTTTAACCTTCCTGTGATCTCATTCTCTGTCCTTTTAACCTCCCCGTCATATAACTCTCTGGCCCTTTAACCTCCCCGTGATCTCACTCTCTGTCCCTTTAACCTTCCTGTGATCTCATTCTCTGTCCTTTTAACCTCCCCGTCATATAACTCTCTGGCCCTTTAACCTCCCCGTGATCTCACTCTCTGTCCCTTTAACCCACCCGTGATCTCACTCTCTGTCCCTATAACATCGCCGTGATCTCACTCTCTGTCCTTTTAAACTCCCAGTGATCTCTCTCTCTGTCCCTTTAACCTCCCCGTGATCTCACTCTCTGTCCTTTTAACCTCCCCGTCATCTAACTGTCTGTCCCTTTAACCTCCCCGTGATCTCACTCTCTGTCCCTTTAACCTCCCCGTGATCTCACTATCTGGCCCATTAACCGCCCCGTGATCTCACTCTCTGTCCCTTTTACCTCCCCGTGATCTCACTCTCTGTCCCTTTAACCTCCCCGTGATCTCACTCTCTGTCCCTATAACATCCCCGTGATCTCACTCTCTGTCCTTTTAACCTCCCCGTGATCTCAGTCTCTGTCCTTTTAACCTCCCCGTCATCTAATTCCCTGTCCCTTCAACCTCCCCGTGATCTCATTCTCTGTCCCTTTAACCTCCCCATGATCTCATTCTCTGTCCCTTTTACCTCCCTGTGATCTCACTGTCTGTCCCTTTAACCTTCCTGTGATCTCATACTGTGTCCTTTTATGATCCCCGTCATCTAACTCTCTGCCCCTTTAACCTCCCCCTGATCTCAGTCTCTGTCCCTTTAACCTCCCCGTGATCTCACTCTGTGTCCTTTTATGATCCCCGTCATCTAACTCTCTGTCCCTTTAACCTCACCGTGATCTCACTCTCTGTCCCTTTAACCTCACCGTGATCTCATTCTCTGTCCCTTAAACCACCCCGTGATATCAGTCTCTGTCCCTTTAACCTCCCCGTCATCTAACTCTCTAACCCTTTAACCTCCCCATGATATCACTCTCTGTCCTTTTAACCTCCCCGTCATCTAACTCTCTGTCCCTTTAACCTCCCCGTGATCTCACCCTCTGTCCCTTTAACCTCCCCGTGATCTCCATCTCTGTCCCTTTAACAGTAACCGTTCTCACTTTCTGACCTTTTGACTGTCCCCGAACTCAATCTCTGTCCCTTTAACCTCCCCGTGATCTCACTCTCTGTCCCTTTTACCTCCCCGTGATCTCACTCTCTGTCCCTTTAACCTCCCCGTGATCTCACTCTCTGTCCTTTTAAACTCCCCGTGATCTCTCTCTCTGTCCCTTTAACCTGCCCGTGATCTCACTCTGTGTCCTTTTATGCTCCCCGTCATTTAACTCTCTGTACCTTTAACCTCACCGTGATCTCACTCTCTGTCCCTTTAACCTCCCCGTGATCTCACTATCTTGTCCTTTAACCTCCCCGTGATCTCACTCTCTGTCCCTTAAACCACCCCGTGATATCACTCTCTGTCCCTTTAACCTCCCCGTGATCTCAGTCTCTGTCCTTTTAACCTCCCCGTCATCTAATTCTCTGTCCCTTTAACCTCCCCGTGATCTCAGTCTCTGTCCTTTTAACCTCCCCGTCATCTAATTCTCTGTCCCTTTAACCTCCCCGTCATCTAATTCTCTATCCCTTTAACCTCCCCATGATCTCATTCTCTGTCCCTTTAACCTCCCCGTGATCTCACTCTTTGTACGTTTAACCTACCCGTGATCTCTCTCTCTCTGTCCCTTTAACCTCCCTGTGATCTCAGTCTCTGTCCTTTTAAACTCCCTGTGATCTCTCTCTCTGTCCCTATAAGCTCCCCGTGATCTCATTCTCTGTCCTTTTAACCTCCCCGTCATCTAACTCTCTGTCCCTTTAACCTCCCCGTGATCTCACTCTCTGTCCCTTTAACCTCCCCGTGATCTCACTCTCTGTCCCTTTAACCTCCCCGTCATCTAACTCTCTGTCCCTTTAACCTCCCCGTGATCTCACTCTCTGTCCCTTTAACCTCCCCGTGATGTCACTATCTGGCACTTGAACCTCCCCGTGATCTCACTCTCTGTCCCTTAAACCACTCCGTGATATCACTCTCTGCCCCTTTAACCTTCCCGTGATGTCACTCTATGTCCCTTTAAGCTCCCCGTGATCTCAATCTCCGTCACTATAACATCCCCGTGATCTCACTCTCTGTCCTTTTAAGCTCCCCGTCATCTAACTCTCTGTCCCTTTAACCTCCCCGTGATCTCACTCTCTGTCCCTATAAGCTCCTCGTCATCTAACTCTCTGTCCCTTTAACCTCCCCGTGATCTCAGTCTCTGGCCCTTTAACCTCCCCGTGATCTCACTCTCTGTCCTTTTAAACTCCCCGTCATCTAACTCTCTGTCCCATTAACCTTCCCGTGATCCACTCTCTGTCCCTTTAACCTCCCTGTGATCTCACTCTCTGTCCCTTTAACCTCCCCGTCATCTGAATCTCTGTCCATTTAACCTCCCCCTGATGTCAGTCTCTGTCCCTTTAACCTCCCCGTGATCTCACTCTCTGTCCCTTAAACCACCCCGTGATATCACTCTCTGTCCCTTTAACCACCCCGTGATCTCACTCTCTGTCCCTTTCACTTTACCTGATCTCACATTCTGTCCTTTTAACTGTGCCCGATCTCAATCTCTGTCCCTTTAACAGTCCCTGATCTCAATCTCTGTCCCTTTCACTTTCTCGGTTCTCACTCTCCGTCCCTTTAATTCCCCGTGATCTCACTATCTGTCCCTTTAACCTCCCCATGTTCTCACTCTCTGTCCCTTTAACCTCCCCGGGATCTCACTCTCTGTCCCTTTAACCTCCCCGGAATCTCACTCCTTGTGCCTTTAACTCCCCATGATCTCACTCTCTGTCCCAATAACTCCCCGTGATCTCAATCTCTGTCCATTTAACCTCCCCGTTATCTAACTCACTGTCCCTTTAACCTCCCCGTGATCTCACTCTCAATCCCATTAACCTCCCCGTGATCTCACTCTCAGTCCCGTTAACCTCCCCGTGATCTCACTCTGTGTCCCTTTAACATCTCCGTGATCTCACTCTCTGTCACTTTAACCTTCCCGTGAACTCACTCTCTGCCCCTTTAACCTCCCCACGATCTCACTCTCTGTCCCTTTAACCTCCCAGTGATCTCACTGTGTGTACGGTTAACCTCCCCGTGATTTCACTCTCTGTCCCTTTAACCTCCCCGTGATCTCACTATCTGGCCCTTTAACCGCCCCGTGATCTAACGCTCTGTCCGTTTAATGTATCCGTGATCTCAATCTCTGGCCCTTGCGCCTTCCCGTGATCTCAATATCTGTCCCTTTAACCTCCCCGTGATCTCACTCACTGTCCCTTTAACCTCCCCGTGATCTCACTCTCTGTCACTTTAATGTATCCGTGATCTCAATCTCTGGCCCTTGCGCCTTCCCGTGATCTCAATATCTGTCCCTTTAACCTCCCCGTGATCTCACACTCTGTCCTTTAACCTCCCCGTGATCTCACTCTCTGTCCGTTTAACCTCCCCGACAACTGTGTCACTTTCCCTATAACCTCCCCCAGACCACACTCTCTGTCCTTTTAACCTCCCCGTGATCTCACGCCCTGTCCCCTTAACCTCCCCATGATCTTACTCTCTGTTCCTTTCACTGTCCCTGCTCTCACTCTCTGTCCATTTAACTGTGCCGAATCTCAATCTCTATCCCTTTAATAGTCCCTGATCTAAATCTTTGTGACTTTCACTGTCCCTGCTCTCATTCTCTGTCCCATTAAACTCCCCCTGATGTAACGTTCTGTCCCTTTAACATCCCTGTGATCTCACTCTCTGTCCCTTTACCCTCCCGTGAGTTCACTCTCTGTCCCTTTAACTCCCCGTGATCTCACTCTTCGTGCGTTTAACCTCCCCGTGATCTCTCTCCCTGTCCCTTTAAACTCCCCATGATCTCAGTCTCTGTCCGTTTAAACTCCCCGTGATCTCAATCTCAGTCCCTTTAACATCCCCGTGATCTCACTCACTGTCCCTTTAACCTCCCCTTGATCTCACTCTCTGTCCCTTTAACATCTCCGTGATCTCACTCTCTGTCCCTATAACATCCCCGTGATCTCACTCTCTGTCCTTTTAAACTCCCCGTGATCTCTCTCTCTGTCCCTTTAACCTCCCCGTGAAATCAGTCTCTTTCCTTTTAACCTCCCCGTCATCTAATTCTCTGTCCCTTTAACCTCCCCGTCATCTAACTCTGTCCCTTTAACCTCCCCCTGATCTCATTCACTGTCCCTTTAATCTCCCTGTTTTCTCATTCTCTGTCAATTTCACCTCCCCGTGATCTCACTCTCTGTCCCTTATACCTCCTCGTGATGTTACTCTCTATCCCTTTAACCTCCCCATGATGTCATTCTCTGTCCCTTTTACCTCCCCGTGATCTCACTGTCTGTCCCTTTAACCTCCCCATGATCTCACTCTTTGTACGTTTAACCTACCCGTGATCTCTCTCTCTGTCCCTTTAACCTCCCCGTGATCTCACTCTCTGTCCCTTTTACCCACCCGTGATCTCACTCTCTGTCCCTATAACATCCCCGTGATCTCACTCTCTGTCCTTTTAAACTCCCCGTGATCTCTCTCTCTGTCCCTTTAACCTCCCCGTGATCTCACTCTCTGTCCCTTTACCCTCCCCGTCATCTAATTCTCTGTCCGTTTAACCTCCCCGTGATCTCACTCACTGTCCACTTAACCTCCCCGTCATCTAACTCTCTGTCCCTTTAACCTCCCCGTGATCTCACTCTCTGTCACTTTTACCTCCCCGTGATCTCACTATCTGGCACTTGAACCTCTTCGTGATATCACTCTCTGTCCCTTAAACCACCCCGTGATATCACTCTCTGCCCCCTTAACCTCTCCGTGATCTCACTCTCTGTCACTTTAACTTCCCCGTGACCTCACTCTCTGTCCCTTTAACCTCCCCGTCATCTAACTCTCTGTCCCTTTAACCTCCCCGTGATCTCACTCTCTGTCCCTATAACCTCCCCGTCATCTAACTCTCTGTCCCTTTAAGCTCCCCGTGATCTCAGTCTCTGTCCATTTAACCTCACCGTGATCTCACTCTCTGTCCTTTTAACCTCCCCGTCATCTAACTCACTGTCCCTTTAACCTCCCCGTGATCTCACTCTCTTTCCCTTTAACCTCCCCGTGATCTCACTCTCTGTCCCTTTAACCTCCCCGTGATCTCACTCTCTGTCCCTTAAACCAACCCGTGATATCACTCTCTGTCCCTTTAACCTCCCCGTGATCTCCATCTCTGTCCCTTTAACAGTACCTGTTCTCACTTTCTGACCTTTTGACTGTCCCCGAACTCATTCTCTGTCCCTTTAACCTCCCCGTGATCTCACTCTCTGTCTCTTTTACCTCCCCGTGATCTCACTCTCTGTCCCTTTAACCTCTCCGTGATCTCACTCTCTGTCCCTATAACATCCCCGTGATCTCACTCTCTGTCCTTTTAAACTCCCCGTGATCTCTCTCTCTGTCCCTTTAACCTCCCCGTGATCTCAGTCTCTGTCCCTTTAACCTCCCCGTGATCTCAATCTGTGTCCTTTTATGCTCCCCGTCATCTAACTCTCTGTCCCTTTAACCTCACCGTGATCTCACTCTCTGTCCCTTTAACCTCCCGGTGATCTCACTATCTGGCCCTTTAACCTCACCGTGATCTCACTCTCTGTCCCTTAAACCACCCCGTGATATCACTCTCTGTCCCTTTAACCTCCCCGTGATCTAACACTCTGTTCCTTTATCCACCCCGTGATCTCGCTCTCTGTTCCTTTAACCTCCCCAAGAAGTCAGTCACTTTCCCTATAACCTCCCCCAGATCACACTCTCTGTCCCTTTAACCTCCCCGTGATCTCACTCTCTGTCCCTTTCACTTTATCTGATCTCACTCTCTGTCCCTTTAACTGTGCTCGATCTCAATCTCTGTCCCTTTAACCCCCACGTGATTTCACTCTCTGTCCCTTTCACTGTCCCTGATCTCACATTCTGTCCTTTTAACTGTGCCCGATCACAATCTCTGTCCCTTTAACAGTCCCTGATCTCAATCTCTGTCCCTTTCACTTTCTCTGTTCACACTCTCTGTCCCTTTAACCTCCCCGTAATCTCACCCTCTGTCCCTTTAACCTCCCCGTAATCTCACTCTCTGTACCTTTAACCTCCCCGTGATTTCACTCTCTGTGCCATTAACCGCCACGTGATCTTGCTCTCAGTCCCTTTAACTCCCCGTGATCTCACTATCTGTCCCTTTAACCTCCCCGTGTTCTCACTCTCTGTCCCTTTAACCTCCCCGTCATCTCACTCTCTGTCCCTTTAACCTCCCTGGGATCTCACTCTCTGCCCCTTTAACCTCCCCGGGATCTCACTCCATGTCCCTTTAACTCCCCATGATCTCACTGTCTTTCCCAATAACTCCCCGTGATCTCAATCTCAGTCCCTTTAACCTCCCGGTGATCTCACTCTCAGTCCCTTTAACCCCCCCGTGATCTCACTCTCAGTCCCTTTAACCTTCCCGTGATCTCACTCTGTGTCCCTTTAACATCTCCGTGATCTCACTCTCTGTCACCTTATCTCCCCGTGAACTCACTCTCTGCCCCTTTAACCTCCCCACGAATCCACTCTCTGTCCCTTTAACCTCCCCGTGATCTCACTGTTTGTACGTTTAACCTCCCCGTGATTTCATTCTCTGTCCCTTTAACCTCCCCGTGATCTCACTATCTGGCCCTTTAACCTCCCCGTGATCTAACGCTCTGTCCCTTTAACGTGCCCTTGATCTCAATCTCTGGCCCTTTAGCCTTCCCGTGATATCAATCTCTGTCCCTTTAACCTCCCCGTGATCTCACTCTCTGTCCGTTTAACCTCCCCGACAACTCAGTCACTTTCCCTATAACCTCCCCCAGATCACACTCTCTGTCCTTTTAACCTCCCGTGATCTCACGTTCTGTTCCCTTAACCTCCCCATGATCTTACTCTCTGTTCCTTTCACTGTACCTGTTCTCACTCTCTTTCCCTTTAACTGTGCCTGATCTGAATCTCTGTCCCTTTAACCTCCACGTGATCTCACTCTCTGTCCCTTTCACTGTCCCTGCTCTCACTCTCTGTCCCTTTAACTGTGCCCGATCTCAATCTCTTTCCCTTTAACAGTCCCTGATCTCAATCTCAGTGCCTTTCACTCTCCCAGTTCTCATTCTCTGTCCCATTAAACTCCCCCTGATGTAACCATCTGTCTCTTTAACACCCCTGTGATCTCACTCTCTGTCCCTTTAACCTCCCGTGAGTTCACTCTCTGTCCATTTAACTCCAGGTGATCTCACTCTTCGTGCATTTCACGTCCCCGTGATCTCACACCCTGTCCCTTTAAACTCCCCATGATCTCAGTCTCTGTCCGTTTAAACTCCCCGTGATCTCAATCTTAGTCCCTTTAACATCCCCGTGATCTCACTCTCTGTCCCTTTAACCTCCCCGTGATCTCAGTCTCTGTCATTTAAAACTCCCCGTGATCTCTCTCTCTGTCCCTTTAACCTCCCCGTGAAATCAGTCTCTTTCCTTTTAACCTCCCCGTCATCTAACTATCTGGCCCTTTAACCGCCCCGTGATCTCACTCTCTGTCTCTTTAACCTCCCCTTGTTCTCAATGTCTGGTCCTTTAATATCCCCTTAACTCACTCTCTGTCCCTTTAACCTCCCCGTGATCTCACTCACTGTCCCTTTAACCTCCCCGTGATCTCACTCTCTGTCCCTTTAACCTCCCCGTGATCTCACTCTCTGTCCCTTTAACCTCCCCGTGATCTCACTCTCTGTCCCTATAACATCCCCGTGATCTCACTCTCTGTCCTTTTAAACTCCCCGTGATCTCTCTCTCGGTCCCTTTAACCTCCCCGTGAAATCAGTCTCTTTCCTTTTAACCTCCCCGTCATCTAATTCTCTGTCCCTTTAACCTCCCCGTCATCTAACTCTCTGTCCCTTTAACCTCCCCCTGATCTCATTCACTGTCCCTTTAATCTCCCTGTTTTCTCATTCTCTGTCAATTTAACCTCCCCGTGATCTCACTCTCTGTCCCTTATACCTCCTCGTGATGTTACTCTCTATCCCTTTAACCTCCCCATGATGTCATTTTCTGTCCCTTTTACCTCCCCGTGATCTCACTGTCTGTCCCTTTAACCTCCCCATGATCTCACTCTTTGTACGTTTAACCTACCCGTGATCTCTCTCTCTGTCCCTTTAACCTCCCCGTGATCTCACTCTCTGTCCCTTTTACCCACCCGTGATCTCACTCTCTGTCCCTATAACATCCCCGTGATCTCACTCTCTGTCCTTTTAAACTCCCCGTGATCTCTCTCTCTGTCCCTTTAACCTCCCCGCGATCTCACTCTGCGTACGTTTAATCTCCACGTGATTTCACTCTCTGTCCCTTTAACCTGCCCTTGATCTCACTCTCTGTCCCATTAACGTCCCTGTGATCTCATCCTCTGTCCCCGTAAGGTCCCCGTGATCTCACTCTCTGTCCCTTTAACATCTCCGCGATCTCACACTGTCACTTTAACGTCACAGTGAACTCACTCTCTGCCCCTTTAACCTCCCCGTGATCTCACTCCATGTCCCTTTAACTCCCCGTGATCTCACTCTCTGTCGCTTTAACTCCCCGTGATGTCACTCTCTGTCCCTATAACATCCCCGTGATCTCACTCTGTGCGCGTTTAACCTCCCCGTGATCTCTCTCTCTGTCCCTTTAACCTCCCCAAGATCTCAGTCTCGAACTTTTAAACTCCCCGTGATCTCTCTCTCTGTCCCTTTAACCTCCCCGTGATCTCAGTGACTGTCCCTTTAACCTCCCCGTGATCTCACTGTCCCATTAACATCTCCGTGATCTCACTCTGTCCCTCTAACCTCCCCGTGATCTCACTCTCTGTCCCTTTAACCTTGCCTTGATCGCAATCTCTGTCCCTTTAACAGTCCCTGTTCTCACTTTTTGTCCTTTTGTCTGTCCCCGATCTCAATCATTGTCCCTTTAACCTCCCCATGATCTCAATCTCTGTCCCTGTAACCTCCCCGTGATCTCACTCTCTATCCTTTTAAACTCCCTGTGATCTCCCTCACTGTCCCATTAACCTCCCCGTGATCTCACGCCCTGTCCCCTTAACCTCCCCATGATCTTACTCTCTGTTCCTTTCACTGTCCCTGCTCTCACTCTCTGTCCATTTAACTGTGCCGAATCTCAATCTCTATCCCTTTAATAGTCCCTGATCTAAATCTTTGTGACTTTCACTGTCCCTGCTCTCATTCTCTGTCCCATTAAACTCCCCCTGATGTAACGTTCTGTCCCTTTAACATCCCTGTGATCTCACTCTCTGTCCCTTTACCCTCCCGTGAGTTCACTCTCTGTCCCTTTAACTCCCCGTGATCTCACTCTTCGTGCGTTTAACCTCCCCGTGATCTCTCTCCCTGTCCCTTTAAACTCCCCATGATCTCAGTCTCTGTCCGTTTAAACTCCCCGTGATCTCAATCTCAGTCCCTTTAACATCCCCGTGATCTCACTCACTGTCCCTTTAACCTCCCCTTGATCTCACTCTCTGTCCCTTTAACATCTCCGTGATCTCACTCTCTGTCCCTATAACATCCCCGTGATCTCACTCTCTGTCCTTTTAAACTCCCCGTGATCTCTCTCTCTGTCCCTTTAACCTCCCCGTGAAATCAGTCTCTTTCCTTTTAACCTCCCCGTCATCTAATTCTCTGTCCCTTTAACCTCCCCGTCATCTAACTCTGTCCCTTTAACCTCCCCCTGATCTCATTCACTGTCCCTTTAATCTCCCTGTTTTCTCATTCTCTGTCAATTTCACCTCCCCGTGATCTCACTCTCTGTCCCTTATACCTCCTCGTGATGTTACTCTCTATCCCTTTAACCTCCCCATGATGTCATTCTCTGTCCCTTTTACCTCCCCGTGATCTCACTGTCTGTCCCTTTAACCTCCCCATGATCTCACTCTTTGTACGTTTAACCTACCCGTGATCTCTCTCTCTGTCCCTTTAACCTCCCCGTGATCTCACTCTCTGTCCCTTTTACCCACCCGTGATCTCACTCTCTGTCCCTATAACATCCCCGTGATCTCACTCTCTGTCCTTTTAAACTCCCCGTGATCTCTCTCTCTGTCCCTTTAACCTCCCCGTGATCTCACTCTCTGTCCCTTTACCCTCCCCGTCATCTAATTCTCTGTCCGTTTAACCTCCCCGTGATCTCACTCACTGTCCACTTAACCTCCCCGTCATCTAACTCTCTGTCCCTTTAACCTCCCCGTGATCTCACTCTCTGTCACTTTTACCTCCCCGTGATCTCACTATCTGGCACTTGAACCTCTTCGTGATATCACTCTCTGTCCCTTAAACCACCCCGTGATATCACTCTCTGCCCCCTTAACCTCTCCGTGATCTCACTCTCTGTCACTTTAACTTCCCCGTGACCTCACTCTCTGTCCCTTTAACCTCCCCGTCATCTAACTCTCTGTCCCTTTAACCTCCCCGTGATCTCACTCTCTGTCCCTATAACCTCCCCGTCATCTAACTCTCTGTCCCTTTAAGCTCCCCGTGATCTCAGTCTCTGTCCATTTAACCTCACCGTGATCTCACTCTCTGTCCTTTTAACCTCCCCGTCATCTAACTCACTGTCCCTTTAACCTCCCCGTGATCTCACTCTCTTTCCCTTTAACCTCCCCGTGATCTCACTCTCTGTCCCTTTAACCTCCCCGTGATCTCACTCTCTGTCCCTTAAACCAACCCGTGATATCACTCTCTGTCCCTTTAACCTCCCCGTGATCTCCATCTCTGTCCCTTTAACAGTACCTGTTCTCACTTTCTGACCTTTTGACTGTCCCCGAACTCATTCTCTGTCCCTTTAACCTCCCCGTGATCTCACTCTCTGTCTCTTTTACCTCCCCGTGATCTCACTCTCTGTCCCTTTAACCTCTCCGTGATCTCACTCTCTGTCCCTATAACATCCCCGTGATCTCACTCTCTGTCCTTTTAAACTCCCCGTGATCTCTCTCTCTGTCCCTTTAACCTCCCCGTGATCTCAGTCTCTGTCCCTTTAACCTCCCCGTGATCTCAATCTGTGTCCTTTTATGCTCCCCGTCATCTAACTCTCTGTCCCTTTAACCTCACCGTGATCTCACTCTCTGTCCCTTTAACCTCCCGGTGATCTCACTATCTGGCCCTTTAACCTCACCGTGATCTCACTCTCTGTCCCTTAAACCACCCCGTGATATCACTCTCTGTCCCTTTAACCTCCCCGTGATCTAACACTCTGTTCCTTTATCCACCCCGTGATCTCGCTCTCTGTTCCTTTAACCTCCCCAAGAAGTCAGTCACTTTCCCTATAACCTCCCCCAGATCACACTCTCTGTCCCTTTAACCTCCCCGTGATCTCACTCTCTGTCCCTTTCACTTTATCTGATCTCACTCTCTGTCCCTTTAACTGTGCTCGATCTCAATCTCTGTCCCTTTAACCCCCACGTGATTTCACTCTCTGTCCCTTTCACTGTCCCTGATCTCACATTCTGTCCTTTTAACTGTGCCCGATCACAATCTCTGTCCCTTTAACAGTCCCTGATCTCAATCTCTGTCCCTTTCACTTTCTCTGTTCACACTCTCTGTCCCTTTAACCTCCCCGTAATCTCACCCTCTGTCCCTTTAACCTCCCCGTAATCTCACTCTCTGTACCTTTAACCTCCCCGTGATTTCACTCTCTGTGCCATTAACCGCCACGTGATCTTGCTCTCAGTCCCTTTAACTCCCCGTGATCTCACTATCTGTCCCTTTAACCTCCCCGTGTTCTCACTCTCTGTCCCTTTAACCTCCCCGTCATCTCACTCTCTGTCCCTTTAACCTCCCTGGGATCTCACTCTCTGCCCCTTTAACCTCCCCGGGATCTCACTCCATGTCCCTTTAACTCCCCATGATCTCACTGTCTTTCCCAATAACTCCCCGTGATCTCAATCTCAGTCCCTTTAACCTCCCGGTGATCTCACTCTCAGTCCCTTTAACCCCCCCGTGATCTCACTCTCAGTCCCTTTAACCTTCCCGTGATCTCACTCTGTGTCCCTTTAACATCTCCGTGATCTCACTCTCTGTCACCTTATCTCCCCGTGAACTCACTCTCTGCCCCTTTAACCTCCCCACGAATCCACTCTCTGTCCCTTTAACCTCCCCGTGATCTCACTGTTTGTACGTTTAACCTCCCCGTGATTTCATTCTCTGTCCCTTTAACCTCCCCGTGATCTCACTATCTGGCCCTTTAACCTCCCCGTGATCTAACGCTCTGTCCCTTTAACGTGCCCTTGATCTCAATCTCTGGCCCTTTAGCCTTCCCGTGATATCAATCTCTGTCCCTTTAACCTCCCCGTGATCTCACTCTCTGTCCGTTTAACCTCCCCGACAACTCAGTCACTTTCCCTATAACCTCCCCCAGATCACACTCTCTGTCCTTTTAACCTCCCGTGATCTCACGTTCTGTTCCCTTAACCTCCCCATGATCTTACTCTCTGTTCCTTTCACTGTACCTGTTCTCACTCTCTTTCCCTTTAACTGTGCCTGATCTGAATCTCTGTCCCTTTAACCTCCACGTGATCTCACTCTCTGTCCCTTTCACTGTCCCTGCTCTCACTCTCTGTCCCTTTAACTGTGCCCGATCTCAATCTCTTTCCCTTTAACAGTCCCTGATCTCAATCTCAGTGCCTTTCACTCTCCCAGTTCTCATTCTCTGTCCCATTAAACTCCCCCTGATGTAACCATCTGTCTCTTTAACACCCCTGTGATCTCACTCTCTGTCCCTTTAACCTCCCGTGAGTTCACTCTCTGTCCATTTAACTCCAGGTGATCTCACTCTTCGTGCATTTCACGTCCCCGTGATCTCACACCCTGTCCCTTTAAACTCCCCATGATCTCAGTCTCTGTCCGTTTAAACTCCCCGTGATCTCAATCTTAGTCCCTTTAACATCCCCGTGATCTCACTCTCTGTCCCTTTAACCTCCCCGTGATCTCAGTCTCTGTCATTTAAAACTCCCCGTGATCTCTCTCTCTGTCCCTTTAACCTCCCCGTGAAATCAGTCTCTTTCCTTTTAACCTCCCCGTCATCTAACTATCTGGCCCTTTAACCGCCCCGTGATCTCACTCTCTGTCTCTTTAACCTCCCCTTGTTCTCAATGTCTGGTCCTTTAATATCCCCTTAACTCACTCTCTGTCCCTTTAACCTCCCCGTGATCTCACTCACTGTCCCTTTAACCTCCCCGTGATCTCACTCTCTGTCCCTTTAACCTCCCCGTGATCTCACTCTCTGTCCCTTTAACCTCCCCGTGATCTCACTCTCTGTCCCTATAACATCCCCGTGATCTCACTCTCTGTCCTTTTAAACTCCCCGTGATCTCTCTCTCGGTCCCTTTAACCTCCCCGTGAAATCAGTCTCTTTCCTTTTAACCTCCCCGTCATCTAATTCTCTGTCCCTTTAACCTCCCCGTCATCTAACTCTCTGTCCCTTTAACCTCCCCCTGATCTCATTCACTGTCCCTTTAATCTCCCTGTTTTCTCATTCTCTGTCAATTTAACCTCCCCGTGATCTCACTCTCTGTCCCTTATACCTCCTCGTGATGTTACTCTCTATCCCTTTAACCTCCCCATGATGTCATTTTCTGTCCCTTTTACCTCCCCGTGATCTCACTGTCTGTCCCTTTAACCTCCCCATGATCTCACTCTTTGTACGTTTAACCTACCCGTGATCTCTCTCTCTGTCCCTTTAACCTCCCCGTGATCTCACTCTCTGTCCCTTTTACCCACCCGTGATCTCACTCTCTGTCCCTATAACATCCCCGTGATCTCACTCTCTGTCCTTTTAAACTCCCCGTGATCTCTCTCTCTGTCCCTTTAACCTCCCCGCGATCTCACTCTGCGTACGTTTAATCTCCACGTGATTTCACTCTCTGTCCCTTTAACCTGCCCTTGATCTCACTCTCTGTCCCATTAACGTCCCTGTGATCTCATCCTCTGTCCCCGTAAGGTCCCCGTGATCTCACTCTCTGTCCCTTTAACATCTCCGCGATCTCACACTGTCACTTTAACGTCACAGTGAACTCACTCTCTGCCCCTTTAACCTCCCCGTGATCTCACTCCATGTCCCTTTAACTCCCCGTGATCTCACTCTCTGTCGCTTTAACTCCCCGTGATGTCACTCTCTGTCCCTATAACATCCCCGTGATCTCACTCTGTGCGCGTTTAACCTCCCCGTGATCTCTCTCTCTGTCCCTTTAACCTCCCCAAGATCTCAGTCTCGAACTTTTAAACTCCCCGTGATCTCTCTCTCTGTCCCTTTAACCTCCCCGTGATCTCAGTGACTGTCCCTTTAACCTCCCCGTGATCTCACTGTCCCATTAACATCTCCGTGATCTCACTCTGTCCCTCTAACCTCCCCGTGATCTCACTCTCTGTCCCTTTAACCTTGCCTTGATCGCAATCTCTGTCCCTTTAACAGTCCCTGTTCTCACTTTTTGTCCTTTTGTCTGTCCCCGATCTCAATCATTGTCCCTTTAACCTCCCCATGATCTCAATCTCTGTCCCTGTAACCTCCCCGTGATCTCACTCTCTATCCTTTTAAACTCCCTGTGATCTCCCTCACTGTCCCATTAACCTCCCCGTGATCTCACTCTGTGTACATTTAACCTCCCCGTGATCTCTCTTTCTGTCCCTTTAACCTCCCCGTGATCTCAGTCTCTGTCATTTAAAACTCCCCGTGATCTCTCTCTCTGTCCCTTTAACCACCCCGTGATCTTGTCTCTGTCCTTTTAACCTCCCCGTCATCTAACTCTCTGGCCCTTTAACCGCCCCGTGATCTCACTCTCTGTCTCTTTAACCTCCCCTTGTTCTCAATGTCTGGTCCTTTAACATCCCCTTAACTCACTCTCTGTCCCTTTAACCTCCCCGTGATCTCACTCACTGTCCCTTTAACTTCCCCGTGATCTCACTCTCTGTCCCTTTAACCTCCACGTGATCTCACTCTCTGTCCCTTTAACCTCCCCTTGATCTCAATCTCTGTCCCTTTAGCCTCCCCGTGATCTCAATCTCTGACCCTTTAACCTCCCCTTGATCTCACACTCTGTCCCTTTAACTACCCCGTGATCACACTCTCTGTCCCTTTAACCCTCCTGTGATCTCACTCACTGTCCCTTTAACCTCCCCGTGATCTCACTCTCTGTCCCTATAACATCCCCGTGATCGCACTCTCTGTCCCTTTAACCTCGCCGTGATCTCACTCTCGGTCCCTTTAACCTCCCCGTGATCTTACTCTCTGTCATTTAACCTCCACGTGATCACACTCTCTGTCCCTTCAACGTCCCCGTGATCTCACTCTCTGTCCCTTTAAACTCCCCGTGATCTCTCTCCCTGCCCCTTTAACCTCCCTGTGATCTCACTCTCAGCCATTTTAACGTCCCCGTGATCTCACCTTCAGTCCCTTTTACCTCCCAGTGATCTCACTCTCAGTCCCTTTAACCTCCCCGTAATCTCACTCTCTGTCCCTTTAACCTCCTCGTGAACTCACTCTCTGTCCCTTTAACATCCCTGTGATCTAAATCTCTGTCCTTTTAACATCCCTGTGATATCACTCTCTGTCCCTTTAACCTCCCCGTGATCTCACTCTCTGTCCCTTTAACCTCCCCGTGATCTCACTTTCTGTCCTTTTAAACTCCCTGTGATCTCTCTCTCTGTCCCTTTAACCTCCCCGTGATCTCACTCTGCGTACGTTTAATCTCCACGTGATTTCATTCTCTGTCCCTTTAACCTGCCCTTGATCTCACTCTCTGTCCCATTAACGTCCCTGTGATCTCATCCTCTGTCCCCGTAAGGTCCCCGTGATCTCACTCTCTGTCCCTTTAACATCTCCGCGATCTCACACTGTCACTTTAACGTCACAGTGAACTCACTCTCTGCCCCTTTAACCTCCCCGTGATCTCACTCCATGTCCCTTTAACTCCCCGTGATGTCACTCTCTGTCCCTATAACATCCCCGTGATCTCACTCTGTGCGCGTTTAATCTCCCCGTGATCTCTCTCTCTGTCCCTTTAACCTCCCCAAGATCTCAGTCTCGACCTTTTAAACTCCCCGTGATCTCTCTCTCTGTCCCTTTAACCTCCCCGTGATCTCACTGACTGTCCCTTTAACCTCCCCGTGATCTCACTGTCCCATTAACATCTCCGTGATCTCACTCTCTGTCCCTTTAACCTCCCCGTGATCTCACTCTCTGTCCCTCTAACCTCCCCGTGATCTCACTCTCTGTCCCTTTAACCTTGCCTTGATCGCAATCTCTGTCCCTTTAACAGTCCCTGTTCTCACTTTTTGTCCTTTTGTCTGTCCACGATCTCAATCATTGTCCCTTTAACCTCCCCATGATCTCAATCTCTGTCCCTGTAACCTCCCCGTGATGTCACTCTCTGTCCCTTAAACCTCCCCGTGATCTCACTCTCTGTAACTTTAACCCTCCCGTGATCTCACTCCCTGTCCCTTTAACCTCGCCGTGATCTCACCATCTGTCCCAATAACATCCCCGTGATCTCACTCTCTGTCCCTTTAACCTCCCCGTGATCTCACTCTCTGTCCCATTAACTCCCCGTGAACTCACTCTCTGTCCATTTAACCTCCCCGTTATCTCACTCTCAGTCCCTTTAACTTCCCCATGATCTCACTTTCAGTCACTTTAACATCCCAGTGATCTCACTCTCATTCCCTTTAACCTCCCCGTGATCTCACTCTCTGTCCCTTTAAACTCCCCGTGATCTCACTCTCTGTCCCTTTAACATCCCTGTGATCTAACTCTCTGTCCCTTTAACATCCCCGTGATCTGACTCACTGTCCCTTTAACCTCCCCGTGATCTCACTCTCTGTCCCTTTAACATCCCTGTGATCTCACTCTCTGTCCCTTTAACCTCCACGTGATCTCACTCTCTTTCCCTTTTAACTCCCCATCACCTCACTCTCTGTCCCTTTAACCTCCCCGTGATCTCAGTCTCTGTCCCTGTAACCTCCCCGTGATCTCACTCTCTATCCTTTTAAACTCCCTGTGATCTCACTCACTGTCCCATTAACCTCCCCGTGATCTCTCTTTCTGTCCCTTTAACCTCCCCGTGATCTCAGTCTCTGTCATTTAAAACTCCCCGTGATCTCTCTCTCTATCCCTTTAACCACCCCGTGATCTTGTCTCTGTCCTTTTAACCTCCCCGTCATCTAACTCTCTGTCTCTTTAACCTCCCCTTGTTCTCAATGTCTGGTCATTTAACATCCCCTTAACTCACTCTCTGTCCCTTTAACCTCCCCGTGATCTTACTCACTGTCCCTTTAACCTCCCCGTGATCTCACTCTCTGTCCCTTTAACCTCCCCGTGATCTCACGCTCTGTCTCTTTTGCCTCCCCGTGATCTCACACTCTGTCCCTTTAACCATCCCGTGATGTCACTCTCTGTCCCTATAACATCCCCGTGATCTCACTTTCTGTCCTTTTAAACTCCCTGTGATCTCTCTCTCTGTCCCTTTTACCTCCCCGTGATCTCAGTCTCCGGCCTTTTAACCTCAACGTCATTTAACTCTCTGTCCCTTTAACCTCCCCGTGATCTCACTCTGCGTACGTTTAATCTCCACGTGATTTCACTCTCTGTCCCTTTAACCTGCCCTTGATCTCACTCTCTGTCCCATTAACGTCCCTGTGATCTCATCCTCTGTCCCCGTAAGGTCCCCGTGATCTCACTCTCTGTCCCTTTAACATCTCCGCGATCTCACACTGTCACTTTAACGTCACAGTGAACTCACTCTCTGCCCCTTTAACCTCCCCGTGATCTCACTCCATGTCCCTTTAACTCCCCGTGATCTCACTCTCTGTCGCTTTAACTCCCCGTGATGTCACTCTCTGTCCCTATAACATCCCCGTGATCTCACTCTGTGCGCGTTTAACCTCCCCGTGATCTCTCTCTCTGTCCCTTTAACCTCCCCAAGATCTCAGTCTCGACCTTTTAAACTCCCCGTGATCTCTCTCTCTGTCCCTTTAACCTCCCCGTGATCTCACTGACTGTCCCTTTAACCTCCCCGTGATCTCACTGTCCCATTAACATCTCCGTGATCTCACTCTCTGTCCCTTTAACCTCCCCGTGATCTCACTCTCTGTCCCTCTAACCTCCCCGTGATCTCACTCTCTGTCCCTTTAACCTTCCCTTGATCGCAATCTCTGTCCCTTTAACAGTCCCTGTTCTCACTTTTTGTCCTTTTGTCTGTCCCCGATCTCAATCATTGTCCCTTTAACCTCCCCATGATCTCAATCTCTGTCCATGTAACCTCCCCGTGATGTCACTCTCTGTCCCTTAAACCTTCCCGTGATCTCACTCTCTGTAACTTTAACCCTCCCGTGATCTCACTCCCTGTCCCTTTAACCTCCCCGTGATCTCACTCTCTGTCCCTTTAACATCCCTGTGATCTCACTCTCTGTCCCTTTAACCTCCCCGTGATCTCACTCTCTGTCCCTTTAACCTCCCCGTGATCTCAGTCTCTGTCATTTAAAACTCCCCGTGATCTCTCTCTCTGTCCCTTTAACCACCCCGTGATCTTGTCTCTGTCCTTTTAACCTCCCCGTCATCTAACTATCTGGCCCATTAACCGCCCCGTGATCTCACTCTCTGTCTCTTTAACCTCCCCTTGTTCTCAATGTCTGGTCCTTTAATATCCCCTTAACTCACTCTCTGTCCCTTTAACCTCCCCGTGATCTCACTCACTGTCCCTTTAACCTCCCCGTGATCTCACTCTCTGTCCCTTTAACCTCCCCGTGATCTCACTCTCTGTCCCTTTAACCTCCCCGTGATCTCACTCTCTGTCCCTATAACATCCCCGTGATCTCACTCTCTGTCCTTTTAAACTCCCCGTGATCTCTCTCTCGGTCCCTTTAACCTCCCCGTGAAATCAGTCTCTTTCCTTTTAACCTCCCCGTCATCTAATTCTCTGTCCCTTTAACCTCCCCCGATCTCATTCACTGTCCCTTTAATCTCCCTGTTTTCTCATTCTCTGTCAATTTAACCTCCCCGTGATCTCACTCTCTGTCCCTTATACCTCCTCGTGATGTAACTCTCTATCCCTTTAACCTCCCCATGATGTCATTCTCTGTCCCTTTTACCTCCCCGTGATCTCACTCTCTGTCCCTTTAACCTCCCCATGATCTCACTCTTTGTACGTTTAACCTACCCGTGATCTCTCTCTCTGTCCCTTTAACCTCCCCGTGATCTCACTCTCTGTCCCTTTTACCCACCCGTGATATCACTCTCTGTCCCTATAACATCCCCGTGATCTCGCTCTCTGTCCTTTTAAACTCCCCGTGATCTCTCTCTCTGTCCCTTTAACCTCCCCGTGATCTCACTCTCTGTCCCTTTAACCTCCCCGTCATCTAATTCTCTGTCCGTTTAACCTCCCCGTGATCTCACTCACTGTCCACTTAACCTCCCCGTCATCTAACTCTCTGTCCCTTTAACCTCCCCGTGATCTCACTCTCTGTCACTTTTACCTCCCCGTGATCTCACTATCTGGCACTTGAACCTCTTCGTGATATCACTCTCTGTCCCTTAAACCACCCCGTGATATCACTCTCTGCCCCCTTAACCTCTCCGTGATCTCACTCTCTGTCACTTTAACTTCCCCGTGACCTCACTCTCTGTCCCTTTAACCTCCCCGTCATCTAACTCTCTGTCCCTTTAACCTCCCCGTGATCTCACTCTCTGTCCCTATAACCTCCCCGTCATCTAACTCTCTGTCCCTTTAAGCTCCCCGTGATCTCAGTCTCTGTCCATTTAACCTCACCGTGATCTCACTCTCTGTCCTTTTAACCTCCCCGTCATCTAACTCACTGTCCCTTTAACCTCCCCGTGATCTCACTCTCTTTCCCTTTAACCTCCCCGTGATCTCACTCTCTGTCCCTTTAACCTCCCCGTGATCTCACTCTCTGTCCCTTAAACAAACCGGGATATCACTCTCTGTCCCTTTAACCTCCCCGTGATCTCCATCTCTGTCCCTTTAACAGTTCCTGTTCTCACTTTCTGACCTTTTGACTGTCCCCGAACTCATTCTCTGTCCCTTTAACCTCCCCGTGATCTCACTCTCTGTCTCTTTTACCTCCCCGTGATCTCACTCTCTGTCCCTATAACATCCCCGTGATCTCACTCTCTGTCCTTTTAAACTCCCCGTGATCTCTCTCTCTGTCCCTTTAACCTCCCCGTGATCTCAGTCTCTGTCCCTTTAACCTCCCCGTGATCTCAATCTGTGTCCTTTTATGCTCCCCGTCATCTAACTCTCTGTCCCTTTAACCTCACCGTGATCTCACTCTCTGTCCCTTTAACCTCCCGGTGATCTCACTATCTGGCCCTTTAACCTCACCGTGATCTCACTCTCTGTCCCTTAAACCACCCCGTGATATCTCTCTCTATCCCTTTAACCACCCCGTGATCTTGTCTCTGTCCTTTTAACCTCCCCGTCATCTAACTCTCTGGCCCTTTAACCGCCCCGTGATCTCACTCTCTGTCTCTTTAACCTCCCCTTGTTCTCAATGTCTGGTCCTTGAACATCCCCTTAACTCACTCTCTGTCCCTTTAACCTCCCCGTGATCTCACTCACTGTCCCTTTAACCTCCCCGTGATCTCACTCTCTGTCCCTTTAACCTCCCCGTGATCTCACGCTCTGTCTCTTTTGCCTCCCTGTGATCTCACTCTCTGTCCCTTTAACCTCCCCGTGATCTCACACTCTGTCCCTTTAACCATCCCGTGATGTCACTCTCTGTCCCTATAACATCCCCGTGATCTCACTTTCTGTCCTTTTAAACTCCCTGTGATCTCTCTCTCTGTCCCTTTTACCTCCCCGTGATCTCAGTCTCCGGCCTTTTAACCTCAACGTCATTTAACTCTCTGTCCCTTTAACCTCCCCGTGATCTCACTCTGCGTACGTTTAATCTCCACGTGATTTCACTCTCTGTCCCTTTAACCTGCCCTTGATCTCACTCTCTGTCCCATTAACGTCCCTGTGATCTCATCCTCTGTCCCCGTAAGGTCCCCGTGATCTCACTCTCTGTCCCTTTAACATCTCCGCGATCTCACACTGTCACTTTAACGTCACAGTGAACTCACTCTCTGCCCCTTTAACCTCCCCGTGATCTCACTCCATGTCCCTTTAACTCCCCGTGATCTCACTCTCTGTCGCTTTAACTCCCCGTGATGTCACTCTCTGTCCCTATAACATCCCCGTGATCTCACTCTGTGCGCGTTTAACCTCCCCGTGATCTCTCTCTCTGTCCCTTTAACCTCCCCAAGATCTCAGTCTCGACCTTTTAAACTCCCCGTGATCTCTCTCTCTGTCCCTTTAACCTCCCCGTGATCTCACTGACTGTCCCTTTAACCTCCCCGTGATCTCACTGTCCCATTAACATCTCCGTGATCTCACTCTCTGTCCCTTTAACCTCCCCGTGATCTCACTCTCTGTCCCTCTAACCTCCCCGTGATCTCACTCTCTGTCCCTTTAACCTTCCCTTGATCGCAATCTCTGTCCCTTTAACAGTCCCTGTTCTCACTTTTTGTCCTTTTGTCTGTCCCCGATCTCAATCATTGTCCCTTTAACCTCCCCATGATCTCAATCTCTGTCCATGTAACCTCCCCGTGATGTCACTCTCTGTCCCTTAAACCTTCCCGTGATCTCACTCTCTGTAACTTTAACCCTCCCGTGATCTCACTCCCTGTCCCTTTAACCTCCCCGTGATCTCACTCTCTGTCCCTTTAACCTCCCCGTGATCTCAGTCTCTGTCATTTAAAACTCCCCGTGATCTCTCTCTCTGTCCCTTTAACCACCCCGTGATCTTGTCTCTGTCCTTTTAACCTCCCCGTCATCTAACTATCTGGCCCTTTAACCGCCCCGTGATCTCACTCTCTGTCTCTTTAACCTCCCCTTGTTCTCAATGTCTGGTCCTTTAATATCCCCTTAACTCACTCTCTGTCCCTTTAACCTCCCCGTGATCTCACTCACTGTCCCTTTAACCTCCCCGTGATCTCACTCTCTGTCCCTTTAACCTCCCCGTGATCTCACTCTCTGTCCCTTTAACCTCCCCGTGATCTCACTCTCTGTCCCTATAACATCCCCGTGATCTCACTCTCTGTCCTTTTAAACTCCCCGTGATCTCTCTCTCGGTCCCTTTAACCTCCCCGTGAAATCAGTCTCTTTCCTTTTAACCTCCCCGTCATCTAATTCTCTGTCCCTTTAACCTCCCCGTCATCTAACTCTCTGTCCCTTTAACCTCCCCCGATCTCATTCACTGTCCCTTTAATCTCCCTGTTTTCTCATTCTCTGTCAATTTAACCTCCCCGTGATCTCACTCTCTGTCCCTTATACCTCCTCGTGATGTAACTCTCTATCCCTTTAACCTCCCCATGATGTCATTCTCTGTCCCTTTTACCTCCCCGTGATCTCACTCTCTGTCCCTTTAACCTCCCCATGATCTCACTCTTTGTACGTTTAACCTACCCGTGATCTCTCTCTCTGTCCCTTTAACCTCCCCGTGATCTCACTCTCTGTCCCTTTTACCCACCCGTGATATCACTCTCTGTCCCTATAACATCCCCGTGATCTCGCTCTCTGTCCTTTTAAACTCCCCGTGATCTCTCTCTCTGTCCCTTTAACCTCCCCGTGATCTCACTCTCTGTCCCTTTAACCTCCCCGTCATCTAATTCTCTGTCCGTTTAACCTCCCCGTGATCTCACTCACTGTCCACTTAACCTCCCCGTCATCTAACTCTCTGTCCCTTTAACCTCCCCGTGATCTCACTCTCTGTCACTTTTACCTCCCCGTGATCTCACTATCTGGCACTTGAACCTCTTCGTGATATCACTCTCTGTCCCTTAAACCACCCCGTGATATCACTCTCTGCCCCCTTAACCTCTCCGTGATCTCACTCTCTGTCACTTTAACTTCCCCGTGACCTCACTCTCTGTCCCTTTAACCTCCCCGTCATCTAACTCTCTGTCCCTTTAACCTCCCCGTGATCTCACTCTCTGTCCCTATAACCTCCCCGTCATCTAACTCTCTGTCCCTTTAAGCTCCCCGTGATCTCAGTCTCTGTCCATTTAACCTCACCGTGATCTCACTCTCTGTCCTTTTAACCTCCCCGTCATCTAACTCACTGTCCCTTTAACCTCCCCGTGATCTCACTCTCTTTCCCTTTAACCTCCCCGTGATCTCACTCTCTGTCCCTTTAACCTCCCCGTGATCTCACTCTCTGTCCCTTAAACCAACCCGTGATATCACTCTCTGTCCCTTTAACCTCACCGTGATCTCCATCTCTGTCCCTTTAACAGTTCCTGTTCCTACTTTCTGACCTTTTGACTGTCCCCGAACTCATTCTCTGTCCCTTTAACCTCCCCGTGATCTCACTCTCTGTCTCTTTTACCTCCCCGTGATCTCACTCTCTGTCCCTTTAACCTCTCCGTGATCTCACTCTCTGTCCCTATAACATCCCCGTGATCTCACTCTCTGTCCTTTTAAACTCCCCGTGATCTCTCTCTCTGTCCCTTTAACCTCCCCGTGATCTCACTCTCTGTCCCTTTAACCTCCCCGTGATCTCAATCTGTGTCCTTTTATGCTCCCCGTCATCTAACTCTCTGTCCCTTTAACCTCACCGTGATCTCACTCTCTGTCCCTTTAACAGTACCTGTTCTCACTTTCTGACCTTTTGACTGTCCCCGAACTCATTCTCTGTCCCTTTAACCTCCCCGTGATCTCACTCTCTGTCTCTTTTACCTCCCCGTGATCTCACTCTCTGTCCCTTTAACCTCTCCGTGATCTCACTCTCTGTCCCTATAACATCCCCGTGATCTCACTCTCTGTCCTTTTAAACTCCCCGTGATCTCTCTCTCTGTCCCTTTAACCTCCCCGTGATCTCAGTCTCTGTCCCTTTAACCTCCCCGTGATCTCAATCTGTGTCCTTTTATGCTCCCCGTCATCTAACTCTCTGTCCCTTTAACCTCACCGTGATCTCACTCTCTGTCCCTTTAACCTCCCGGTGATCTCACTATCTGGCCCTTTAACCTCACCGTGATCTCACTCTCTGTCCCTTAAACCACCCCGTGATATCACTCTCTGTCCCTTTAACCTCCCCGTGATCTAACACTCTGTTCCTTTATCCTCCCCGTGATCTCGCTCTCTGTTCCTTTAACCTCCCCAAGAAGTCAGTCACTTTCCCTATAACCTCCCCCAGATCACACTCTCTGTCCCTTTAACCTCCCCGTGATCTCACTCTCTGTCCCTTTCACTTTATCTGATCTCACTCTCTGTCCCTTTAACTGTGCTCGATCTCAATCTCTGTCCCTTTAACCCCCACGTGATTTCACTCTCTGTCCCTTTCACTGTCCCTGATCTCACATTCTGTCCTTTTAACTGTGCCCGATCACAATCTCTGTCCCTTTAACAGTCCCTGATCTCAATCTCTGTCCCTTTCACTTTCTCTGTTCACACTCTCTGTCCCTTTAACCTCCCCGTAATCTCACCCTCTGTCCCTTTAACCTCCCCGTAATCTCACTCTCTGTACCTTTAACCTCCCCGTGATTTCACTCTCTGTGCCTTTAACCGCCACGTGATCTTGCTCTCCGTCCCTTTAACTCCCCGTGATCTCACTATCTGTCCCTTTAACCTCCCTGGGATCTCACTCTCTGCCCCTTTAACCTCCCCGGGATCTCACTCCATGTCCCTTTAACTCCCCATGATCTCACTGTCTTTCCCAATAACTCCCCGTGATCTCAATCTCAGTCCCTTTAACCTCCCGGTGATCTCACTCTCAGTCCCTTTAACCCCCCCGTGATCTCACTCTCAGTCCCTTTAACCTTCCCGTGATCTCACTCTGTGTCCCTTTAACATCTCCGTGATCTCACTCTCTGTCACCTTATCTCCCCGTGAACTCACTCTCTGCCCCTTTAACCTCCCCACGAATCCACTCTCTGTCCCTTTAACCTCCCCGTGATCTCACTGTTTGTACGTTTAACCTCCCCGTGATTTCATTCTCTGTCCCTTTAACCTCCCCGTGATCTCACTATCTGGCCCTTTAACCTCCCCGTGATCTAACGCTCTGTCCCTTTAACGTGCCCTTGATCTCAATCTCTGGCCCTTTAGCCTTCCCGTGATATCAATCTCTGTCCCTTTAACCTCCCCGTGATCTCACTCTCTGTCCGTTTAACCTCCCCGACAACTCAGTCACTTTCCCTATAACCTCCCCCAGATCACACTCTCTGTCCTTTTAACCTCCCGTGATCTCACGTTCTGTTCCCTTAACCTCCCCATGATCTTACTCTCTGTTCCTTTCACTGTACCTGTTCTCACTCTCTTTCCCTTTAACTGTGCCCGATCTGAATCTCTGTCCCTTTAACCTCCACGTGATCTCACTCTCTGTCCCTTTCACTGTACCTGTTCTCACTCTCTTTCCCTTTAACTGTGCCTGATCTGAATCTCTGTCCCTTTAACCTCCACGTGATCTCACTCTCTGTCCCTTTCACTGTCCCTGCTCTCACTCTCTGTCCCTTTAACTGTGCCCGATCTCAATCTCTTTCCCTTTAACAGTCCCTGATCTCAATCTCAGTGCCTTTCACTCTCCCAGTTCTCATTCTCTGTCCCATTAAACTCCCCTGATGTAACCATCTGTCCCTTTAACACCCCTGTGATCTCACTCTCTGTCCCTTTAACCTCCCGTGAGTTCACTCTCTGTCCATTTAACTCCAGGTGATCTCACTCTTCGTGCATTTCACGTCCCCGTGATCTCTCACCCTGTCCCTTTAAACTCCCCATGATCTCAGTCTCTGTCCGTTTAAACTCCCCGTGATCTCAATCTTAGTCCCTTTAACATCCCCGTGATCTCACTCACTGTCCCTTTAACCTCCCCTTGATCTCACTCTCTGTCCCTCTAACATCTCCGTGATCTCACTCTCTGTCCCTTTAACCTCGCTGTGTTCTCAGTCTCTGGCCCTTTAACCTCCCCTTAATTCACTCTCTGTCCCTTTAACCTAACAGTGATCTCACTCTCTGTCCCTTTAACCTCCCCGTGATCTCACTCTCTGTCCCTTTAACCTCCACGTGATCTCACTCTCTGTCCCTTTAACCTCCCCTTGATCTCAATATCTGTCCCTTTAGCCTCCCCGTGATCTCAATCTCTGACCCTTTAACCTCCCCTTGATCTCACACTCTGTCCCTTTAACTACCCCGTGATCACACTCTCTGTCCCTTTAACCCTCCCGTGATCTCACTCACTGTCCCTTTAACCTCCCCGTGATCTCACTCTCTGTCCCTATAACATCCCCGTGATCGCACTCTCTGTCCCTTTAACCTCGCCGTGATCTCACTCTCTGTCCCTTTAACCTCCCCGTGATCTTACTCTCTGTTGTTTAACCTCCACGTGTTCACACTCTCTGTCCCTTCAACGTCCCCGTGATCTCACTCTCTGTCCCTTTAAACTCCCCGTGATCTCTCTCCCTGCCCCTTTAACCTCCCCGTGATCTCACTCTCAGCCATTTTAACGTCCCCGTGATCTCACTTTCAGTCCCTTTCACCACCCAGTGATCTCACTCTCAGTCCCTTTAACCTCCCCATAATCTCACTCTCTGTCCCTTTAACCTCCTCGTGAACTCACTCTCTGTCCCTTTAACATCCCTGTGATCTAACTCTCTGTCCTGTTAACATCCCTGTGATATCACTCTCTGTCCCTTTAACCTCCCCGTCATCTCACTCTCTGTCCCTTTAACATCCCTGTGATCTCACTCTGTGTCCCTTTAACCTCCCCGTGATCTCACTCTCTGTCCTTTTTACCTCCCCGTCATCTCACTCTCTGTCCCTTTAACCTCCCCGTGATCTCAGTCTCTGTCCCTGTAACCTCCCCGTGATCTCACTCTCTATCCTTTTCAACTCCCCTTGGCCTCACTCACTGTCCCATTAAACTCCCCGTGATCTCACTCTGTGTACGTTTAACCTCCCCGTGATCTCTCTTTCTTTCCCTTTAACCTCACCGTGATCTCAGTCTCTGTCATTTTAAACTCCCTGTGATCTCTCTCTCTGTCCCTTTAACCTCCCCGTGATCTCAGTCTCCGTCCTTTTAACCTCCCCGTCATCTAACTCTCTGTCCCTTTAACCTCCCCGTGATCTCACTCTGCGTACCTTTAATCTCCACGTGATTTCACTCTCTGTCCCTTTAACATGCCCTTGATCTCACTCTCTGTCCCATTAACGTCCCTGTGATCTCATCCTCTGTCCCCGTAAGGTCCCCGTGATCTCACTCTCTGTCCCTTTAACATCTCCGCGATCTCACACTGTCACTTTAACGTCACAGTGAACTCACTCTCTGCCCCTTTAACCTCCCCGTGATCTCACTCCATGTCCCTTTAACTCCCCGTGATCTCACTCTCTGTCCCTCTAACCTCCCCGTGATCTCACTCTCTGTCCCTTTAACCTCCCCGTGATCTCACTCTCTGTCCCTTTAACCTTCCCGTGATGTCACTCTCTGTCCCTATAACATCCCCATGATCTTACTTTCTGTCCTTTTAAACTCCCTGTGATCTCTCTCTCTGTCCCTTATACCTCCCCGTGATCTCACTCCATGTCCCTTTAACTCCCCGTGATCTCACTCACTGTCCCTCTAACCTCCCCGTGATCTCACTCTCTGTCCCTCTATCCTCCCCATGATCTCAATATCTGTCCCTGTAACCTCCCCGTGATGTCACTCTCTGTCCCTTGAACCTCCCCGTGATCTCACTCTCTGTAACTTTAACCCTCCCGTGATCTCACTCCCTGTCCCTTTAACCTCGCCGTGATCTCACCATCTGTCCCTATAACATCCCCGTGATCTCACTCTCTGTCCCTTTAACCTCCCCGTGATCTCACTCTCTGTCCCATTAACTCCCCGTGAACTCACTCTCTGTCCATTTAACCTCCCCGTTATCTCACTCTCAGTCCCTTTAACTTCCCCATGATCTCACTTTCAGTCCCGTTAACATCCCAGTGATCTCACTCTCAGTCCCTTTAACCTCCCCGTGATCTCACTCTCTGTCCCTTTAACCTCCCCGTGATCTCACTCTCTGTCCCTCTAACCTCCCCGTGATCTCACTCTCTGTCCCTTTAACCTTCCCTTGATCGCAATCTCTGTCCCTTTAACAGTCCCTGTTCTCACTTTTTGTCCTTTTGTCTGTCCCCGATCTCAATCATTGTCCCTTTAACCTCCCCATGATCTCAATCTCTGTCCCTTTACCTCCCCGTGATGTCACTCTCCGTCCCTTAAACCTGCCCGTGATCTCACTCTCTGTAACTTTAACCCTCCCGTGATCTCACTCCCGGTCCCTTTAACCTCCCCGTGATCTCACCATCTGTCCCTATAACATCCCCGTGATCTCACTCTCTGTCCCTTTAACCTCCCCGTGATCTCACTCTCTGTCCCATTAACTCCCCGTGAACTCACTCTCTGTCCATTTAACCTCCCCGTTATCTAACTCTCTGTCCCTTTAACCTCCCCGTGATCTCACTCTCTGTCCCATTAACTCCCCGTGAACTCACTCTCTGTCCATTTAACCTCCCCGTTATCTAACTCGCTGTCCCTTTAACCTCCCCGTGATCTCACTCTCTGTCCCTTTAACCTCCCCGTGATCTCACTCTCTGTCCCTTTAACATCCCTGTGATCTAACTCTCTGTCCCTTTAACATCCCCGTGATCTGACTCACTGTCCCTTTAGCCTCCCCGTGATCTCAATCTCTGACCCTTTAACCTCCCCTTGATCTCACACTCTGTCCCTTTAACTACCCCGTGATCACACTCTCTGTCCCTTTAACCCTCCCGTGATCTCACTCACTGTCCCTTTAACATCTCCGCGATCTCACACTGTCACTTTAACGTCACAGTGAACTCACTCTCTGCCCCTTTAACCTCCCCGTGATCTCACTCCATGTCCCTTTAACTCCCCGTGATCTCACTCTCTGTCCCTCTAACCTCCCCGTGATCTCACTCTCTGTCCCTTTAACCTCCCCGTGATCTCACTCTCTGTCCCTTTAACCTTCCCGTGATGTCACTCTCTGTCCCTATAACATCCCCATGATCTTACTTTCTGTCCTTTTAAACTCCCTGTGATCTCTCTCTCTGTCCCTTATACCTCCCCGTGATCTCACTCCATGTCCCTTTAACTCCCCGTGATCTCACTCACTGTCCCTCTAACCTCCCCGTGATCTCACTCTCTGTCCCTCTATCCTCCCCATGATCTCAATATCTGTCCCTGTAACCTCCCCGTGATGTCACTCTCTGTCCCTTGAACCTCCCCGTGATCTCACTCTCTGTCCCATTAACTCCCCGTGAACTCACTCTCTGTCCATTTAACCTCCCCGTTATCTCACTCTCAGTCCCTTTAACTTCCCCATGATCTCACTTTCAGTCCCGTTAACATCCCAGTGATCTCACTCTCAGTCCCTTTAACCTCCCCGTGATCTCACTCTCTGTCCCTTTAACCTCCCCGTGATCTCACTCTCTGTCCCTTTAACATCTCTGTGATCTAACTCTCTGTCCCGTTAACATCCCCGTGATCTGACTCACTGTCCCTTTAACCTCCCCGTGATCTCACTCTCTGTCCCTTTAACATCCCTGTGATCTCACTCTCTGACCCTTTAACCTCCACGTGATCTCACTCTCTTTCCCTTTTAACTCCCCATCACCTCACTCTCTGTCCCTTTAACCTCCCCGTGATCTCAGTCTCTGTCCCTGTAACCTCCCCGTGATCTCACTCTCTATCCTTTTAAACTCCCTGTGTTCTCCCTCACTGTCCCATTAACCTCCCCGTGATCTCACTCTGTGTACGTTTAACCTCCCCGTGATCTCTCTTTCTGTCCCTTTAACCTCCCCGTGATCTCAGTCTCTGTCATTTAAAACTCCCCGTGATCTCTCTCTCTATCCCTTTAACCACCCCGTGATCTTGTCTCTGTCCTTTTAACCTCCCCGTCATCTAACTCTCTGGCCCTTTAACCGCCCCGTGATCTCACTATCTGTCTCTTTAACCTCCCCTTGTTCTCAATGTCTGGTCCTTTAACATCCCCTTAACTCACTCTCTGTCCCTTTAACCTCCCCGTGATCTCACTCTCTGTCCCTTTAACCTCCCCGTGATCTCACACTCTGTCCCTTTAACCTTCCCGTGATCTCACTCTCTGTCCCTTTAACCTCCCCGTGATCTCACACTCTGTCCCTTTAACCTCCCCGTGATCTCACTCTCTGTCCCTATAACATCCCCGTGATCTCACTTTCTGTCCTTTTAAACTCCCTGTGATCTCTCTCTCTGTCCCTTTTACGTCCCTTTGATCTCAGTCTCCGTCCTTTTAACCTCAACGTCATTTAACTCTCTGTCCCTTTAACCTCCCCGCGATCTCACTCTGCGTACGTTTAATCTCCACGTGATTTCACTCTCTGTCCCTTTAACCTGCCCTTGATCACACTCTCTGTCCCATTAACGTCCCTGTGATCTCATCCTCTGTCCCCGTAAGGTCCCCGTGATCTCACTCTCTGTCCCTTTAACATCTCCGCGATCTCACACTGTCACTTTAACGTCACAGTAAACTCACTCTCTGCCCCTTTAAACTCCCCGTGATCTCACTCCATGTCCCTTTAACTCCCCGTGATCTCACTCCCTGTCGCTTTAACTCCCCGTGATGTCACTCTCTGTCCCTATAACAACCCCGTGATCTCACTCTGTGCGCGTTTAACCTCCCCGTGATCTCTCTCTCTGTCCCTTTAACCTCCCCAAGATCTCAGTCTCGACCTTTTAAACTCCCCGTGATCTCTCTCTCTGTCCCATTAACATCTCCGTGATCTCACTCTCTGTCCCTTTAACCTCCCCGTGATCTCACTGTCCCATTAACATCTCCGTGATCTCACTCTCTGTCCCTTTAACCTCCCCGTGATCTCACTCTCTGTCCCTCTAACCTCCCCGTGATCTCACTCTCTGTCCCTTTAACCTTCCCTTGATCGCAATCTCTGTCCCTTTAACAGTCCCTGTTCTCACTTTTTGTCCTTTTGTCTGTCCCCGATCTCAATCATTGTCCCTTTAACCTCCCCATGATCTCAATCTCTGTCCCTTTACCTCCCCGTGATGTCACTCTCCGTCCCTTAAACCTCCCCGTGATCTCACTCTCTGTAACTTTAACCCTCCCGTGATCTCACTCCCGGTCCCTTTAACCTCCCCGTGATCTCACCATCTGTCCCTATAACATCCCCGTGATCTCACTCTCTGTCCCTTTAACCTCCCCGTGATCTCACTCTCTGTCCCATTAACTCCCCGTGAACTCACTCTCTGTCCATTTAACCTCCCCGTTATCTAACTCTCTGTCCCTTTAACCTCCCCGTGATCTCACTCTCTGTCCCATTAACTCCCTGTGAACTCACTCTCTGTCCATTTAACCTCCCCGTCATCTAACTCGCTGTCCCTTTAACCTCCCCGTGATCTCACTCTCTGTCCCTTTAACCTCCCCGTGATCTCACTCTCTGTCCCTTTAACATCCCTGTGATCTAACTCTCTGTCCCTTTAACATCCCCGTGATCTGACTCACTGTCCCTTTAACCTCCCCGTGATCTCACTCTCTGTCCCTTTAACATCCCTGTGATCTCACTCTCTGTCCCTTTAACCTCCACGTGATATCACTCTCTGTCCCTTTTACCTCCCCCTCACCTCACTCTCTGTCCCTTTAACCTCCCCGTGATCTCACTCTCTGTCCCTATAACCTCCCCGTGATCTCACTCTCTATCCTTTTAAACTCCCTGTGATCTCCCTCACTTTCCCATTAACCTCCCCGTGATCTCACTCTGTGTACGTTTAACCTCCCCGTGATCTCTCCTTCTGTCCCTTTAACCTCCCCGTGATCTCAGTCTCTGTCTCTTTAACCTCCCCTTGTTCTCAATGTCTGGTCCTTTAACTTCCCCTTAACTCACTCTCTGTCCCTTTAACCTCCCCGTGATCTCACTCACTGTCCCTTTAACCTCCCCGTGATCTCACTCACTGTCCCTTTAACCTCCCCGTGATCTCACTCTCTGTCCCTTTAACCTCCCCGTGATCTCACTCTCTGTCCCTTTAACCTCCCCGTGATCTCACTCTCTGTCCCTTTAACCTCCCCGTGGTCTCACTCTCTGTCCCTTTAACCTTCCCGTGATGTCACTCTCTGTCCCTATAACATCCCCGTGATCTCACTTTCTGTCCTTTTAAACTCCCTGTGATCTCTCTCTCTGTCCCTTATACCTCCCCGTGATCTCACTCACTGTCCCTTTAACCTCCCCGTGATCTCACGCTCTGTCTCTTTTGCCTCCCTGTGATCTCACTCTCTGTCCCTTTAACCTCCCCGTGATCTCACACTCTGTCCCTTTAACCTTCCCGTGATGTCACTCTCTGTCCCTATAACATCCCCGTGATCTCACTTTCTGTCCTTTTAAACTCCCTGTGATCTCTCTCTCTGTCCCTTTTACCTCCCCGTGATCTCAGTCTCCGGCCTTTTAACCTCAACGTCATTTAACTCTCTGTCCCTTTAACCTCCCCGTGATCTCACTCTGCGTACGTTTATCTCCACGTGATTTCACTCTCTGTCCCTTTAACCTGCCCTTGATCACACTCTCTGTCCCATTAACGTCCCTGTGATCTCATCCTCTGTCCCCGTAAGGTCCCCGTGATCTCACTCTCTGTCCCTTTAACATCTCCGCGAACTCACACTGTCACTTTAACGTCACAGTGAACTCACTCTCTGCCCCTTTAACCTCCCCGTGATCTCACTCCATGTCCCTTTAACTCCCCGTGATCTCACTCTCTGTCCCTATAACATCCCCGTGATCTCACTCTGTGCGCGTTTAACCTCCCCGTGATCTCTCTCTCTGTCCCTTTAACCTCCCCAAGATCTCAGTCTCGACCTTTTAAACTCCCCGTGATCTCTCTCTCTGTCCCTTTAACCTCCCCGTGATCTCACTGACTGTCCCTTTAACCTCCCCGTGATCTCACTGTCCCATTAACATCTCCGTGATCTCACTCTCTGTCCCTTTAACCTCCCCGTGATCTCACTCTCTGTCCCTCTAACCTCCCCGTGATCTCACTCTCTGTCCCTTTAACCTTCCCTTGATCGCAATCTCTGTCCCTTTAACAGTCCCTGTTCTCACTTTTTGTCCTTTTGTCTGTCCCCGATCTCAATCATTGTCCCTTTAACCTCCCCATGATCTCAATCTCTGTCCCTTTAACCTCCCCGTGATGTCACTCTCCGTCCCTTAAACCTCCCCGTGATCTCACTCTCTGTAACTTTAACCCTCCCGTGATCTCACTCCCGGTCCCTTTAACCTCCCCGTGATCTCACCATCTGTCCCTATAACATCCCCGTGATCTCACTCTCTGTCCCTTTAACCTCCCCGTGAACTCACTCTCTGTCCATTTAACCTCTCCGTTATCTAACTCTCTGTCCCTTTAACCTCCCCGTGATCTCACTTTCTGTCCCTTTAACTTCCCCATGATCTCACTTTCAGTCACTTTAACCTCCCAGTGATCTCACTCTCAGTCCCTTTAACCTCCCCGTGATCTCACTCTCTGTCCCTTTAACCTCCCCGTGATCTCACTCTCTGTCCCTTTAACATCCCCGTGATCTGACTCACTGTCCCTTTAACCTCCCCGTGATCTCACTCTCTGTCCCATTAACTCCCCGTGAACTCACTCTCTGTCCATTTAACCTCCCCGTTATATAACTCTCTGTCCCTTTAACCTCCCCGTGATCTCACTCTCTGTCCCATTAACTCCCCGTGAACTCACTCTCTGTCCATTTAACCTCCCCGTTATCTAACTCGCTGTCCCTTTAACCTCCCCGTGATCTCACTCTCTGTCCCTTTAACCTCCCCGTGATCTCACTCTCTGTCCCTTTAACATCCCTGTGATCTAACTCTCTGTCCCTTTAACATCCCCGTGATCTGACTCACTGTCCCTTTAACCTCCCCGTGATCTCACTCTCTGTCCCTTTAACATCCCTGTGATCTCACTCTCTGTCCCTTTAACCTCCACGTGATATCACTCTCTGTCCCTTTTACCTCCCCCTCACCTCACTCTCTGTCCCTTTAACCTCCCCGTGATCTGAGTCTCTGTCCCTATAACCTCCCCGTGATCTCACTCTCTATCCTTTTAAACTCCCAGTGATCTCCCTCACTTTCCCATTAACCTCCCCGTGATCTCACTCTGTGTACGTTTAACCTCCCCGTGATCTCTCTTTCTGTCCCTTTAACCTCCCCGTGATCTCAGTCTCTGTCTCTTTAACCTCCCCTTGTTCTCAATGTCTGGTCCTTTAACTTCCCCTTAACTCACTCTCTGTCCCTTTAACCTCCCCGTGATCTCACTCACTGTCCCTTTAACCTCCCCGTGATCTCACTCACTGTCCCTTTAACCTCCCCGTGATCTCACTCTCTGTCCCTTTAACCTCCCCGTGATCTCACTCTCTGTCCCTTTAACCTCCCCATGATCTCACTCTCTGTCCCTTTAACCTCCCCGTGGTCTCACTCTCTGTCCCTTTAACCTTCCCGTGATGTCACTCTCTGTCCCTATAACATCCCCGTGATCTCACTTTCTGTCCTTTTAAACTCCCTGTGATCTCTCTCTCTGTCCCTTATACCTCCCCGTGATCTCACTCACTGTCCCTTTAACCTCCCCGTGATCTCACGCTCTGTCTCTTTTGCCTCCCTGTGATCTCACTCTCTGTCCCTTTAACCTCCCCGTGATCTCACACTCTGTCCCTTTAACCTTCCCGTGATGTCACTCTCTGTCCCTATAACATCCCCGTGATCTCACTTTCTGTCCTTTTAAACTCCCTGTGATCTCTCTCTCTGTCCCTTTTACCTCCCCGTGATCTCAGTCTCCGGCCTTTTAACCTCAACGTCATTTAACTCTCTGTCCCTTTAACCTCCCCGTGATCTCACTCTGCGTACGTTTAATCTCCACGTGATTTCACTCTCTGTCCCTTTAACCTGCCCTTGATCACACTCTCTGTCCCATTAACGTCCCTGTGATCTCATCCTCTGTCCCCGTAAGGTCCCCGTGATCTCACTTTCTGTCCCTTTAACATCTCCGCGATCTCACACTGTCACTTTAACGTCACAGTGAACTCACTCTCTGCCCCTTTAACCTCCCCGTGATCTCACTCCATGTCCCTTTAACTCCCCGTGATCTCACTCTCTGTCGCTTTAACTCCCCGTGATGTCACTCTCTGTCCCTATAACATCCCCGTGATCTCACTCTGTGCGCGTTTAACCTCCCCGTGATCTCTCTCTCTGTCCCTTTAACCTCCCCAAGATCTCAGTCTCGACCTTTTAAACTCCCCGTGATCTCTCTCTCTGTCCCTTTAACCTCCCCGTGATCTCACGCACTGTCCCTTTAACCTCCCCGTGATCTCACTGTCCCATTAACATCTCCGTGATCTCACTCTCTGTCCCTTTAACCTCCCCGTGATCTCACTCTCTGTCCCTCTAACCTCCCCGTGATCTCACTCTCTGTCCCTTTAACCTTCCCTTGATCGCAATCTCTGTCCCTTTAACAGTCCCTGTTCTCACTTTTTGTCCTTTTGTCTGTCCCCGATCTCAATCATTGTCCCTTTAACCTCCCCATGATCTCAATCTCTGTCCCTTTAACCTCCCCGTGATGTCACTCTCCGTCCCTTAAACCTCCCCGTGATCTCACTCTCTGTAACTTTAACCCTCCCGTGATCTCACTCCCG
The DNA here is from genome assembly GCF_964194155.1 of Cetorhinus maximus. Classification (NCBI taxonomy): domain Eukaryota; kingdom Metazoa; phylum Chordata; class Chondrichthyes; order Lamniformes; family Cetorhinidae; genus Cetorhinus; species Cetorhinus maximus. Next base: position 389,810 of record NW_027596282.1, on the reverse strand, counting down.
GTCCCTTTAACCTCCCCGTGATCTCACCATCTGTCCCTATAACATCCCAGTGATCTCACTCTCTGTCCCTTTAACCTCCCCGTGAACTCACTCTCTGTCCATTTAACCTCTCCGTTATCTAACTCTCTGTCCCTTTAACCTCCCCGTGATCTCACTTTCTGTCCCTTTAACTTCCCCATGATCTCACTTTCAGTCACTTTAACCTCCCAGTGATCTCACTCTCAGTCCCTTTAACCTCCCCGTGATCTCACTCTCTGTCCCTTTAACCTCCCCGTGATCTCACTCTCTGTCCCTTTAACATCCCCGTGATCTGACTCACTGTCCCTTTAACCTCCCCGTGATCTCACTCTCTGTCCCATTAACTCCCCGTGAACTCACTCTCTGTCCATTTAACCTCCCCGTTATATAACTCTCTGTCCCTTTAACCTCCCCGTGATCTCACTCTCTGTCCCATTAACTCCCCGTGAACTCACTCTCTGTCCATTTAACCTCCCCGTTATCTAACTCGCTGTCCCTTTAACCTCCCCGTGATCTCACTCTCTGTCCCTTTAACCTCCCCGTTATCTCACTCTCTGTCCCTTTAACATCCCTGTGATCTAACTCTCTGTCCCTTTAACATCCCCGTGATCTGACTCACTGTCCCTTTAACCTCCCCGTGATCTCACTCTCTGTCCCTTTAACATCCCTGTGATCTCACTCTCTGTCCCTTTAACCTCCACGTGATATCAGTCTCTGTCCCTTTTACCTCCCCCTCACCTCACTCTCTGTCCCTTTAACCTCCCCGTGATCTGAGTCTCTGTCCCTATAACCTCCCCGTGATCTCACTCTCTATCCTTTTAAACTCCCAGTGATCTCCCTCACTTTCCCATTAACCTCCCCGTGATCTCACTCTGTGTACGTTTAACCTCCCCGTGATCTCTCTTTCTGTCCCTTTAACCTCCCCGTGATCTCAGTCTCTGTCTCTTTAACCTCCCCTTGTTCTCAATGTCTGGTCCTTTAACTTCCCCTTAACTCACTCTCTGTCCCTTTAACCTCCCCGTGATCTCACTCACTGTCCCTTTAACCTCCCCGTGATCTCACTCACTGTCCCTTTAACCTCCCCGTGATCTCACTCTCTGTCCCTTTAACCTCCCCGTGATCTCACTCTCTGTCCCTTTAACCTCCCCATGATCTCACTCTCTGTCCCTTTAACCTCCCCGTGGTCTCACTCTCTGTCCCTTTAACCTTCCCGTGATGTCACTCTCTGTCCCTATAACATCCCCGTGATCTCACTTTCTGTCCTTTTAAACTCCCTGTGATCTCTCTCTCTGTCCCTTATACCTCCCCGTGATCTCACTCACTGTCCCTTTAACCTCCCCGTGATCTCACGCTCTGTCTCTTTTGCCTCCCTGTGATCTCACTCTCTGTCCCTTTAACCTCCCCGTGATCTCACACTCTGTCCCTTTAACCTTCCCGTGATGTCACTCTCTGTCCCTATAACATCCCCGTGATCTCACTTTCTGTCCTTTTAAACTCCCTGTGATCTCTCTCTCTGTCCCTTTTACCTCCCCGTGATCTCAGTCTCCGGCCTTTTAACCTCAACGTCATTTAACTCTCTGTCCCTTTAACCTCCCCGTGATCTCACTCTGCGTACGTTTAATCTCCACGTGATTTCACTCTCTGTCCCTTTAACCTGCCCTTGATCACACTCTCTGTCCCATTAACGTCCCTGTGATCTCATCCTCTGTCCCCGTAAGGTCCCCGTGATCTCACTCTCTGTCCCTTTAACATCTCCGCGATCTCACACTGTCACTTTAACGTCACAGTGAACTCACTCTCTGCCCCTTTAACCTCCCCGTGATCTCACTCCATGTCCCTTTAACTCCCCGTGATCTCACTCTCTGTCGCTTTAACTCCCCGTGATGTCACTCTCTGTCCCTATAACATCCCCGTGATCTCACTCTGTGCGCGTTTAACCTCCCCGTGATCTCTCTCTCTGTCCCTTTAACCTCCCCAAGATCTCAGTCTCGACCTTTTAAACTCCCCGTGATCTCTCTCTCTGTCCCTTTAACCTCCCCGTGATCTCACGCACTGTCCCTTTAACCTCCCCGTGATCTCACTGTCCCATTAACATCTCCGTGATCTCACTCTCTGTCCCTTTAACCTCCCCGTGATCTCACTCTCTGTCCCTCTAACCTCCCCGTGATCTCACTCTCTGTCCCTTTAACCTTCCCTTGATCGCAATCTCTGTCCCTTTAACAGTCCCTGTTCTCACTTTTTGTCCTTTTGTCTGTCCCCGATCTCAATCATTGTCCCTTTAACCTCCCCATGATCTCAATCTCTGTCCCTTTAACCTCCCCGTGATGTCACTCTCCGTCCCTTAAACCTCCCCGTGATCTCACTCTCTGTAACTTTAACCCTCCCGTGATCTCACTCCCGTCCCTTTAACCTCCCCGTGATCTCACCATCTGTCCCTATAACATCCCCGTGATCTCACTCTCTGTCCCTTTAACCTCCCCGTGATCGCACTCTCTGTCCCATTAACTCCCCGTGAACTCACTCTCTGTCCATTTAACCTCTCCGTTATCTAACTCTCTGTCCCTTTATCCTCCCCGTGATCTCACTCTCTGTCCCTTTAACTTCCCCATGATCTCACTTTCAGTCACTTTAACCTCCCAGTGATCTCACTCTCAGTCCCTTTAAACTCCCCGTGATCTCACTCTCTGTCCCTTTAACCTCCCCGTGATCTCACTCTCTGTCCCTTTAACATCCCTGTGATCTAACTCTCTGTCCCTTTAACATCCCCGTGATCTGACTCACTGTCCCTTTAACTCCCCGTGAACTCACTCTCTGTCCATTTAACCTCCCCGTCATCTAACTATCTGGCCCTTTAACCGCCCCGTGATCTCACTCTCTGTCTCTTTAACCTCCCCTTGTTCTCAATGTCTGGTCCTTTAACTTCCCCTTAACTCACTCTCTGTCCCTTTAACCTCCCCGTGATCTCACTCACTGTCCCTTTAACCTCCCCGTGATCTCACTCACTGTCCCTTTAACCTCCCCGTGATCTCACTCTCTGTCCCTTTAACCTCCCCGTGATCTCACTCTCTGTCCCTTTAACCTCCCCGTGATGTCACTCTCTGTCCCTATAACATTCCCGTGATCTCACTTTCTGTCCTTTTAAACTCCCTGTGATCTCTCTCTCTGTCCCTTTTACCTCCCCGTGATCTCAGTCTCTGTCCTTTTAACCTCAACGTCATCTAACTCTCTGTCCCTTTAACCTCCCCGTGATCTCACTCTGCGTTCGTTTAATCACCACGTGATTTCACTCTCTGTCTCTTTAACCTCAACGTGATCTCACTCTCTGTCCCAATAACGTCCCTGTGATCTTATCCTCTGTCACCGTAAGGTCCCCGTGATCTCACTCTCTGTCCTTTAACCTCCCCGTGATCTCACTCTCTGTCCCTTTAAGCTCCCCATGATCTCAGTCTCGACCTTTTAAAGTCCCCTTGATCTCTCTCTCTGTCCCTTTAACCTCCCCATGATCTCAGTCTCGACCTTTTAAAGTCCCCGTGATCTCTCTCTCTGTCCCTTTAACCTCCCCGTGATCTCACGCACTGTCCCTTTAACCTCCCCGTGATCTCACTCTCTGTCCCATTAACATCTCCGTGATCTCACTCTCTGTCCCTTTAACCTCCCCGTGATCTCACTCTCTGTCCCTTTAACCTCCACGTGATCTCACTCTCTGTCCATTTAACCTTCCCGTGATCGCAATCTCTGTCCCTTTAACAGTCCCTGTTCTCACTTTTTGTCCTTTTGACTGTCCCCGATCTCAATCATTGTCCCTTTAACCTCCCCATGATCTCAATCTCTGTCCCTTTAACCTCCCCGTGATCTCACGCTCTGTCTCTTTTGCCTCCCTGTGATCTCACTCTCTGTCCCTTTAACCTCCCCGTGATCTCACACTCTGTCCCTTTAACCTTCCCGTGATGTCACTCTCTGTCCCTATAACATCCCCGTGATCTCACTTTCTGTCCTTTTAAACTCCCTGTGATCTCTCTCTCTGTCCCTTTTACCTCCCCGTGATCTCAGTCTCCGGCCTTTTAACCTCAACGTCATTTAACTCTCTGTCCCTTTAACCTCCCCGTGATCTCACTCTGCGTACGTTTAATCTCCACGTGATTTCACTCTCTGTCCCTTTAACCTGCCCTTGATCACACTCTCTGTCCCATTAACGTCCCTGTGATCTCATCCTCTGTCCCCGTAAGGTCCCCGTGATCTCACTCTCTGTCCCTTTAACATCTCCGCGATCTCACACTGTCACTTTAACGTCACAGTGAACTCACTCTCTGCCCCTTTAACCTCCCCGTGATCTCACTCCATGTCCCTTTAACTCCCCGTGATCTCACTCTCTGTCGCTTTAACTCCCCGTGATGTCACTCTCTGTCCCTATAACATCCCCGTGATCTCACTCTGTGCGCGTTTAACCTCCCCGTGATCTCTCTCTCTGTCCCTTTAACCTCCCCAAGATCTCAGTCTCGACCTTTTAAACTCCCCGTGATCTCTCTCTCTGTCCCTTTAACCTCCCCGTGATCTCAGTGACTGTCCCTTTAACCTCCCCGTGATCTCACTGTCCCATTAACATCTCCGTGATCTCACTCTCTGTCCCTTTAACCTCCCCGTGATCTCACTCTCTGTCCCTCTAACCTCCCCGTGATCTCACTCTCTGTCCCTTTAACCTTCCCTTGATCGCAATCTCTGTCCCTTTAACAGTCCCTGTTCTCACTTTTTGTCCTTTTGTCTGTCCCCGATCTCAATCATTGTCCCTTTAACCTCCCCATGATCTCAATCTCTGTCCCTTTAACCTCCCCGTGATGTCACTCTCCATCCCTTAAACCTCCCCGTGATCTCACTCTCTGTAACTTTAACCCTCCCGTGATCTCACTCCCGTCCCTTTAACCTCCCCGTGATCTCACCATCTGTCCCTATAACATCCCCGTGATCTCACTCTCTGTCCCTTTAACCTCCCCGTGATCTCACTCTCTGTCCCATTAACTCCCCGTGAACTCACTCTCTGTCCATTTAACCTCTCCGTTATCTAACTCTCTGTCCCTTTAACCTCCCCGTGATCTCACTCTCTGTCCCTTTAACTTCCCCATGATCTCACTTTCAGTCACTTTAACCTCCCAGTGATCTCACTCTCAGTCCCTTTAAACTCCCCGTGATCTCACTCTCTGTCCCTTTAACCTCCCCGTGATCTCACTCTCTGTCCCTTTAACATCCCTGTGATCTAACTCTCTGTCCCTTTAACATCCCCGTGATCTGACTCACTGTCCCTTTAACCTCCCCGTGATCTCACTCTCTGTCCCTTTTACCTCCCCCTCACCTCACTCTCTGTCCCTTTAACCTCCCCGTGATCTCAGTCTCTGTCCCTGTAACCTCCCCGTGATCTCACTCTGTATCCTTTTAAACTCCCTGTGATCTCCCTCACTGTCCCATTAACCTCCCCGTGATTTCACTCTGTGTACGTTTAACCTCCCCGTGATCTCTCTTTCTATCCCTTTAGCCTCCCCGTGATCTCAGTCTCTGTCATTTAAAACTCCCCGTGATCTCTCTGTCTGTCCCTTTAACCACCCCGTGATCTTGCCTCTGTCCTTTTAACCTCCCCGTCATCTAACTATCTGGCCCTTTAACCGCCCCGTGATCTCACTCTCTGTCTCTTTAACCTCCCCTTGTTCTCAATGTCTGGTCCTTTAACTTCCCCTTAACTCACTCTCTGTCCCTTTAACCTCCCCGTGATCTCACTCACTGTCCCTTTAACCTCCCCGTGATCTCACTCACTGTCCCTTTAACCTCCCCGTGATCTCACTCTCTGTCCCTTTAACCTCCCCGTGATCTCACTCTCTGTCCCTTTAACCTCCCCGTGATCTCACTCTCTGTCCCTTTAACCTCCCCGTGATCTCACTCTCTGTCCCTTTAACCTTCCCGTGATGTCACTCTCTGTCCCTATAACATTCCCGTGATCTCACTTTCTGTCCTTTTAAACTCCCTGTGATCTCTCTCTCTGTCCCTTTTACCTCCCCGTGATCTCAGTCTCTGTCCTTTTAACCTCAACGTCATCTAACTCTCTGTCCCTTTAACCTCCCCGTGATCTCACTCTGCGTTCGTTTAATCACCACGTGATTTCACTCTCTGTCTCTTTAACCTCAACGTGATCTCACTCTCTGTCCCAATAACGTCCCTGTGATCTTATCCTCTGTCACTGTTAGGTCCCCGTGATCTCACTCTCTGTCCTTTAACCTCCCCGTGATCTCACTCTCTGTCCCTTTAAGCTCCCCATGATCTCAGTCTCGACCTTTTAAAGTCCCCTTGATCTCTCTCTCTGTCCCTTTAACCTCCCCATGATCTCAGTCTCGACCTTTTAAAGTCCCCGTGATCTCTCTCTCTGTCCCTTTAACCTCCCCGTGATCTCACGCACTGTCCCTTTAACCTCCCCGTGATCTCACTCTCTGTCCCATTAACATCTCCGTGATCTCACTCTCTGTCCCTTTAACCTCCCCGTGATCTCACTCTCTGTCCCTTTAACCTCCACGTGATCTCACTCTCTGTCCATTTAACCTTCCCGTGATCGCAATCTCTGTCCCTTTAACAGTCCCTGTTCTCACTTTTTGTCCTTTTGACTGTCCCCGATCTCAATCATTGTCCCTTTAACCTCCCCATGATCTCAATCTCTGTCCCTTTAACCTCCCCGTGATCTCACTCTCTGTCCCTTAAACCTCCCCGTGATCTCACTCTCTCTAACTTTAACCCTCCCGTGATCTCACTCCCTGTCCCATTAACCTCCCCGTGATCTCACCATCTGTCCCTATAACATCCCCGTGATCTCACTCTCTGTCCCTTTAACCTCCCCGAGATCTCACTCTCTGTCCCATTAACTCCCCGTGAACTCACTCTCTGTCCATTTAACCTCCCCGTTATCTAACTCGCTGTCCCTTTAAACTCCCCGTGATCTCACTCTCTGTCCCTTTAACTTTCCCGTGATCTCACTCTCAGTCACTTTTACCTCCCCGTGATCTCACTCTCAGTCCCTTTAACTTCCCCGTGATCTCACTCTCAGTCCATTTAACCTCTCCGTGATCTCACTCTCTGTCCTTTTAACCTCCCCATGATCTCACTCTCTGTCCCTTTAACCTCCCCGTGATCTCACTCTCTGTCCCTTTAACCTCCCATTGATCTCAATCTCTGTCTCTTTAACCTCCCCGTGATCTCAATCTCTGTCCCTTTAACCTCCCCTTGATCTCACACTCAGTTCCTTTAACTTCCCCGTGATCTCACTCTCAGTCCCTTTTACCTCCCCGTGATCTCACTCTCAGTCCCTTTAACATCCCTGTGATCTCACTCTCAGTCCCTTTTACCTCCCCGTGATCTCACTCACTTTCCCTTTAACCACCCCGTGATCTCACTCTCTGTACCTTTAACGTGCCCGTGATCTCAATCTCTGGCCCTTTAACCTCCCCGTGATCTCATTCTCTGTCCGTTTAACCTACCCGTGATCTCACTCTCTGTCCGTTTAACCTCCCGGACAACTCACTCACTTTCCGTATAACCTCCCCCAGATCACACTCTCTGTCCCTTTAACCTCCCCGTGATCTCACGCTCTGTCCCCTTATACTCCCCATGATCTCACTCTCTGTTCCTTTCACGGTTCCTGTTCTCACTCTCTGTCCCTTTAAATGTGCCCGATCACAATCTCTGTAGCTTTAACCTCCACGTGATCTCACTCTCTATCCCTTTCACTGTCCCTGATGTCAATCTCTGTCCCTTTCACTGTCCTTGTTCTCACTCTCTGTCACTTTAACCTCCAATGGTGTCACCTTGTGTCCCGTTAACCTCCCCGTGATCTCACTCTCTGTCCCTTTAACCTCCCCGTGACCTCACTCTCTGCCCCTTTAACCTCCCCGTGATCTCACTCTCTGTCCCTTTAACCTCCCCGTGATCTCAGTCTCTGTCCCTGTAACGTCCCCGTGATCTCACTCAATGTCCCTTTTAACTCCCCGTGATTTCACTCACTGTCCCTTTAACCTCCCCGTGATCTCAATCTGTGTACGTTTAACCTCCCCATGATCTCTCTCTCTATCCCTTTAACCTCCCCGTGATCTCAGTCTCTGTCATTTTAAACTCCCCGTGATCTCTCTCTCTCTGTCCCTTTAACCTCCCCGTGATCTTGTCTCTGTCCTTTTAACCTCCCGGTCATCTAACTCTCTGGCCCTTTAACCGCCCCGTGATCTCACTCTCTGTCTCTTTAACCTCCCCATGTTCTCAATCTCTGGTCCTTTAACCTCCCCTTAACTCACTCTCTGTCCCTTTAACCTCCCCGTGATCTCAATCTCTGTCCCTTTTACATCCCCGTGATCTCACTCTCTGTCCCTCTAACCTCCCCGTGATCTCACTCTCTGTCCCTATAACATCCCCGTGATCTCAGTTTCTGTCCGTTTAAACTCCCTGTGATCTCTCTCTCTGTCCCTTTAACCTCCCCGTGATCTCAGTCTCTGTCCTTTTAACCTCCCCGTCATCTAACTCTTTGTCCCTTTAACCTCCCTGTGATCTCACTCTGCGTACGTTTAACATCCCCGTGATTTCGCTCTCTGTCCCTTTAACCTCCCCGTGATCTCACTCTCTGTCCCATTAACTACCCCGTGATCTCATCCTCTGTCCCCGTAACCTCCCCGTGATCTCATCTCTGTCCCTTTAACATCTCCGCGATCTCACTCTGTCACTTTAACGTGCCCGTGAACTCACTCTCTGCCCCATTAACCTCCCCGTGATCTCACTCTCTGTCCCTTTAACTCCCCGTGATCTTACTCTCTGTCCCTTTAACTCCCCGTGATCTCACTCTGTGCGCGTTTAACCTCCCTGTGATCTCTCTCTCTCTGTCTCTTTAACCTCCCCATGATCTCAGTCTCATCCTTTTAAACTCCCCGTCATCTCAATCTCAGTCCCTTTAACATCCCCGTGATGTGACTCACTGTCCCTTTAACCTCCCCGTGATCTCACTCTCTGTACCATTAACGTCTCCGTGATCTCACTCTCTGTCCCTTTAACCTAGCCGTGTTCTAAATCTCTGGCCCTTTTACCTACCCTTAACTCACTCTCTGTCCCTTTAACCTCCCTGTGATCTCACTCTCTGTCCCTTTAACCTCCCCGTGATCTGACTCTCTGTCCCTTTAACCTACCCGTGATCGCAATCTCTGTCACTTTAACAGTCCCTGTTCTCACTTTTTGTCCTTTTGACTGTCCCCGATCTCAATCTTTGTCCCTTTAACCTCCCCGTGATCTCAATCACTGTCCCTTTAACCTCCCCGTGATCTCACTCTCTATCCCTTTAACCTCCCCGTGATCTCACTCTCTGTAACTTTAACACTCCCGTGGTCTAACTCCCTGTCCCTTTATCCTCCCCGTGATCTCACCCTCTGTCCCTTTAACCTCCCCGTGATCTCACTCTCTGTCCCTTTCACCTCCCCGTGATCTCACTCTCTGTCCCTATACCTCCCCGTGATCTCAGTCACTGTCCCTTTAACCTCCCCGTGATCTCACTCACTGTCTCTTTAACCACCCCGTGATCTCACTCTCTATCCCTTTTAACTCCCCGTGATTTCATTCACAGTCCCTTTAACCACCCCGTGATCGCAATCTGTGTACGTTTAACCTCCCCGTGATCTCTCTCTCTGTCCCTTTAACCTCCCCGTGATCTCAGTCTCTGTCCTTTAAAACTCCCCGTGATCTCTCTCTCTTTTTCCTTTAACCTCCCCGTGATCTTGTCTCTGTCTCTTTAACCTCCCCATGTTCTCAATCTCTGGTCCTTTAACCTCCCCTTAACTCACTCTCTGTCCCTATAACATCCCCGTGATCTCAGTTTCTGTCCATTTAAACTCCCTGTGATCTCTCTCTCTGTCCCTTTAACCTCCCCGTGATCTCACTCTCTTTCCCATTAACCTCCCGTTATCTCACACTCTGTCCCTTTAACCTCCAAGTGATCTCACTCTCCGTCCATTTAACCTCCCCGAGATTTCACTCTCTGTCCCTTTTACCTCCCCGTGATCTCAATCTCTGTCCCTTTAACTTCCCCGTGATCTCACTCTCAGTCCCTTTAACCTCCCCCTGATCTGACTCTGTGTACGTTTAACCTCCCCGTGATCTCACTATCTGGCCCTTTAACCTCGCCGTGATCTCACTCTCTGTACCTTTAACGTGCCCGTGATCTCAATCTCTGGCCCGTTAACCTCCCCATGATCTCAATCTCTGTCCGTTTAACCTACCCGTGATCTCATTCTCTGTCCCTTTAACCTCCCCGTGATCTCACTCTCTGTCCCTTTTACTACTCGTTGATCTCACTCTCTGTCCCTTTAACCTTCCCGTGATCTCTCTCTACGTCCTTTTAACCTCCCCGTGATCTCACTCTCTGTTCCTTTTATCCACCCGTGACCTCACTCTCTGTCCCTTTAACCTCCCCGTAATCTCACTCTCTGTCCCTTTAACCTCCCCGTAATCTCACTCTCTGTCCCTTTAACCTCTACGTGATCTCACTCTCCGTCCTATTTACCTCCCCGTGATCTCACTCTCTGTTCCTTTTACCCTCCCGTGATCTCACTCTCTGTCCCTTTAACCTCCCCGTAATCTCACTCTCTGTCCCTTTAACCTCCACGTGATCTCACTCTCCATCCTTTAAACCACCCCGTGATCTCACTCTCTGTTCCTTTTACCCTCCCGTGATCTCACTCTCTGTCCCTTTAACTCCCTGTGATCCCACTCTGCGTGCGTTTAACCTCCTCGTGATCTCTCTCCCTGTCCCTTTAACTTCCCATCATCTCAGTCTCTGTCCTTTTAAACTCCCCGTGATCTCTCTATCTGTCCCTTTAACCTCCCCGTGTTCTCAATCTCAGTCCATTTAACATCCCCGTGATCTCACTCACTGTCCCTTTAATCTCCCCGTGATCTCACTCTCTGTCCTTTTAACATCTCCGTGACCTCACTCTCTGTTCCTTTAACCTCGTCGTGTTCTCAATCTCAGGCCCTTTAACCTCCCCTTAACTCACTCTCTGTCCCTTTAACTTCCAAGTGATCTCACTCTCTGTCCCTTAAACCTCCCCGTGATCTCACACTCTGTCCCTTTAACCTCCCATTGATCTCAATCTCTGTCCTTTTAACCTCCCCGTGATCTCAATCTCTGTCCCTTTAACCTCCCCTTGATCTCACACTCTGTCCCTTTAACTTCCCCGTGATCTCACTCTCTGTCCCTTTAACCCTCCCGTGATCTCACTCCAAGTCCCTTTAACCTCCCCGTGATCTCACCCTCTGTCCCTATAACAACCCCGTGATCTCACTATCTGTACCTTTAACCTCCAAGTGATCTCACTCTCTGTCCCTTTAACCTCCCCCTGATCTTACTCTCCGTCCATTTAAACTCCCCGTGATCTCTCTCTCTATCCCATTAACCTCCCCGTGATCTCAGTCTCCGTCCTTATAAACTCCCTGTGATCTCTCTCTCTGTCCCTTTAACATCTCCGCGATCTCACTCTGTCACTTTAACGTCCCCGTGAATTCACTCTCTGCCCCTTTACCTCCCCGTGATCTCACTCCATGTCCCATTAACTCCCCGTCATCTCACTCTCTGTCCATTTAACTCCCCGTGATCTCACTCTCTGTCCCTTTAACTTCCCCATGATCTAAGTCTCGTCCTTTTAAACTCCCCCTGATCTCTCTCTCTGTCCCTTTAACCTCCCCGTGATCTCACTCTCTGTCCCTTTAACCTCCCCGTGATCGCAATCTCTGTCCCTTTAACAGTCCCTGTTCTTACTTTTTGTCGTTTTGACTGTCCCCGATGTCAATCATTGTCCCTTTAACCTCCCCGTGATCTCAATCGCTGTATCTTTCACCTCCCCGTGATCTCACTCTCTGTCCCGTTAACCTCCCCGTGATCTCAGTCTCTGTAACTTTAACCCTCCCGTGATCTCACTCTCTGTCCCTTTAACTTCCCTGTGATCTTACTCTCTGTCCATATAATGTCCCCGTGATCTCACTCTCTGTCCCTATAACCGCCCCGTGATCTCACTCACTGTCCCTTTAACCTCCCCGTGATCTCACTCATTGTCCCTTTAACCTCCCCGTGATCTCACTCACTGTCCCTATAACCTCCCCGTTATCTCACGCTCTGTCCCTTTAACCTCACCGTGATTTCACTCTCTGTCCCTTTAACCTCCCCATGATCTCAGTCTCGTCCTTTTAAACTCCCCGTGATCTCTCTCTCTGTCCCTTTAACCTCCCCGTGATCGCAATCTCAGTCCCTTTAACATCCCCGTGATCTGACTCACTGTCCCTTTAACCTCCCCGTGATCTCACTCTCTGTACCATTAACATCTCCGTGATCTCACTCTCTGTCCCTTTAACCTAACCGTGTTCTAAATCTCTCGCCCTTTTACCTACCCTTAACTCACTCTCTGTCCCTTTAACCTCCCTGTGATCTCATTCTCTGTCCCTTTAACCTCCCCGTGATCTCACTCTCTGTCCCTTTAACCAACCCGTGATCACAATCTCTGTCCCTTTAACATTCCCTGTTCTAACTTTTTGTCCTTTTGACTGTCCCCGATCTCAATCTTTGTCCCTTTAACCTCCCCGTGATCTCAATCACTGTCCCTTTAACCTCCCTGTGATCTCACTCTCTGACCCTTTAACCTCCCCGTGATCTCACTCTCTGTAACTTTAACACTCCCGTGGTCTAACTCCCTGTCCCTTTAACCTCCCCGTGATCTCACCCTCTGTCCCTTTAACCTCCCCGTGATCTCACTCTCTGTCCCTTTAACCTCCCCGTGATCTCACTCTCTGTCCCTATAACCTCCCCGTGATCTCACTCACTGTCCCTTTAAACTCCCCGTGATCTAACTCTCTGTCCCTTTAACCTACCCGTGATCTCAGTCACTGTCCCTTTAACCTGCCCGTAATCTCACTCTCTGTCCATTTAACCTCCCCGTCATCTCACTCTCTGTCCCTTTAACCTCCCCGTAATCTCACTCTCTGTCTCTTTAACCTCCCCGGGATCTCACTCTCAGCCACTTTAACCTCCCCGTGATCTCACTTTCAGTACCTTTTACCTCCCAGTGACCTCACTCTCAGTCCCTTTAACTTCCCTTGATCACACTCTCTGTCACTTTAACGTCCCCATGAACTCACTCTCTGTCCCTTTAACCTCCCCGTGATCTCACTCTCTGTCCCTTTAACCACCCCGTGATCTCAGTCTCACTAATTTTAAACACCCCGTGATCTCTCTCTCTCTCCCTTTAACCTCCCCGTGATCTCATTCCCTGTCATTTTAACCACCCCGTCATCTAACTCTCTCGCCCTTTAACCGCCCCGTGATCTCACTCTCTGGCTCTTTGTCCTCCCCATGTTTTCAATCTCTGACCCATTAACCTCCCCTTAACTCACTCTATGTCCCTTTAACCTCCCCATGATCTCAATCTTTGTCCCTTTAACAGTACCTGTTCTCACTTTCTGACCTTTTGAATGTCCCCGAGCTCAATGTCTGTCCCTTTAACCCACCCATGATCTCACTCGCTCTCCCTTTAACCTCCCCGTGATCACACTCTCTGTCCTTTTAAACTCCCTGTGATCTCAGTCTCTGTCCTTTTAACCTCCCCGTCATCTAACTCTCTGCCCCTTTAACCTCCCCGTCATCTCAGTCTATGTCCCTTTAACCTACCCGTGATCTCACTCTCTGTCCCTTTAACCTCCCCGTGATCTCAGTCTCTGTCCCTGTAATGTCCCCGTGATCTCACTCACTGTCTCTTTAACCACCCCGTGATCTCACTCTCTATCCCTTTTAACTCCCCGTGATTTCACTCACTGTCCCTTTAACCACCCCGTGATCTCAGTCTCTGTCCTTTTAAACTCCCCGTGATCTCTCTCTCTCTGTCCCTTTAACCTCCCCGTGATCTTGACTCTGTCCTTTTAACCTCCCAGTCATCTAACTCTCTTGCCCTTTAACCGCCCCGTGATCTCACTCTCTGTCTCTTTAACCTCCCCATGTTCTCAATCTCTGGTCCTTTAACCTCCCCTTAACTCACTCTCTGTCCCTTTAACCTCCCCGTGATCTCAATCTCTCTCCCTTTAGCCCACCTGTGATGTCACTCTCTGTCCCTATAACATCCCCGTGATCTCAGTTTCTGTCCATTTAAACTCCCTGTGATCACTCTCTCTATCCCTTTAACCTCCCCGTGATCTCACTCTCTTTCCCATTAACCTCCCGTTATCTCACACTCTGTCCGTTTAACCTCCCCGTAATCTCACTCTCCGTCCATTTAACCTCGCCGTGATCTCACTCTATGTTCCTTTTACACTCCCGTGATCTCACCCGCTGTCCCTTTAACTCCCCGTGTTCTCACTCTGCGTGCGTTTAACCTCCCCGTGATCTCTCTAACTGTCCCTTTAAACTCCCCATGATCTCAGTCTCTGTCCTTTTAAACTCCCCTTGATATCTCTCTCTGTCCCTTTAACCTCCCTGTGATCTCAATCTCAGTCCCTTTAACATCCCCGTGATCTCACTCATTGTCCCTTTAACCTCCCCGTGATCTCACTCTCGGTCCCTTTAACATCTCCGTTATCTTAATCTCTGTCGCGTTAACCTCGCCGTGTTCTCAATCTCTGGACCTTTAACCTCCCCGTGATCTCACTCTCTGTCCCTTCATCCTTCCCGTGATCTCACTCTCTGTCCCTTTAACATCACCTTGATCTCAATCTCTGTCCCTTTAACCTCCCCGTGATCTCAATCTCTGTCCCTTTAACCTCCCCTTGATCTCACACTCTGTCCCTTTAACTTCCCCGTGATCTCACTCTCTGTCCTTTTAACCCTCCCGTGATCTCACTCCCTGTCCCTTTAACCTCCCCGTGATCTCACTCTCTGCCCTTTTAACCTCCCCGTGATCTCACTCTCTGTCCCTTTAACCTCCCCATGATCTTACTCTCTGTCCATTTAACCTCCCCGTGATCTCACTCTCTGTCCCTTTAACCTCCCAGTGATCTCACTCTCAGTCCCTTTAACCTCCCAGTAATCTCACTCTCTGTCACTTTAACCTCCCCGTGATCTCTCTCTCTGTCCCTTTTACCTCCCCGTGATCTCACTGTCTGTCCCTTTAATATCCCTGTCATATCACTCTCTGTCCCGTCAACCTTCCCGTGATCTCACTCTCTGTCCCTTTTACCTCCCCGTGATCTTAGTCTCTGTCCCTGTAACCTCCCCGTGATCTCACTCTCTATCCCTTTTAACTACCCGTGATCTCACTCACTGTCCCTTTAACCTCCCCGTGATCTCAATCTGTGTACGTTTAAACTCCCCGTGATCTCTCTCTCTATCCCATTAACCTCCCCGTGATCACAGTCTCCGTCCTTATAAACTCCCCGTGATCTCTCTCTCTGTCCCTTTAACATCTCCGCGATCTCACTCTGTCACTTTAACGTCCCCGTGAACTCACTCTCTGCCCCTTTAACCTCCCCGTGTTCTCACTCCATGTCCCATTAACTCCCCGTGATCTCGCTCTCTGTCCCTTTAACTTCTCCATGATCTGAGTCTCGTCCTTTTAAACTCCCGTGATCTCTCTCTCTGTCCCTTTAACCTCCCCGTGATCTCACTCTCTGTCCCTTTAACCTCCCCGTGATCGCAATCTCTGTCCCTTTAACAGTACCTTTTCTTACTTTTTGTCGTTTTGACTGTCCCCGATCTCAATCATTGTCCCTTTAACCTCCCCGTGATCTCAATCGCTGTTCCTTTCACCTCCCCGTGATCTCACTCTCTGTCCCGTTAACCTCCCCGTGATCTCACTCTCTGTAACTTTAACCCTCCCGTGATCTCACTCTCTGTCCCATTAACTTCCCTGTGATCTTACTCTCTGTCCATTTAATGTCCCTGTGATCTCACTCTCTGTCCCTATAACCTCCCCGTGATCTCACTCTCTGTCCCTATAAACTCCCCGTGATCTCACTCACTGTCCCTTTAACCTCCCCGTGATCTCACTCTCTGTCCCTTTAACCTCCCCGTGATCTCACTCACTGTCCCTTTAACCTCCCCGTTATCTCACTCTCTGTCCCTTTAACCTCACCGTGATTTCACACTCTGTCCCTTTAACCACCCCGTGATCTAAATCTCAGTCCCTTTAAGCTCCCCGTGATCTCAATCTCAGTCCCTTTAACCTCCCTGTGATCTCACTTTCAGTCCCTTTAATTCCCCGTGATTTCACTCTCTGTCACTTTAACGTCCCCCTGCACTCACTCTCTGCCCCTTTAACATCCCCATGATCTCACTCTCTGTCCCATTAACTACCCGTGATCTCACTCTCTGTCCATTTAACCTCCCCGTTAACTAACTCGCTGTGCCTTTAACCTCCCCATGATCTCACTCTCAGCCACTTTAACCTCCCCGTGATCTCACTTTCAGCCCTTTAACCTCCCAGTGATCTCACACTCAGTCCCTTTAAACTCCCCGAGATCTCACTCTCTGTCACTTTAACGTCCCCGTGAACTCACTCTCTACCCCTTTAAACTCCCCGTGATCTCACTCTCTGTCCCTTTAACCTCCCCGTGATCATACTCTCTGTCCCTTTAACCACCCTGTGATCTCAGTCTCAGCAATTTTAAACACCCCTTGATCTCTCTCTCTGTCCCTTTAACCTCCCCGTGATCTCATTCCCTGTCATTTTAACCACCCCGTCATCTAACTCTCTCGCCCTTTAACCGCCCAATGATCTCACTCTCTGGCTCTTTGTCCTCACCATGTTTTCAATCTCTGACCCATTAACCTCCCATCATAAACACTATTTAAACAGTGTCCCCATCATAAACACAATATAAACAATGCCCCCATTATAAACACTATATAAACAGTGCCCCAATCATAAAAAAAATACAAACAGTGCCCCTATCATAAAGACTATATAAACAGTGCCCACATCATAAACACTATATAAACAGTGCACCCATCACTAACATTATATAAACAGTGCCCCCATCAAAAACACTATTTAAACAGTGCCGCCATCATAATCACTATATAAACAGTGCCCCCATCATAAACACTATATAAACAGTGCCCCCATCATAAACACTATTTAAACAGTGCCCCCATCATAAACACTATTTAAACAGTGCCCCAACAAAAACACTATTTAAACAGTGCCCCCATCATAATCACTATATAAACAGTGCCCCCATCATAAACACTATTTAAACAGTGCCCCATCAAAAACACTATTTAAACAGTGCCCCCATCATAATCACTATATAAACAGAGCCCCCATCATAAACACTATATAAACAGTGCCACCATCATAAAAACTATTCAAACAGTGCCCCCATCATAAACACAATATAAACAGTGCCACCATCATAAAAACTATTTAAATAGTGCCCCCATCATAAACACTATATAAACAGTGCCCCCATCATAAACACTATAAAAACAGTGCCCACATCATAAACACTATATAAACAGTGCCCCCATCATAAA
Source organism: Cetorhinus maximus (assembly GCF_964194155.1). NCBI lineage: Eukaryota > Metazoa > Chordata > Chondrichthyes > Lamniformes > Cetorhinidae > Cetorhinus > Cetorhinus maximus. The sequence goes on along the minus strand of NW_027596282.1, from coordinate 372,286 downwards.
CACTATATAAACAGTGCGCCCATCATAAAGACTATTTAAACAGTTTCCCATCATAAACACTATATAAACAGTGCCCCAATCATAAACACTATATAAACAGTGCCCCCATCATAAACACTATATAAACAATGCCCCCATCATAAACACTATATAAACAGTGCCCCATCATAAACACTATAAAAACAGCGCCCATTCATAAACTCTATATAAACAGTGCCACCATCATAAACACTATATAAACAGTGCCCCATCATAAACACTATACACACAATGCCCCCATCATAAACACTATATAAACAGTGTCACCATCATACACATTATATAAACAGTGCCCGCATCATAAACACTGTATAAACAGTGTAAACACTATATAAACAGTGCCCACATCATAAATACTATATAAACAGTGCCCCCATCATAAAATCTACTTAAACAGTGCCCCCATCATAAACACTATTTAAACAGTGCCCCCATCATAAACACTATTTAAACAGTGCCCCCATCATAAACACTATTTAAACAGTGCCCCCATCATAAACACTACATAAACAGTGCCCAATCATAAACACAATATAAACAGTGCCCCCATCATAAACACTATATAAACAGTGCTCCATCATAAACACTATATAAACAGTGCCCCAATCATAAACACTATGTAAACAGAGCCCCCATCATAAACATTACATAAACAACACCCCCATCATAAACACTATATAAACAGTGCCCCCATCATAAACACTATATAAAAGGTGCCACCATCATAAACACTATTTAAACAGTGCCCCCATCATCAACACTATATAAACAGTGTCCCATCATAAACAGTATATAAACAGCTGCCCCATCATAAACACTAGAACAACAGTGCCCCCATCATAAACACTATATAAACAGTGCCACCATCATAAACACTATATAAACAGTTTCCCCATCATAAACACTATTTACACAGTCCCCCATAATAAACAGTATATAAACAGTGCACCCATCATAAACACTATATAAACAGTGTCCCCATCATAAACACTATTTAAAAAATCCCCCATCATAAACACTACATAAACAGTGCTCCATCATAAACACTACATAAACAGTGCCCCATCATAAACACTATTTAAACGGTCCCCCATCATAAACACTATATAAACAGTGCCCCCATCATAAACACTACATAAACAGTGCCCCATCATAAATACTATATAAACAGTGCCCCATCATAAACACTATTTAAACAGTGACCCATCATAAACACTACATTAACAGTGCTCCCATCATAAACACTATATAAACAGTGCCCCATCATGAACACTATTCAAACAGTGCCACCATCATAGACACTATATAAACAGTGCCCAATCATAAACACTATATAAACAGTGCCCCATCATAAACACTATATAAACAGAGCCCCCATCATAAACACTATTTAACCAGTGCCCCCATTATAAACACTAATTAAACAGTGTCCCCATCATAAACATATTTAAACAGTGTCCCCATCATAAACACTATTTAAACAGTGCATCCATCATAAACACTGTTCAAACAGTGACCCATCATAAACACTATTTAAACAGTGCCCCCATCATAAACACTATCTAAACGTTGCCCGCATCATAAACACTATATAAACAGTGCCCCCATCATAAACACTATATAAACAGTGCCCCCATTATAAACACTATTTAAACAGTGCCCCCATCCTAAACACTATATAAACAGTGCCACATCATAAACACTATATAAACAGTGCCACATCATAAACACTATAAAAACAGTGCCCCATCATAAACACTATATAAACAGTGCCCCCATCATAAACACTATTTAAACAGTTCCCCCATCATAAACACTATTTAAACAGTGCCCCCATCATAAACACTATATAAACAGTGCCCCCATCATAAACAATATATAAACAGTGCCCCAGCATAAACAATATTTAAACAGTTTGCACATCATAAACACTATATATACAGTGCCCCCATCATAAAAACTATATAAACGGTGCCCCATCATAAATACTATATAAACAGTTCCCCCATCATAAACACTATATAAACAGTGCCCCCATCATGAACACTATATAAACAGTGCCCCAATCATAAACACTATATCAGCAGTGCCCCCTTAAACACTATATAAGCAGTGCCCCAGTCATAAACACTATATAAAAAGTGCCCCCGTCATGAACACTATATAAACAGTGTCCCCATCATAAACACTATATAAACAGTGCCCCCATCATTAACACTATATATACAGTTCCCCCATCATAAACACTATATAAACAGTGCCCCATCATAAACACTATATAAACGGTGCCCCCATCATAAACAACATATAAACAGCACCCCCATCATTATCACTATATAAACAGTGCCCCCATCATAAACACTATAAAATCAGTGCCCCAATCATAAACACTATATAAACAGTGCCCCCATCATAAACACTAATTAAACGGTGCCCCATCATAAACACTATATAAACAGTGCCCCCATCATAAACACTATTTAAACAGTGCCCCCATCATAAACACTATATAAACAGTGCCCCCATCATAAACACTATATAAACAGTGCCCCATCATAAACACTATATAAACAGTGTCCCCATGCTAAACACTATATAAACAGTGTCCCCATCCTAAACACTTTATATACAGTGACCCCATCATGAATACTATATAAACAGTGCCTCCGTCATAAATACTATATAAACAGTGCCCCCATCATAAACACTAGATAAACAGTGCCCCATCATAAACACTATATAAAAAGTGCCCCCATCATAAAATCTACTTAAACAGTTCCCCCATCATAAACACTATTTAAACAGTGCCCCAATCATAAACACTATTTAAACAGTGCCCCCATCATAAACACTATATAAACAGTGCCCCCATCATAAACACTATTTATCAGTGCCCCCATCATAAACACTATATAAACAGTGCCCCATCATAATCACTATATAAACAGTGCCCCCATCATAAACACTATATAAACAGTGCTCCATCATAAACACTATATAAACAGTGCCCCAATCATGAACACTATTTAAACAGTGCCCCCATCATAAACACTACATAAACAGCACCCCCATCATAAACACTATATAAACAGTGCCCCCAACATAAACACTATATAAAAGGTGCCACCATCATAAACACTATTTAAACACTGCCCCCATCATCAATACTATATAAACAGTGTCCCATCATAAACAGTATATAAACAGCTGCCCCATCATAAACACTAGAAAAACAGTGCCCCCATCATAAACACTATATAAACAATGTCCCATCATAAACACTATATAAACAGTGCCCCATCATAAACACTATATAAACAGTGTCCACTTCCTAAACACTATATTAACAGTGCCCCCATCATAAACACTATATAAAGTGTCCCCATCATAAACACTATATAATCAGTGCCCTCATCATTATCATTATATAAACAGTGCCCCCATCATAAACACTATATAAACAGTGCCCCCATCATAAACACTATTTAAACAGTGTCCCCATCATAAACACTATTTAAACAGTGCCCCCATCATAAACGCTATTAAAACAGTGCCCCCATCATAAACACTATTTAAACAGTGCCCTGATCATAAACACTATATAAACAGCGACCACATCATAAACACTATATAAACAGTGCCCATCAAAAACACTATAAAAACAGTGCCCCCATCATAAACACTATGTAAACAGTGCCCCCATCATAAACTCTATATAAACAGTGCCCCCATCATTAACACTATATAAACAGTGCCCCCATCATAAACACTATATAAACAGCGCCCCATCATAAACACTATATAAACAGTGCCCTCATCATAAACACTATATAAACAGTGCCCCATCATAAACACTATATAAACAGTGCCCCATCATAAACACTATTTAAACTGTGCCCACATCATAAACACTATATAAACAGAGACCCCATCATATACTATTTAAACAGTGCCCCCATCATAAACACTATATAAACAGTGCCCCCATCATAAACACTATTTAAACAGTACCGCGATCATAAACAATATATAAACAGTGACCATATCATAAACACTATATAAACAGTGCCCATCATAAACACTATATAAACAGTGTCCCCATCATAAACACTATATAAACAGTGCCCCCATCATAAACACTATATAAACAGTGCCCTCATCATAAACACTATATAAACAGTGCCCCATCATAAACACTATATAAACAGTGCCCCATCATAAACACTATTTAAACTGTGCCCACATCATAAACACTATATAAACAGAGACCCCATCATATACTATTTAAACAGTGCCCCCATCATAAACACTATATAAACAGTGCCCCCATCATAAACACTATTTAAACAGTGCCCCCATCATAAACACTATATAAAGAGTGCCCCATCATAAACACTATTTAAACAATGCCCCCATCATAAACACTATATAAACAGTGCCCCATCAAAAACACTATATAAACAGTGCCCCATCATAAACACTATATAAACAGTGCCCCATCATAAGCACTATATAAACAGTGCCCCCATTATAAACACTATATAAAAAGTGCCCCCATCATAAACACTATTTCAACAGTGCCCCATCATAAAAACTATATAAACAGAGCCCCCATCATAAACACTATATAAACAGTGCCGCCATCATAAACACTATTTAAACAGGGCCTCCAACATAAACAGTTTAGAAACAGTGCCCCCATCAAAAACACTTTATAAACAGTGCCCCCATCATAAACACTATTTAAACAATGTCCCATCATAAACACTATATAAACAGTGCCCCATCATAAACACTATGTAAACAGTGCCCCCATCATAAACACTATTTAAACAGTGCCCCCATCATAAACGCTATTTAAACAGTGCCCCCATCATAAACACTATTTAAACAGTACCGCGATCATAAACAATATATAAACAGTGACCATATCATAAACACTATATAAACAGTGCCCATCATAAACACTATATAAACAGTGTCCCCATCATAAACACTATATAAACAGTGCCCCCATCATTAACACTATATAAACAGTGCCCCCATCATAAACACTATATAAACAGCGCCCCATCATAAACACTATATAAACAGTGCCCTCATCATAAACACTATATAAACAGTGCCCCATCATAAACACTATATAAACAGTGCCCCATCATATACTATTTAAACAGTGCCCCCATCATAAACACTATTTAAACTGTGCCCCCATCATAAACACTATTTAAACAGTGCCCCCATCATAAACACTATATAAAGAGTGCCCCATCATAAAACACTATTTAAACAATGCCCCCATCATAAACACTATATAAACAGTGCCCCATCATAAACACTATATAAACAGTGCCCCATCATAAACACTATATAAACAGTGCCCCATCATAAGCACTATATAAACAGAGCCCCCATCATAAACACTATTTAAACAGTGCCCCCATCATAAACACTATATAAACAGTGCCCTCATCATAAACACTATATAAACAGTGCCCCATCATAAACACTATATAAACAGTGCCCCATCATAAACACTATTTAAACTGTGCCCACATCATAAACACTATATAAACAGAGACCCCATCATATACTATTTAAACAGTGCCCCCATCATAAACACTATATAAACAGTGCCCCCATCATAAACACTATTTAAACAGTGCCCCCATCATAAACACTATATAAAGAGTGCCCCATCATAAACACTATTTAAACAATGCCCCCATCATAAACACTATATAAACAGTGCCCCATCAAAAACACTATATAAACAGTGCCCCATCATAAACACTATATAAACAGTGCCCCATCATAAGCACTATATAAACAGTGCCCCCATTATAAACACTATATAAAAAGTGCCCCCATCATAAACACTATTTCAACAGTGCCCCATCATAAAAACTATATAAACAGAGCCCCCATCATAAACACTATATAAACAGTGCCGCCATCATAAACACTATTTAAACAGGGCCTCCAACATAAACAGTTTAGAAACAGTGCCCCCATCAAAAACACTTTATAAACAGTGCCCCCATCATAAACACTATTTAAACAATGTCCCATCATAAACACTATATAAACAGTGCCCCATCATAAACACTATGTAAACAGTGCCCCCATCATAAACACTATTTAAACAGTGCCCCCATCATAAACGCTATTTAAACAGTGCCCCCATCATAAACACTATTTAAACAGTACCGCGATCATAAACAATATATAAACAGTGACCATATCATAAACACTATATAAACAGTGCCCATCATAAACACTATATAAACAGTGTCCCCATCATAAACACTATATAAACAGTGCCCCCATCATTAACACTATATAAACAGTGCCCCCATCATAAACACTATATAAACAGCGCCCCATCATAAACACTATATAAACAGTGCCCTCATCATAAACACTATATAAACAGTGCCCCATCATAAACACTATATAAACAGTGCCCCATCATATACTATTTAAACAGTGCCCCCATCATAAACACTATTTAAACTGTGCCCCCATCATAAACACTATTTAAACAGTGCCCCCATCATAAACACTATATAAAGAGTGCCCCATCATAAAACACTATTTAAACAATGCCCCCATCATAAACACTATATAAACAGTGCCCCATCATAAACACTATATAAACAGTGCCCCATCATAAACACTATATAAACAGTGCCCCATCATAAGCACTATATAAACAGAGCCCCCATCATAAACACTATTTAAACAGTGCCCCCATCATAAACACTATATAAACAGTGCATCATCATAAACACTATATAAACAGTGCCCCCATCATAAACACTATATGAACTTTGCCCCATCATATACACTATTTAAACAGTGTCTCCATCATAAATACTAATTAAACAGTGCCCCATCATAAACACTATTTAAACAGTGCCCCCATCATAAACACTATATAAACAGTGCCCCATCATAAACATTATTTAAACAGTGATGTGCACTGTCCCAGGACTGAATTGAAATTCTGTCCCCATCTCTGTGCTGTGCACTGTCCAATGACTGGCTTTAAATTATAGCCCCATCGCTGTGCTATGCATTTCCCCAGGATTGACTTTAAATTATGGAGCCATCAATTTGCTGTGCACTGTCCCAGGACCGACTTTAAATTCTGGCCCCATCACTATATAAACAGTTCCCCATCATAAACACTATATAGACAGTGTCCAATCAAAAACTGAATATAAACAGTACCCCATCATTAACACTATTTAAACTGCTTTAATAGCGTTTATGATGGAGCACTGATTAAATAGTGTTTATGATGGGGGCACTGTTTATATAGTGTTTATGATGGGGGCTCTGTTTAAATAGTGTTTATGATGGTGCACTGTTTAAATAGTGTTTATGATGGGGGCACTGTTTAAATAGTGTTTATGATGGGGGCTCTGTTTAAATGGAGTTTATGATGGGGGCACTGTTTAAATAGAGTTTATGATGCGGGGACTGTTTATATATTGTTTATGATGGGGGCACTGTTTAAATAGAGTTTATGATGGGGGCACTGTTCATACAGTTTAAAGAAAAAAAACGTTCATAACACCAACAAAATCAACAACAACCTCAATATTGACAAACACCAAGAAATTCAACAACCACCTCAACTTTAAAGAATACAAATAAGTTCAAAAAATAACATTGATAACACCAACCAATTCAACAACAACCTCAACAATGAAAAACACCAACAAATTCAACAACAACCTCAAAATTGAAAATCCCAAAAAATTCAACAACAACCTCAGCTTTTAAAAGTACAAAAAAGTTCAACAAAATTAACGTTGATAATACCAACATATTAAACAACAACCTCCATATTGAAAATCACCAACAATTCCAACAACAAACTCAACATTGAAAAACGCCAACAATTTGAACAACAACCTTAACTTTTAAAAGTATAAACAAGTTCAACAAAAAAACATTGATAACACCAACAAATTCAACAACAACCTCAACAGTGAAAGACACCAGCAAATTCAAAAACAACCTCAACATTGAAAAACACCAACAAATTCAAGAACAACCTCAACAATGAAAAACACCAACAAATTCAACAACAACCTCAACATTGAAAAATACAAAACAGTTCAATAAATAACATTGATGACACCATCAAATTCAACATCAACCTCAATATTGAAAATCACCAACAAATTCCACAACCTCAAGACTGAATATCACCAACAAATTCAGAAACAACCTCAACTTTGAAAAACACAAAAAAGTTCAAAAAAACCAGTCATAACACCAACAAATTCAACAACAACCTGAATATTGAAAATCACCAACAAATTCAACGACCTCAACATTTAAAAACACCAACAAATTGAACAACAACCTCATCATTGAAAAACACCAATAAATTCAACAACCTCAACATTGAAATGCACCAACAAATTCAAATACAACCTCAACATATGAAAAACACCAACAATTTAAACAACAACTTCAACATTGAAAAATATCAACAATAACAACAACCTCAACATTGAAAAAGGCAAAAAATTTCAACAACAACCTCAACATTGGAAAAAACCAACAAGTTCAACAACAACCACAACATTGAAAAACACCAACAAATTCAAGAACAACCTCAACAATGAAAAACACCAACACATTTAGCAACAACCTCAACTTTGAAAAACACAAAAAAGTTCAAAAAAATCATTCAGAACACCAACAAATTCAACAACAACCTCAATATTGAAAATCACCAATAAATTCAATGACCTGAACTTTGAAAAACACAAGTAAATTCAACATCAACCTCAACATTGAAAAACAACAAATTCAACAACAACCTCAACGTTCAAAAATACAAAAAAGTTCAAAAAATAACACTGATAACACCAACAAATTCAACAACAACCTCAACATTGATAAACACCAACAAATTCAACAACAACCTCAACATTGATAAACACCCACAAATTCAACGACAACCTCAATATTGAAAAACAACAACAAATTCAACAACAAGTTCAACTTTGAAAAATACAAAAGGTTTCAGAAAAATAACATTGATAACACCAACATATTCAATAACAACCTCAATATGGACAATCATCAACGATACCAACAACAAACTCAACATTGAAAAACTCCAACAATTTCAACAACAACCTCAATATTGAAAATCCCAACAAATTCAACAACAACCTCAACTTTTAAAAGTACACAAAAGTCAACAAAATAAACAATGATAACACCAACAAATTTAACAACAACCTCATTATTGAAAATCACTGACAAATTCAACAACCTCAACACTGAACATCACCAACAAATTCAGCAACAACCTCAACATTGAAAAACACCAACAAATTCAACAACAACATCAACTTTGAAAATAAAAAAGTTTCAAAAAAATAACATTGATAACACCAACATATTAAACAACAACCTCAATATTGACAATGGTCAACAATACCAACAACAAACTCAACATTGAAAAACTCCAACAAATTCAACAACAACCTCAACTTTTAAAAGTACAAAAAAGTTCAACAAAATAAATGTTGATAACACCAACAAATTTAACAACAATCTAAATATTGAAAATTTCCAACAAATTCAATGACCTCAACTTTGAAAGACACCAACAAATTCAATGACAACCTCAACTTTAAAAAATACAAACAAGTTCAACAAACAACATTGATAACACCAAAAAATTCAACAAGAAACTCAATGTTGAAAATCACCAACGAATTCAACAACAACCACAATATTGAAATTCACCAAAATATTCAACAACCTCAATAATGAATATCACCAACAAATTCAACAACAACCTGAATATTGAAAAACGCCAACAAATTCAACAACAACCTGAATATTGAAAAACGCCAACATATTCAACAACAACCGCAATACTGAAAATCACCAACAAATTCAACAACAACCTCTACTTTCAAAAATACAAAAAAGTTCAAAAAGTAAAATTGTTAACTAACAACTAATTCAACAACAAACTCAACTTTGAAAAATACCAACAAATTCAACAACAACCACAACTTTCAAATGTACAAAAAAGTTGAAAAAAGAACGTTGATAACACCAAACAAATTCAACAACAACCTCAACAATGAAAAACACCAAAAAATTCAACAACAACCTCAACATTGAAAGACACCAACAAATTCAACAACAACCTCAACACTGGAAAACGCCAACAAATTCAAAAACAACCTCAACAATGAAAAACACCAACAAATTAAAAATCAAACTCAACTTTTAAAAGTACAAAAATGTTCAACAAAATAAACATTGATAACACCAATAAATTAAGCAACAAACTCAACTTTGAAAATCAGCAACAAATTCAAAAATCTCAACATTAAAATACACCAACAAATTCAACAAGAACCTTAACTTTTAAAATTACAAACAAGGTCAACAAAAAACATTGATAACACCAACAAATTCAACAACAACCTCAATATTGAAAATCACCAACAAATTCATCAACCTCAACAGTGAATATCACCAGCAAATTCGCAACAACCTCAACTTTGAAAAACAGAAAAAGGTTTTAAAAAACCATTCATAATACCAACAAATTCAACAACAACCTTAATATTGAAAATCACAGGCAAATTCAATGACCTCAACTTTGAAAAACACCAACAAATTCAACAACAACCTCAACTTTTAAACATACAAACAAATTCAACAAAAAAACATTGATAACACCAACAAATTCAACAACAACCTCAATATTGAAAATCACCAACAAATTCAACAACAACCTTAATATTGAAAATCACCAACAAATTCAAAGACCTCAACTTTGAAAAATACCAACAAATTCAACAACAACCTCAATATTGAAAATCACCAACAAATTCAACAACATCAATATTGAAAATCACAAAAAGTTCAAAAAAAAACATTCATAACACAAACAAATTTAACAAAAACCTCAATATTGAAAATCACCAACAAATTCAACGACCTCAACATTGAAAAACACCAACAAATTCAACATCAACATCATCATTGAAAAACAACAACAAATTCAACAACAACCTCAACGTTCAAAAATACAAAAAAGTTCAAAAAATAACATTGATAACACCAACAAATTCAACAACAACCTCAGCATTGATAAACACCCACAAATTCAACAACAACCTCAATATTGAAAAAAACCAACAAATTCAGCAACAACCTCAACATTAATAAACACCCACAAATTCAACGACAACCTCAATATTGAAAAACAACAACAAATTCAACAACAACTTCAACTTTGAAAAATACAAAAAGTTTCAAAAAAATAACATGGATAACACCAACATATTCAACAACAACCTCAACATTGAAAAACTCCAACAATTTCAACAACAACCTCAATATTGAAAATCCCACCAAATTCAACAACAACCTCAACTTTTAAAAGTACACAAAAGTCAACAAAATAAACGTTGATAACACCAACAAATTTAACAACAACCTCATTATTGAAAATCACTGACAAATTCAACAACCTCAACGCTGAACATCACCAACAAATCAGCAACAACCTCAACATTGAAAAACACCAACAAATTCAACAACAACATCAACTTTGAAAATACAAAAAGTTTCAAAAAAATAACATTGATAACACCAACATATTAAACAACAACCTCAATATTGACAATCATCAACAATACCAACAACAAACTCAACATTGAAAAACTCCAACAAATTCAACAACAACCTCAACTTTTAAAAGTACAAAAAAGTTCAACAAAATAAATGTTGATAACACCAACAAATTTAACAACAATCTAAATATTGAAAATCTCCAACAAATTCAACGACCTCAACTTTGAAAAACACCAACAAATTCAATGACAACCTCAACATTAAAAAATACAAACAAGTTCTACAAAAAACATTGATAACACCAAAAAATTCAACAAGAAACTCAATGTTGAAAATCACCAATTAATTCAACAACAACCTCAATAATGAAATTCACCAAAATATTCAACAACCTCAACAATGAATATCACCAACAAATTCAACAACAACATGAATATTGAAAAACGCCAACAAATTCAACAACAACCGCAATACTGAAAATCACCAACAAATTCAACAACAACCTCTACTTTCAAAAATACAAAAAAGTTCAAAAAGTAAAATTGTTAACACCAACAAATTCAACAACAACCTCAATATTCATAATCACCAACAAATTCAACAACCTCAACTTTGAAAAACACGAACAAATTCAACACCACATTCACCTTTGAAAAATATAAAAAAGTTCAACAAAAAAAACATTGATAACACCAACTAATTCAACAACAAACTCAACTTTGAAAAATACCAACAAATTTAACAACAACCACAACTTTCAAATGTACAAAAAAGTTGAAAAAAGAACATTGATAACACCAACAAATTCAACAACAACCTCAACAATGAAAAACACCAAAAAATTCAACAACAACCTCAACATTGAAAGACACCAACAAATTCAACAACAACCTCAACATTGGAAAACGCCAACAAATTCAAAAACAACCTCAACTTTTAAAAGTACAAAAATGTTCAACAAAATAAACATTGATAACACCAATAAATTCAGCAACAAACTCAACTTTGAAAATCAGCAACAAATTTAAAAATCTCAACATTTAAATACACCAACAAATTCAACAAGAACCTTAACTTTTAAAATTACAAACAAGGTCAACAAAAAACATTGATAACACCAACAAATTCAACAACAAACGCAATGTTGAAAATCACCAACAAATTCAACAACAATCTCAACATTGAAAAACGCCAACAAATTGAACAACAACCTCAATATTGAAAATCACCAACAAATTCATCAACCTCAACAGTGAATGTCACCAGCAAATTCGCAACAACCTCAACTTTGAAAAACAGAAAAAGGTTTTAAAAAACCATTAATAATACCAACAAATTCAACAACAACCTTATTATTGAAAATCACAGGCAAATTCAACGACCTCAACTTTGAAAAACACCAACAAATTCAACAACAACCTCAACTTTTAAACATACAAACAAATTCAACAAAAAAACATTGATAACACCAACAAATTCAACAACAACCTCAATATTGAAAATCACCAACAAATTCAACAACAACCTTAATATTGAAAATCACCAACAAATTCAACGACCTCAACTTTGAAAATTACCAACAAATTCAATGACCTGAACTTTGAAAAACAGAAGTAAATTCAACATCAACATCAACATTGAAAAACAACAACAAATTCAACAACAACCTCAACGTTCAAAAATGCAAAAAAGTTCAAAAAATTACATTGATAACACCAGCAAATTCAACAACAACCTCAACATTGATAAACACCAACAAATTCAACGACAACCTCAATATTGAAAAACACCAACAAATTCAGCAACAACCTTAACATTGATAAAGACCCACAAATTCAACGACAACCTCAATATTGAAAAACAACAACAAATTCAACAACAAGTTCAACTTTGAAAAATACAAAAAGTTTCAAAAAAATAACATTGATAACACCAACATATTCAACAACAACCTCAATTTTGACAATCATCAACAATACCAACAACAAACTCAACATTGAAAAACTCCAACAATTTCAACAACAACCTCAATATTGAAAATCCCAACAAATTCAACAACAACCTCAACTTTTAAAAGTACACAAAAGTCAACAAAATAAACAATGATAACACCAACAAATTTAACAACAACCTCAATATTGAAAATCACTGACAAATTCAACAACCTCAACACTGAACATCACCAACAAATTCAGCAACAACCTCAACATTGAAAAACACCAACAAATTCAACATCAACATCAACTTTGAAAATACAAAAAGTTTCAAAAAAATAACATTGATAACACCAACATATTAAACAACAACCTCAATATTGACAATCATCAACAATACCAACAACAATTTCAACATTGAAAAACTCCAACAAATTCAACAACATCCTCAACTTTTAAAAGTACAAAAAAGTTCAACAAAATAAACGTTGATAATACCAACAAATTTACCAACAATCTAAATATTGAAAATCAACAATAAATTCAACGACCTCAACTTTGAAAAACACCAACAAATTCAATGACAACCTCAACTTTAAAAAATACAAACAAGTTCAACAAAAAACATTGATAACACCAAAAAATTCAACAAGGAACTCAATATTGAAAATCACCAACGAATTCAACAACAACCTCAATATTGAAAATCACCAAAATATTCAACAACCTCAACACGGAATATCACCAACAAATTCAACAACAACCTGAATATTGAAAAACGCCAACAAATTCAACAACAACCTGAATATTGAAAAACAACAACAAATTCAACAACAACCTGAATATTGAAAAACACCAACAAATTCAACAACAACTGCAATATTGAAAATCACCTACAAATTCAACAACCTTAACATTGAAAATCACCAAGAAATTCAGCAACAACCTCAAGATTGAAAAACACAAAATAGTTCAAAAAAACCATTCATAACACCAACAAATTCAACAACAAGCGCAATATTGAAAATTACCAACAAATTCAACAACCTCAACATTGAAAAACACCAACAAATTCAGCAACAACCTCAGCTTTCAAAAATACAAATAACTTCAAAAAATAACATTGATAACACCAACAAATTCAACAACAACCACAACATTGAAAAACAGCAACAGATTCAACAAGCTCAACAATAAGTATCACCAACAAATTCAGCAACAAACTCGACTTTGAAAAAGACAAAATAGTTAAAGAAAAAAACATTCAGAACACAAACAAATTCAACAACAACCTCAACATTGATAAACACCCACAAATTCAATAACTACTTCAACTTCGAAAAATACAAAAAGTTTCAAAAAAATAACATTGATAACACCAACATATTCAACAACAACCTCAATATTGACAATCACAAATAATTCCAACAACAAACTCAACATTGAAAAACGCCAACAATTTCAACAACAACCTCAATATTTCAGCAACAACCTCAACATTTAAAAGTACAAAAAAGTTCAACAAAATAAACGTTGATAACACCAACAAATATTAACAACAACCTCAATATTGAAAATCACCAACAAATTCAACAACCTCAACACTGAATATCACCAACAAATTCAGCAAAAACCTGAACTTTGAAAAGCACAATGGATTTCAAAAAATATATTCATTACACCAACAAATTCAACAACAACCTGAATATTGAAAATCACCAACAAATTCAGCAACAAACTCAAGATTGAAAAGCACAAAAAAGTTCAAAAAACCATTCATAATACCAACAAATTCAACAAAAACCTGAATGTTGAAAATCAACAACAAATTCAACGACCTCAACATTGAAAAACACCAATAAATTCAACAACAACCTCAACTTTAAAAAATACAAAAAAGATCAAAAAATAACATTGATAACGTCAACAAATCCACCAATAACCTGAACATTGAAAATCACCAAAAAATTCAACTACAACCTCAACTTTGAAAAACGCCAACAATTTCAACAACAACCTCAGTATTGAAAATCCCAACAAATTCAACAACAAGCTCAACTTTCAAAAATACAAAAAAGTTCAAAAAATAACATTGATAACACCAATAAATTCAACAACAACCTCAACAATGGAAAACACCAACAAATTCAACAACAACCACAACATTGTAAAACACCAACAAATTCAACAACCTCAACACTGAGTATCACCAACACATTCAGCAACAACCTCAACATGGAAAAACACAAAAAAGTTCAAAAAAAAATTTTTAACACCAACAAATTCAACAACAACCTGAATATTGAAAAACGCCAACAAACTCAACAACAACCACAATGTTGAATATCAACAACAAATTCAGCAACAAACTCAAGTTTGAAAAACACAAATATGTTCATAAAAACCATTCATAACACCAACAAATTCAACAACAACCTGATTATTGAAAATCACCAACAAATTCAACGACCTCAACATTGAGAAACACCAACAAATTCAACAACAACCTCATCATTGAAAAACACCAACAAATTCAACAACAACCTCAGCTTTCAAAAATACAAAAAAGTTAAAAAAATAACATTGATAACTTCAACAAATTCAGCAATAACCTGAACAGAGAAAAACACCTACAAATTCAACTACAACCTCAACATTGAAAAACACCAACAATTTCAAAAACAACATCAATATTGAAAATCACCAACAAATTCAACGACCACAACTTTGAAAAACACAAGTAAATTCAACATCAACCTCAACATTGAAAAACAACAACAAATTAAACAACAACCTCAACTTTCAAAAATACAAAAAAGTACAAAAAATAACATTGATAACAGCAACAGTGCCCCATCATATACACTATTTAAACAGTGCCCCCATCATAAATACTAATTAAACAGTGCCCCATCAGAAACACTATTTAAACAGTGCCCCCATCATAAACACTATATAAACAGTGCCTCATCATAAACACTATTTAAACAGTGCCCCATCATAAACACTATTTAAACAGTGCCCCCATCATAAACACTATATAAACAGTGCCCCATCATAAACATTATTTAAACAGTGATGTGCACTGTCCCAGGACTGAATTGAAATTCTGTCCCCATCTCTGTGCTGTGCACTGTCCAATGACTGGCTTTAAATTATAGCCCCATCGCTGTGCTATGCATTTCCCCAGGATGGATTTTAAATAATGGTGCCATCAATTTGCTGTGCACTGTCCGAGGACCGACTTTAAATTCTGGCCCCATCACTATTTAAACAGTTCCCCATCATAAACACTATATAGACAGTGCCCAATCAAAAACTGAATATAAACAGTACCCCACCATTAATACTATTTAAACTGCTTTAATAGCGTTTATGATGGAGCACTGATTAAATAGTGATTATGATGGCGCACTGTTTAAATAGTGTTTATGATGGGGGCACTGTTTAAATAGAGTGTATGATGGGGGCACTGTTCATACAGTTTAAAGAAAAAAAACATTCATAACACCAACCAAATCAACAACAACCTCAATATTGAAAATCTTCATCAAATTCAACAACAACCTCAATATTGACAAACACCAACAAATTCAACAACCACCTCAACTTTAAAAAATACAAATAAGTTCAACAAATAACATTGATAACACCAACCAATTCAACAACAACCTCAACAATGAAAGACACCAACAAATTCAACAACAACCTCAACATTGAAAAACACCAACAAATTCAACAACAACCTCAAAATTGAAAATCCCAAAAAATTCAACAACAACCACAGCTTTTAAAAGTACAAAAAAGTTCAACAAAATAAACGTTGATAATACCAACAAATTAAACAACAACCTCCATATTGAAAATCACCAACAATTCCAAACAACAAACTCAACATTGAAAATCGCCAACAATTTGAACAACAACCTTAACTTTTAAAAGTATAAACAAGTTCAACAAAAAAACATTGATAACACCAAACAAGTTTATAACAATCTAAATATTGAAAATCAATAACAAATTCAACGACCTCAACTTTGAAAAACACCAACAAATTCAATGACAACCTCAACTTTAAAAAATACAAACAAGTTCAACAAAAAACATTGATAACACCAAAAAATTCAACAAGGAACTCAATATCGAAAATCACCAACGAATTCAACAACAACCTCAATATTGAAAATCACCAAAATATTCAACAACCTCAACACGGAATATCACCAACAAATTCAACAACAACCTGAATATTGAAAAACGCCAACAAATTCAACAACAACCTGAATATTGAAAAACAACAACAAATTCAACAACAACCTGAATATTGAAAAACGCCAACAAATTCAACAACAACCACAATATTGAAAATCACCTACAAATTCAACAACCTTAACATTGAAAATCACCAAGAAATTCAGTAACAACCTCAAGATTGAAAAACACAAAATAGTTCAAAAAAACCATTCATAACACCAACAAATTCAACAACAAGCGCAATATTGAAAATTACCAACAAATTCAACAACCTCAACATTGAAAAACACCAACAAATTCAGCCACAACCTCAGCTTTCAAAAATACAAAAAAACTTCAAAAAATAACATTGATAACACCAACAAATTCAACAACAACCACAACATTGAAAAACAGCAACAGATTCAACAAGCTCAACAATAAGTATCACCAACAAATTCAGCAACAAACTCGACTTTGAAAAAGACAAAATAGTTAAAGAAAAAAACATTCAGAACACAAACAAATTCAACAACAAACTCAACATTGATAAACACCCACAAATTCAATAACTACTTCAACTTCGAAAAATACAAAAAGTTTCAAAAAAATAACATTGATAACACCAACATATTCAACAACAACCTCAATATTTCAGCAACAACCTCAACATTTAAAAGTACAAAAAAGTTCAACAAAATAAACGTTGATAACACCAACAAATATTAACAACAACCTCAATATTGAAAATCACCAACAAATTCAACAACCTCAACACTGAATATCACCAACAAATTCAACAACAACCTGAATATTGAAAATCACCAACAAATTCAACAACAACCTGAATATTGAAAATCACCAACAAATTCAGCAACAAACTCAAGATTGAAAAGCACAAAAATTTCAAAAAACCATTCATAATACCAACAAATTCAACAAAAACCTGAATGTTGAAAATCAACAACAAATTCAACGACCTCAACATTGAAAAACACCAATAAATTCAACAACAACCGCAACTTTCAAAAATACAAAAAAGATCAAAAAATAACATTGATAACGTCAACAAATCCACCAATAACCTGAACATTGAAAATCACCAACAAGTTCCACTACAACCTCAACTTTGAAAAATGCCAACAATTTCAACAACAACCTCAATATTGAAAATCCCAACAAATTCAACAACAGGCTCAACTTTCAAAAATACAAAAAAGATCAAAAAATAACATTGATATCACCAATAAATTCAACAACAACCTCAACAATGGAAAACACCAACAAATTCAACAACAACCTCAACAGTATCACCAACACATTCAGCAACAACCTCAACATGGAAAAACACAAAAAAGTTCAAAAAAAAATTTTTAACACCAACAAATTCAACAACAACCTGAATATTGAAAAATGCCAACAAACTCAACAACAACCACAATGTTGAATATCAACAACAAATTCAGCAACAAACTCAAGTTTGAAAAACACAAACATGTTCATAAAAACCATTCATAACACCAACAAATTCAACAACAACCTGATTATTGAAAATCACCAACAAATTCAACGACCTCAACATTGAGAAACACCAACAAATTCAACAACAACCTCATCATTGAAAAACACCAACAAATTCAACAACAACCTCAGCTTTCAAAAATACATAAAAGTTAAAAAAATAACATTGATAACGTCAACAAATTCAACAATAACCTGAACATAGAAAAACACCTACAAATTCAACTACAACCTCAACATTGAAAAACACCAACAATTTCAACAACAACATCAACATTGAAAAATATCAACAATAACAACAACAACCTCAACATTGAAAAACGCCAACAAATTCAACAACAACCTCAATATTGAAAATCACCAACAAATTCAACGACCACAACTTTGAAAAACACAAGTAAATTCAACATCAACCTCAACATTGAAAAACAACAACAAATTAAACAACAACCTCAACTTTCAAAAATACAAAAAAGTACAAAAAATAACATTGATAACAGCAACAGTGCCCCATCATATACACTATTTAAACAGTGCCCCCATCATAAACACTAATTAAACAGTGCCCCATCATAAACACTATTTAAACAGTGCCCCCATCATAAACACTATATAAACAGTGCCCCATCATAAACATTATTTAAACAGTGATGTGCACTGTCCCAGGACTGAATTAAAATTCTGTCCCCATCTCTGTGCTGTGCACTGTCCAATGACTGGCTTTAAATTATAGCCCCATCGCTGTGCTATGCATTTCCCCAGGACTGACTTTAAATTATGGTGCCATCAATTTGCTGTGCACTGTCCCAGGACCGACTTTAAATTCTGGCCCCATCACTATTTAAACAGTTCCCCATCATAAACACTATATAGACAGTGCCCAATCAAAAACTGAATATAAACAGTACCCCATCATTAACACTATTTAAACTGCTTTAATAGCATTTATGATGGAGCACTGATTAAATAGTGATTATGATGGCGCACTGTTTAAATAGTGTTTATGATGGGGGCACTGTTTAAATAGAGTTTATGATGCGGGGACTGTTTATATAGTGTTTATGATGGGGGCACTGTTTAAATAGAGTTTATGATGGGGGCACTGTTCATACAGTTTAAAGAAAAAAAACATTCATAACACCAACAAATTCAACAACAACCTCAATATTGAAAATCTTCATCAAATTCAACAACAACCTCAATATTGACAAACACCAAAAAATTCAACACCAACCTCAATATTGACAAACACCAACAAATTCAACAACCACCTCAACTTTAAAAAATACAAATAAGTTCAAAAAATAACATGGATAACACCAACCAATTCAACAACAACCTCAACAATGAAAAACACCAACAAATTCAACAACAACCTCAACATTGAAAAACACCAACAAATTCAACAACAAGCTCAAAATTGAAAATCCCAAAAAATTCAACAACAACCTCAGCTTTTAAAAGTGCAAAAAAGTTCAACAAAATAAACGTTGATAATACCAACAAATTAAACAACAACCTCCATATTGAAAATCACCAACAATTCCAACAACAAACTCAACATTGAAAATCGCCAACAATTTGAACAACAAACTTAACTTTTAAAAGTATAAACAAGTTCAACAAAAAAACATGGATAACACCAACAAATTTATAACAATCTAAATATTGAAAATCAGCAAGAAATTCAATGACCTCAACTTTGAAAAACACCAACAAATTCAATGACAACCTCAACTTTAAAAAATACAAACAAGTTCAACAAAAAACATTGATAACACCAAAAAATTCAACAAGGAACTCAATATTGAAAATCACCAACGAATTCAAGAACAACCTCAATATTGAAAATCACCAAAATATTCAACAACCTCAACACGGAATATCACCAAAAAATTCAACAACAACCTGAATATTGAAAAACGCCAACAAATTCAACAACAACCTCAGTATTGAAAATCACCAGCACATTCAACAACCTCAACAATGAATATCACCACCAAAATCAGCAAAAACCTCAACTTTGAAAAACATAAAAAAGTTTAAAAAAACCATTCATAACACCAACAAATTCAACAACAACCTCAATATTGAGAAACACCAACAATTTCAACAACAACCTCAACATAGAAAAATGCCAACAAATTCAACTACAACCTCAATATTGAAAATCACCAACAAATTAAACAACCTCAACACTGAATATCACAAACAAATTCACAACAACCTCAACTTTGAAAAACACAAAAAAGTTTAAAAAAAACAGTCATAACAACAACAAAATCAACAACAACCTTAATATTGAAAATCACTAACAAATTCAACGACCTCAACATTGAAAACACCAATAAATTCAACAATAATCTCAACATTGTAAAACACCAACAAATTCAACAACAACCTCAACTTTTAAAAGTACAAAAAAGTTCAAAGAAGAATATTGATAACACCAACAAATTCAACAACCTCAACATTGAAACACACAAAAAAGTTCAAAAATAACCATTCATAACACCAACAAATTCAACAACAACCTTAGTATTGAAAATCACCAACAAGTTCAACGACCTCAACTTTGAAAAATACCAACAAATTCAACAACAACCTCAACATTGAAAAACACCAACAAATTCAACAACAACCTCAACATTGAAAATCACCAAAGAATTCAACAACTTCAACAATGAATATCACCAACAAATTCGCAACAACCTCAACTTTGAAAAACACAAAAAAGTAAAAAAAAGCATTCATAACACCAACAAATTCAACAACATCAACATTGAAAAACACCAAAAAAGTTCAAAATAAAAAATTCATAACACCAACAAATTTAACAACAACCTCAATATTGAAAATCAACAACAAATTCAATGACCTCAACTTTGAAAAACACCAACAAATTCAACAACCTCAACAATGAATATCAACAACAATTTCGCAACAACCTCGAGTTTGAAAGACACAAAAATGAAATAAAAAACCATTCATAACACCAACAACTTTAATATTGAAAATCACCAACAAATTCAATGACCTAAACTTAGAAAACCACCAACAAATTCAGCAACAACCTCAATATTGAAAATCACCAACAAATTCAACAACAACCTCAACATTGAAAAATAACAACAAATTTAACAACAACCTCAACAATGAAAGCACCAAAAAACTCAACAAAAACCCAACCATTGAAATACACCAACAAATTCAACAACAACCTCAACATTGAAAAACACCAACTAATTCAACAACGTAAACATTGAAAAATGCCAAACAATTCAAAAACTGAATATCACCAACAAATTCAGCAACAACCTCAACTTTGAAAAACACAAAAAAGTTAAAAAAAAACCATTGGTAACACTAACAAATTAAACAACAACGTCAACAATGAAAAACACCAACAAATTCAAAATCAACCTCAATTTTTAAAAGTACAAAAAAGTTCATCAAAATAAACATTGATAACTTTGAAAAACACAAAGAAGTTCAAAAAAACCGTTGATAACACCAACAAATTCAACAACAACCTCAACATTGAAAAACACCAACAAATTCAACAACAACCTCAATATTGAAAATCACCAACAAATTCAACAACAACCTCAACATTGAAAAACAGCAACAAATTCAACAACAAGCTCAATATTGAAAATCACCAACAAATTCAACAACCTCAACACTGAATATCACCAACAAATTCAGCAACAACCTCAACTTTGAAAAACACAAAAAAGTTCAGAAAAAACCATTCATAACACCAACAAATTCACCAACAACCTCAATATTGAAAAACACCAACAAATTCAACGACTTCAACCTGAAAAACACCAACAAATTAAACAACCTCAACTCTTACAAATACAACCAAGCTCAACAAAAAATCATTGATTACACCAACAAATTCAACAACCACCTCAACATTGAAAAACACCAACAAATTCAACAACAAGGTCAACGTTGAAAAGCACCAACAAATTCAACAACAATCTCAACATGGAAAAACGCCAAGAATTTCAACAACAAGCTCAATATTGAAAATCCCAACAAATTCAACAATAACCTCAACTTTGAAAAGTACAAAACAGTTCAACAAAATAAACGTTGATAACACGAACAAATTCATCAACATCCTCAATATTGAAAATCACCAGCAAATTCAACAACTTCAGCATTGAAAAACACAAAACAGTTCAAAAGAAAACATTGATAACACCAACAAGTTCAACAACATCCTTAACTTTTAAAAATACATACAAGTTCAACAATGAAAAACACCAAAAAATTCAACAACAACCTCAACATTGAAAAACGCCAACAAATTCAACAACCTCAATATTGAAAATCACCAACAATTTCAACAACCTCAGCACTGAATATCACAAACAAATTCAACAACAACCTCATCTTTTTAAAATACTAACAAGTTCAACAAAAAAACATTGATAACACCAACAAATTCAACAACAACTTCAAGTTTGAAAAATACAAAAAATTTCAAAAAATAACATTGATAACGCCAACAATTTCAACAACAACCTCAATATTGAAAAACACCAGCAAATTCAACAACAACATCATTGAAAAAAACCAAAAAATTCAACAACAACCTCAATATTGAAAATCACCAATAATTTCAACGACGTCAACTTTGAAAAACATGAACAAATTAAACAACAATCTCAACATTTAAAAATAGAAAAAAGTTCAACAAAATGAACAGTGATAACACCAGCAAATTCAAAACCAACCTCAACTTTGAACGACAAAAAAAAGTTCAAAAGAAACCATTGATAACACCATCAAACTCAACAACAACGTCAATATTGAAAATCTCCAACAAATTCAACAACAACCTCATCTTTTAAAAGTACAAAAAAGTTATAAAAAGAACATTAATAACACCATCAAATTCAACAACAACCTCAACATTGAAAAACAACATCAAATTTAACAACAACCTCAACAATGAAAACACCAACAAATTCAACAAAAACCTCACCATTGAAAAACATCAACAAATGCAACAAAAAGCTTAACATTGAAAAAAACCAACCAATTCAACAAGAACCTCGAAATTTAAAAATGCCAACAAATTCAACAACAACCACAAGAATGAAAAACAACAAAACATTCAAAATCATCCTCAACGTTTAAAAGTACAAAAAAGTTCAACAAAATAAACAGTGATAAAACCAATAAATTCAGCAACATCCTCAACTTTGAAAAACACAAAAAAGTTCAAAAAAAACCATTGATAACACCATCAGATTCAACAACAACCTCAACATTGAAAAACAACATCAAATTTAACAACAAACTCAACAATGAAAACACCAACAAATTTAACAAAAACCTCACCATTGAAAAACACCAACAAATGCAACAACAAGCTCAACATTGAAAAACGCCAACCAATTCAACAACAAACTCAACATTGAAAAACGCCAACAAATTCAACAACAACCTCAACAATGAAAAACAACCAACAAATTCAAGATCAACCTCAACGTTTAAACGTACAAAAAAGTTCAACAAAATAAACATTGATAACATCAATAAATTCAGCAAAAACCTCAACTTTGAAAAACACAAAAAGTTAAAAAAAAACCATTGATAACCCCATCAAATTCAACAGCAACAGCAATATTGAAAATCACCAAACAATTCAACGACCTCAACTTTCAAAAACACCAACAGATTCAACAACATCCTCAACTTTTAAAAATACAAACAAGTTCAACAAAAAAATTGATAACACCAACAAATTCAACAACATCCTCAACAATGAAAAACACAAACAAATTCAACAACAACCTCAACATTGAAAAACAACAACAAATTCAACAACAACTTCAACTTTGAAAAATACAAAAAAGTTCGAAAAATAACATTGATAACACCAACAAATTTAACAAAAACCTCAACATTGAAAAACGCCAACAATTTCAACAACAACCTCAATATTGAAAATCCAAACAATTTCAACAACAACCTCAACTATTAAAAGTACCATAAAGTTCAACAAAATAAACGTTGATAACACCAACAAATTCATCAACAACTTCAATATTGAAAATTACCAGCAAATTCAACAACCTCAACATTGAAAAACACAAAACAGTTCAAAAGATAACATTGGTAACACCAACAAATTCAACAACATCAATATTGTGAAACACCAACCAAATCAACAACAACCTCAATATTGAAAATCACCAACAAATTCAACGACCTCAACTTTGAAAAACATCAACAAATTAAACAACAACCTCAACATTTAAAAGTACAAAAAAGTTCAACAAAATGAACGGTGAAAACACCAATAAATTCAACATTGACCACAACTTTTAAAAATACAAACAAGTTCAACAAAATAAACATTGATGACACTGTCCAATTCAACAACAATCTCAACATTTAAAATCACCAATAAATTCACCCAGCTAAACACTGAATATCACCAACAAGTTCAACAACAACATCAACATTGAAAAACATTAACAAATTTAACAACAACCTCAACATTGAAAATCACCAACAAATTCAACATCAACCACAACTTTTAAAAGTACTAAAAAGTTGAAAAAAGCCATTGTTAACACCAACGAATTGAACAACAACCTCAATATTGAAAATCAAAAGAACAACAACCTCAATATTGAAAATCAAAAGAAAACATTGATAACACCAAAAAATTCAACAACAACCTCAACTTTTAAAAGTACTAAAAATTTGAAAAAAGCCATTGATAACACCAACAAATTGAACAAGAACTTCAATATTGAAAATCACCAACAAATTCAACAACAACCTCAACATTGAAAAATACAAAAAAGTTCAAAAAATAACATTAATAACACCAACAATTTCAACAACAACCTCAATATTGAAAATCACCAACAAAATTCAACAACCTCAACATTGAAAAACGCCAACAAATTCAACAACAACCTCAATATTGAAAATCACCAAAAAATTCAACAACCTCAACACTGAATATCACCTACAAATTCATCAACAACCTCAACTTTGAAAAACACAAAAAAGTTCAAATAAACCCATTGATAACACCAACAAATTGAACAACAACCTCTATATTGAAAATCGCCATCAAATTCAACGACCTCAACTTTGAAAAACACCAACAAATTCTACAACAACCTCAACATTGAAAAACAACTTCAAATTTAACAACAACCTCAACAATGAAAACACCAACTAATTCAACAAAAACCTCACCATTGAAAAACACCAACAAATTCAACAACAACCTCAACAATGAACAGCACCAAGAAATTCAACAACAACCTCAACATTGAAAACCGCCAACAAATTCATCAACATCCTCAACAATGTAAAACAACCAACAAATTCAAAATCAACCTCAACGTTTAAACGTACAAAAAAGTTCAACAAAATAAACATTTATAATATCAATAAATTCAGCAAAAACCTCAACTTTGAAAAAAACAAAAAAGTTCAAAAAAAACCATTGATAACCCCAACAAATTCAACAGCAACAGCAATATTGAAAATCACTAACCAATTCAACGACCTCAACTTTCAAAAACACCAACAGATTCAACAACATCCTCAACTTTTAAAAATACAAACAAGTTCCACAAAAAAATTGATGACACCAACAAATTCAACAACATCCTCAACATTGAAAAACACCAACAAATTCAACAACAACTCAACATTGAAAAATACAAAACAGTTCAAAAAATAACATTGATAATACAAACAAATTCAACAACAACCTCAACATTGAAAAACATCAACAAATTCAACAACAAACTCAACACTGAAAAACACCAACAAATACAACAACATCAACATTGAAAAACATCAACAAATTCAACAACAAACTCAACATTGAAAAACACCAACAAATTCAACAACAATTTAACTTTGAAAAATACTAAAAAGTTCGAAAAATAACATTGAAAAACACCAACAATTTCAACAACAACCTCAATATTGAAAATCCAAACAATTTCAACAACAGCCTCAACTATTAAAAGTACCAAAAAGTTCAACAAAACAAACTGTGATAAGACCAACAAATTCATGAACAACCTCAATATTGAAAATCACCAGCAAATTCAACAACCTAAACATTGAAAAACACAAAACAGTTCAAAAGAAAACATTGATAACACCAACAAATTCAACAACATCAACATTGAAAAACACCAACAAATTCAACAACAACCTCAACATTTAAAAGTACAAAAAAGTTCAACAAAATGAACAGTGAAAATACCAATAAATTCACCAACGATCACAACTTTTTAAAATACAAACAAGTTCAACAAAATAAACATTGATGACACTGTCCAATTCAACAACAACCTCAACATTTAAAATCACCAATAAATTCACAAACCTAAACACTGAATATCACCAACAAGTTCAACAACAACCTCAATATTGAAAATCACCAACAAATTCAACAACAACCTCAACATTGAAAATCACCAACAAATTCAACAACAACCTCATCAGTGATAAACACCAACAAATTCAACAAAAACCTCAACAATGAACAGCAACAAAAAATAAAACAACAACCTCAAATTGAAAAACGCCAACAAATTCAACAACAACTTCAACAATGAAAAACAACCAACAAATTCAAAATCAACCTCAACCTTTAAAATTACAAATAAGTTCAACAAAATAAACAGTGATAACATCAATAAAATCTGCAAAAACCTCAACTTTGAGAAACACAAAAAAGTTCAAATAAAACAATTGATAACCCCAACAAATTCTACAACAACAGTAATATTAAAAATCACCAAGTAATTCAACGACCTCAACTTTGAAAAACACTAACAAATTCAACAACATCTTCAACTTTTAAAAATACAAACAAGTTCAAAAAAAAATTGATAACACCAACAAATTCAACAACATCCTCAACAATGAAAAACACCAACAAATTCAACAACAGCCTCAAAAATGAAAAACACCAAAAAAACTGAACAACAATCGCAACATTGAAAAATACCAACAAATTCAACAACAACCTCAACATTGAAAAATACAAAACAGTTCAAAAAATAACATTGATAACACCAACAAATTCAACAACAACCCCAATATTAAAAATCACCAACAAATTCAATAACAACCTCAACATTGAAAAACACCAATAAATTCAACAACAACCTCAACATTGAAAAACACAAAACAAATTCAACAACAACCTCAACATTGAAAAGGAATAAAAAATTCAGCAACAACCTCAACTTTTAAAACTACAAAAAAGTTCAACAAAATAAACATTGACAACACCAACAAATTCAACTACATCCTCAATGTTTAAAATCACCAACAAATGTAACAACCTCAACATTGAAAAACACCAACAAATTTAACAACCAACTCAACAATGGAAAGACCACAAAATTCAAGACCACAAGTTCAACAACAACCTCAATATTGAAAAACACCAATAAATTGAACAACAACCTCAACATTTAAAAGTACAAAAAAGTTCAACAAAATGAACAGTGAAAATACCAATAAATTCAACAACAACCTCAACATTAGAAATCACCAAAAAATTCAACAACAACCTCAAGAATGAAAAACACCAACAAATTCAAAATCAACTTCAACTTTAAAAAGTACAAAAAAGTTCAACAAAATAATTAATTGATAACACCAATAATTTCAGCAACAACCTCAACTTTGAACAACACAAAAAAGTTCAAAAAAAACCATTGATAACACCATCAAATTCAACAACAACTTCAATATTGAAAATAACGAACAAATTCAACAACAACCTCAACATTTAAAAGTACAAAAAAGTTGAAAAAAGAACATTGATAACACCATCAAATTCAACAACAACCTCAACATTGAAAAACAACATCAAATTTAACAACAACCTCACCATTGAAACACACCATCAAATGCAACAACAACATAAACATTGAAAAACGCCAACAAATTCAACAAGAACCTCAACATTGAAAAACGCCAACAAATTCAACAACAACCTCAACAATGAAAAACACCAAAATGTTCAAAATCAACCTCAACGTTTACAAGTACAAAAAAGTTCAACAAAATAAACAGTGATAAAACCAATAAATTCAGCAACATCCTCAACTTTGAAAAACACAAAAAAGTTCAAAAAAAACCATTGATAACACCATCAAATTCAACAACAACATCAATATTGAAAATCACAAACAAATTCAACAACAACCTCTATATTGAAAATCACCAACTAATTCAAAAACAACCTCAACTTTTAAAACTCCAAATAAGTTGAAAAAAGAACTTTAATAACACCATCAAATTCAACAACAACCTCAACATTGAAAAACTACATCAAATTTAACAACAACCTCAACAATGAAAACACCAACAAATTCAACAAAAACGTCAACAATGAACAGCACCAAGAAATTCAACAACAACCTCAACATTGAAAACCGCCAACAAATTCAACAACAACCTCAACAATGAAAAACAACCAACAAATTCAAAATCAACCTCAACGTTTAAACGTACAAAAATGTTCAACAAAATAAACATTGATAACATCAATAAATTCAGCAAAAACCTCAACTATGAAAAACACAAAAAAGTTCAAAAAAAACCATTGATAACCCCAACAAATTCAACAGCAACAGCAATATTGAAAATCACCAACCAATTCAACGACCTCAACTTTCAAAAACACCAACAGATTCTACAACATCCTCAACTTTTAAAAATACAAACAAGTTCAACAAAAAAATTGATAACACCAACAAATTCAACAACATCCTCAACAATGAAAAACACCAACAAATTCAACAACAACCTCAAC
This sequence comes from Cetorhinus maximus, assembly GCF_964194155.1. Lineage (NCBI taxonomy): Eukaryota > Metazoa > Chordata > Chondrichthyes > Lamniformes > Cetorhinidae > Cetorhinus > Cetorhinus maximus. The sequence continues at coordinate 342,073 of NW_027596282.1, read as the reverse complement.
ATTGAAAAACACCAACAAATTCAAAAACAACCTCAACATTGAAAAATACAAAACAGTTCAAAAAATAACATTGATAACACCAACAAATTCAACAACAACCTCAACATTGAAAAACATCAACAAATTAAACAACAAACTCAACATTGAAAAACACCAACAAATTCAACTGCAAACTCAACATTTAAAAATACCAACAAATTCAACAACAACTTCAACTTTGAAAAATACAAAAAAGTTCAACAAATAACATTGATAACACCAACAAGTTTAACAACAACCTCAACATTGAATAACGCCAACAATTTCAACAAAAACCTCAATATTGAATATCCAAACAATTTGAACAACAACCTCAACTATTAAAAGTACCAAAAAGTTCAACAAAATAAATGTTGATAACACCAACAAATACATCAACAACCTCAATATTGAAAATCACCAGCAAATTCAACAACCTCAACATTGAAAAACACAAAACAGTTCAAAAGAAAACATTGATAACACCAACAAATTCAACAACATCAACATTGAAAAACACCAACAAATTCAACAACAACCACAATATTGAAAATCACCAACAAATTCAACAACCTCAACTTTGAAAAACACCAACAAATTAAACAACAACCTCAACATGTAAAAGTACAAAAAAGTTCAACAAAATGAACAGTGAAAAAAACCAATAAATTCAACAACGACCACAACTTTTAAAAATACAAACAAGTTCAACAAAATAGACATTGATGACACTGTCCAATTTAACAACAACCTCAACATTTAATATCACCAATAAATTCAGCAATCTAAACACTGAATATCACCAAACAAGTTCAACAACAACATCAACATTGAAAAACATCAACAAATTTAACAACAATCTCAACATTGAAAATCAGCAAAAAATTCAACAACAACCTGAACACTGAAAAACACCAACAAATTAAAGATCAACCTCAACAATGAAAACACCAAAAAATTCAACAAGAATCTCCCCATTAAAAAACACCTACAAATTCAACAACAACCTCAACATTGAAAAATACCAACAAATTCAATAACAACCTCAAAATTGCAAAACACCAACAAATTCAACAACAACCTCAACATTGAAAAACACCAACAGATTCAACAACCTCAACACTGAATATCACCAACAAATTCAGCAACAACCTTAACGTTGAAAAACACAAAAAAGTTAAAAAAAAAACCATTGATATCACCAGCAAATTGAACAACGTCAATATTGAAATTCACCAACAAATTCAACGACCTCATCTTTGAAAAACACCAACAAATGCAACAACAACCTCAACTTTTAAAACTACAAAAATGTTCAATAAAATAAATATTGACAAAACCAACAAATTCAACTACAACCGCAATATTGAAAATCACCAACAAATTCAATAACAACCTCAACTTTGTAAAACGCCAACAAATTCAACAACAACCTCAACAATGAAAAACACCAATAAATTCAACAACAACCTCAACATTGAAAAATACAAAACAGTTCAAAAAATAACATTGATAACACCAACAAATTCAACAACAAACTCAATATTGAAAATCAGCAACAAATTCAACAACCTCAACATTGTAAAACACCAACAAATTCAAATACATCCTCCATGTTGAAAATCACCAACGAATGCAAGAACCTCAACATTGAAAAACACCAACAAATTTAACAACCAACTCAACAATGGAAAGACCAGAAAATTCAACACAACTTCACCATTGAGAAACACCAACAAATTCAACAAGAACCACAACATTGAAAAACACCAACAACTTCAAGACCAAGCTCAACAATGGTATAAAAGAAAATATTCAACAATAACCTCAACATTGAAAAATACAAAAAAGTTCAAAAAATAACATTAATAACACCAACAAATTCAACAACAACCTCAATATTGAAAATCACGAAAAAATTCAACAACCTCAACACTGTATATCACCAACAAATTCATCAACAACCTCAACTTTGAAAAACACAAAAAAGTTCAAAAAAACCCATTGATAACACCAACAAATTCAACAACAACCTCTATATTGAAAATCACCAACAAATTCAACGACCTCAACTTGGAAAAACACCAACAAATTCAACAAGAAACTCAACATTGAAAAAAACAAACAAATTCAACAACAACCTCAACTTTTAATAGTACAAAAAAGTTGAAAAAAGAACATTGATAACACCAACAAATTCAACAACAACCTCAACAATGAAAAACACCAAAAAATTAAACAACACCCTCAACATTGAAAGACGCCAACAAATTCAACGACAACCTCAACAATGAAAAACACCATCAAATTCAAAATCAACCTCAACTTTTAAAAGTACAAAAAAGTTCAACAAAATAAACATTGATAACACGAATAAATTCAGCAACAACCTCAACTTTGAATATCACCAACAAATTCAACAACAACCTTAACTTTTAAAAATACAAACAAGTTCAACAAAAAACATTGATAACACCACCAAATTCAACAACAATCTCAACAATGAAAAACACCAACAAACTCAACAACAACGCCAACATTGAAAAACACCAACAAATTCAACAACAACCTCAACATTGAAAAACGCCAACAAATTCAACAACAACATCAATATTGAAAAACACCAACAGATTCAACAACCTCAACACTGAATATCAGCAACAAATTCAGCAACATCCTTAACGTTGAAAAACACAAAAAAGTTTAAAAAAAAACCATTGATAACACCAGCAAATTCAACAACAACGTCAATATTGAAATTCACCAGCAAATTCAACGTCCTCAACTTTGAAAATTACCAACAAATTCAACAACAACCTCATTATTGAAAAACGCCAACAAATTCAACAACAGCCTCAATATTGAAAATCACCAACAAATTCAACAACCTTAACGCTGAATATCACCGACAAATTCGCAAAAACCTCAAATTTGTAAAACACAAAAAAGTTGAAAAAAAACATTCATAACACCAACAAATTCAACAACAACCTCAACAATGAAAAACACCAAAACATTAAACAACACCCTCAACATTGAAAGACGCCAACAAATTCAACGACAACCTCAACAATGAAAAACACCAACAAATTCAAAATCAACCTCAACTTTTAAAAGTACAAAAAAGTTCAACAAAATAAACATTGATAACACGAATAAATTCATCAACAACCTCAACTTTGAATATCACCAACAAATTCAACAACAACCTTAACTTTTAAAAATACAAACAAGTTCAACAAAAAACATTGATAACACCACCAAATTCAACAACAACCTCAACAATGAAAAACACCAACAAACTCAACAACAACGCCAACATTGAAAAACACCAACAAATTCAACAACAACCTCAACATTGAAAAACGCCAACAAATTCAACAACAACATCAATATTGAAAAACACCAACAGATTCAACAACCTCAACACTGAATATCAGCAACAAATTCAGCAACATCCTTAACGTTGAAAAACACAAAAAAGTTTAAAAAAAAACCATTGATAACACCAGCAAATTCAACAACAACGTCAATATTGAAATTCACCAGCAAATTCAACGTCCTCAACTTTGAAAATTACCAACAAATTCAACAACAACCTCATTATTGAAAAACGCCAACAAATTCAACAACAGCCTCAATATTGAAAATCACCAACAAATTCAACAACCTTAACGCTGAATATCACCGACAAATTCGCAAAAACCTCAAATTTGTAAAACACAAAAAAGTTGAAAAAAAACATTCATAACACCAACAAATTCAACAACAACCTCAACAATGAAAAACACCAAAACATTAAACAACACCCTCAACATTGAAAGACGCCAACAAATTCAACGACAACCTCAACAATGAAAAACACCAACAAATTCAAAATCAACCTCAACTTTTAAAAGTACAAAAAAGTTCAACAAAATAAACATTGATAACACGAATAAATTCATCAACAACCTCAACTTTGAATATCACCAACAAATTCAACAACAACCTTAACTTTTAAAAATACAAACAAGTTCAACAAAAAACATTGATAACACCACCAAATTCAACAACAACCTCAACAATGAAAAACACCACCAAATTCAACAACAACCTCAACATTGAAAAACACCAAAAAATTCAACAACAACCTCAACAATGAAAAACACCACCAAATTCAACAACAACCTCAACAATTAAAAACGCCAATAAATTCAACAACAAACTCAACATTGAAAAACAACGACAAATCCAACAACAACCTCAACTTTTAAAAATACAAACAAGTTCAACAAAAAAAACATTGATAACACCAACAAATTCAACAACAAACTCAATATTGAAAATCACCAACAAATTCAACAACATTAACATTGAAAAACATCAATAAATTTGACAACAACCTCAACATTGATAACACCAACAAATTCAACAACAAACTCAATTTTCAAAATCACCAACAAATTCAACTACCTCAATATTTAAAAACACCAACAAATTAAACAACAACTTCAACTTTTAAAAATACAAACAAGTTCAAAAAAAAACCTTGATAACACCAACAAATGCAACAACAAACTCAATGTTGAAAATCACCAACAAATTCAAAAACATCAACATTTAAAAACATCAACAAATTCAACAACCTCATCTTTTAACAATACAAAAAAGTTCAAAAAATAACATCGATAGAACAACAAATTCAACAACAACTTCAACTTTGAAAAATAAAAACAAGTCCAACAAAAAAAACATTGATAACACCAAGAAATTCAACAACAACCTCAACATTGAAAAATACAAAAAATTTCGAAAAATAACATTGATAACATCAACAAATTCAACAACAACCTCAACATTGAAAAACACCAGCAAATTCAACAGCAACCTCAACTTTGTAAAACGCCAACAATTTCAACAACAACCTCAACAATGAAAAACACCAACAAATTCAAAATCAACCTCAACTTTTAAAAGTACAAAAAAGTTCAACAAAATAAACATTGATAACACCAATGAATTCAGCAAAAACCTCAACTTTGAAAATCACCAACAAATTAAACAACCTCAACATTGAAAAACACCAACCACTTCAACAACAACCTTAACTTTAAAAAATACACACAAGTTCAACAAAAAACATTGATAACATCAACAAATTCAACAACAACCTCAACAATGAAAAACACCAACCACTTCAACAACAACCTTAACTTTAAAAAATACACACAAGTTCAACAAAAAACATTGATAACATCAACAAATTCAACAACAACCTCAACAATGAAAAACACCAACAAACTCAACAACAACGTCAACATTGAAAAACACCAACAAATTCAACAACAACCTCAACATTGAAAAACGCCAACAAATTCAAGAACAACTTCAATATTGCAAAACACCAACAGATTCAACAACCTCAACACTGAATATCAACAACAAATTCAGCAACAACCTTAACGTCGAAAAAAACAAAAAAGTTTAAAAAAAAACCATTGATAACACCAGCAAATTCAACAACAACGTCAATATTGAAATTCACCAACAAATTCAACGTCCTCAACTTTGAAAATTACCAACAAATTCAACAACAACCTCATCATTGAAAAACGCCAGCAAATTCAACAACAACCTCAATATTGAAAATCACCAACAAATTCAACAACCTTAACGCTGAATATCACCGACAAATTCGCAACAGCCTCAAATTTGTAAAACACAAAAAAGTTGAAAAAAAACATTCATAACACCAACAAATTCAACAACAAACTTAATATCGAAAAACACCAACAAATTCAACAACAACCTCAACATTGAAAAACGCAAACAAATTCAACAACAACCTCAACAATGAAAAACACCAACAAATTCAACAACAACCTCAATATTGAAAAACACCAACAAATTCAACAACATCCTCAATATTGAAAATCACCAACAAATTCAACAACCTCAACACTGAATATCGCCAACAAATTCGCAACAACTTCAACTTTCAAAAACACAAAAAAGTTTAAAAAAAAACCATTCATGACACCAACAAATTCAACAATAAGCTTAATATTGAAAATCACCAACAAATTCAACGACCTAAACTTTGAAAAACACCAACAAATTCAACAACAAACAACTTTTAAAAATACAAACAAACTCAAAAAAAAACATTAATAACACTAACTAATTGAACAACAAACTCAATATTGAAAATCACCAACAAATTCAACAACATAAATATTGGAAAACACCAATAAATTCAACAACACCCTCAACATTGAAAAACACCAAGAAATTCAACAACAACCTCAACTTTTTAAAATGCAAACAAGTTCAACAAAAAAAACATTGATAACACCAACAAATTCAACAACAAACTCAATATTGAAAATCACCAACAAATTCAACAACATTAACATTGAAAAACATCAATAAATGCGACAACAACCTCAACTTTGATAACACCAACAAATTCAACAACAAACTCAATTTTCAAAATCACCAACAAATTCAACAACATTAGCATTGAAAAAAACAAAAAAGTTCAAAAAAAACCATTCATAACACCAACAAATTCAACAACAACCTCAATATTGGAAAACATCAACAAATTCAACAACTTCAACTTTGAAAAATACAAACAAGTCCAACAAAATAAACATTGATAACACCAACAAATTCAACAACTACCTCAACAATGAAAAACATCAACAAATTCAACAACAACCTCAACTTTGTAAAACGCCAACAATTTCAACAACAACCGCAACAATGAAAAACACCAACAAATTCAAAATCAACCTCAACTTTTAAAAGTACACAAAAGTTCAACAAAATAAACATTGATAACACCAATGAATTCAGCAACAACCTCAACACTGAAAATCACCAACAAATTCAACAACAACCTCAACAATGAAAAACGACAACAAATTCAACAACAACCTCAACACTGAAAATCACCAACAAATTCAACAACAACCTCAACAATGAAAAACACGAAAAAATTCAACAACAACCGCAACATTGAAAAACACCAACAAATTCAACAAAAACCTCAATATTGAAAATCACTAACAAATTAGAGAACCTCAACACTGAATATCACCAACAAATCCAGCAACAACCTCCACTTTGAAAAACACAAAAAAGTTATGAAAAAAACCATTCATGACACCAACAAATTCAACAACAACTTATACATTGAAAAACACCAACAAATTAAACAACAACCTCAACAATGAAAACACCAAAAAATTCAACAAAAACCTTAGCATTGAAAAACACCAACACATTCAACAACAACCTCAAATTTTAAAAGTACCAATAAATAAGTAAGAAAAGTTCTACAATATAAACATTGATAACACCAATAAATTCAACAACAACCACATCTTTTAAAAATACAAACAAGTTCAACAAAATAAACATTGATGACACTATCCAATTCAACAACAACCTCAACATTTAAAATCAACAACAAATTCAGCAACCTCAACACTGAAAATCACCAACAAATTCAACAACAACATCAACATTGAAAAACAATAAAAAATTCAGCAACAACCTCAACTTTTAAAACTACAAAAAATTTCAACGAAATAAACATTGACAACACCAACAAATTGAACTACAACCTCAATATTGAAAATCAACAAGAAATTCAACAACAACTTCAACACTGAAAAACACCAACAAATTTAACAACAAACTCAACAATGAAATAACCAAAAATTTCAACACAAACCTCACCATTGAAAAACACCAACAAATTCAACAATAACCTCAACAATGAAAAAGACCAAAAAACTCAACAACAACCACAACATTGAAAAATACCAAAAAGTTCAACAACAACCTCAGAATTGAAAAATACAAAAAAGTTCAAAAAATAACATTGATAACACCAACAAATTCAAGAACAAACTCAATATTGAAAATCACCAACAAATGCAACTACAACCTCAACATTTAAAATCACCAAAAAATTCAACAACCTCAACACTGAAAATCACCAACAAATTCAACAACAACCTCAACAATGAAAAATGACAACAAATTCAATAATAACCTCAACAATGAAAAATAACAACAAATTCAGCAACAATCTCAACTTTGAAAAAAAAAGTTCAAAAAAAACCATTGAAAACACCAACAAATTCAACAACAACCTCAATATTGAAAATCACCAACAAGTTCAACAACCTCAACTTTTAAAAATACAAACAAGTTCACCAAAAAAATATTGATAACACCAACAAATTCAACAACAATCTCTACATTGAAAAATACCAACAAATCCAACAACAACCTCAACTTTTAAAAGTACATGAAAGTTGCAAAAAGAACATTGATAACACCATCAAATTCAACTACAACCTCAATATAGAAAATCACCAACAAATTCAACAACAACCTCAACATTGAAAAACACCAACAAATTCAAAAACAACCTCAATATAGAAAATCAGCTGCAACTTCAACAGCCTCAACGTTGAAAAACACACAAAAGTTAAAAAAATACATTGATAACATGAACAAATTCATGAACAACCTCAACATTTAAAATCACCAACAAATTCAGTAACCTCAACAATGAAAATCACCAACAAATTCAACAACAACCTAAAAATTGAAAATCACCAACAAATTCAACAACAACCTCAACAATGAAAACACCAAAAAATTCAACAAAAACCTTACCATTGAAAAACACCAACACATTCAACAACAACCTCAAATTTTAAAAGTACCAATAAATTCAACAACCTCAACTTAGAAAAACACCAACAAATACAACAAAAACCTCAACATTGAAAATCACCAACAAATTCAATACCAACCTCAACTTTGAAAATCACCAAAAATTCAACAAGAACCGCAACATTGAAAAATAACAACAATTTCAACAAACTCAACGTTGAAAAATGCAAAAAAGTTAACAAAATAACATTGATAACACCCACAAATTCAACAATAAGCTCACTATTGAAAATCACCAACAAATTCAACAACAACCTCAACATTGAAAATCACCAACAAATTCAACAACAAACTGAACTTTTAAAAACACAAACATCTTCAACAGAAAAAGACATTGATAACATCAACAAATTCAACAACAAACTCAATATTGAAAATCACCAGCAAATTCAACAACATCAACATTGAAAAACACCAACAATTTTAACAACAACCTCAACATTGAAAAAAACCAACAAATTCAACAACAACCTCAACATTGAAAAAAATCAACAATTTTAACAACAACCGCCACATTGAAAAAAACCAAAAAATTCAACAATAACCTCATTATTGAAAAATATCAACAAATTCAACAACAACCTCAACATTGAATAATACAAAAATGTTTTAAAAATATCATTGATAACACCAACAAATTCAACAACAACCTCAACAATGAAAAACACCAACAAATTCAACAACAACCTCAACAATGAAAAATACAAAATAGTTCAAAAAATAACATTGATAAAACGACCAAATCCGGCAACAACCTCAATTTTGAAAATCAACAACAAATTCAACAACAACCTCAACGTTGAAAAACACCAACAATTTTAACAACAACCTCAACAATGAAAAACACCAAAAAATTCAACACAAACCGCAACATTGCAAAATACAAAAAAGTTCAATAAATAACATTGATAACACCAACAAATTCAACAACAACCTCAATATTAAAAAACACCAACAAATTCAACAACAACCTCAACTTTGAAAAATACAAAAAAGTTAAATAAATAACATATATAGCACCAACAAATTCAACAACAACCTCAATATTGAAAATCACCAACAAATTCAACAACACGCTCAAAATTGAAAATCACCAACAAATTCAACAACAACCTCAATATTAAAATCACCAACAAATTCAACAACAACCTCAACATTGAAAAACACCAACAAATTCAACAACAACCGCTACATTGAAAAATACAAAAAAGTTCAAAAAATAACATTGATAACACCAACAAATTCAACAACAACCTCAATATTGAACATCACCAACAAATTCAACAATCTCAACATTGAAAAACAACAACAAATTCAACAACCACCTTAACTTTTAAAAATACAATCAAGTTCAACACAAAACATTGATAACACCAACAAATTAAACAACAACATAAACATTGAACAACGCCAACAAATTCAACAGCTTCAACATTGAAAAACACCAACAAATTCAACAACAACCTCAACATTGATAAACACCAAAAAATTCAACAACAACCTCAACATTGAATAATGCAAAAGTTCACTAAATAATTTGATAACAGCATCAAATTCAACAACAACCTCATGATTGAAAAGCACCAAAAAATTCAACAAAAGCCGCATCATTGAAAAATACCAAAAATTCAGCAAAACCTCATTATTGAAAATCATTAGCAAATTTAACAACAACCCCAACAATGAAAAACACCAGGAAATTCAACAAAAACCTCAACATTGAATATCACCAACAAATTCAACAACCTCAGCATTGAAAAACACCAACAAATTCAACAACAACCTAAACTTTTAAGAATAGAAATAAATTCAACAAAAATCTTTGATAACACCAACAAATTCAACAACAACCACAACATTGAAAAACACCAACAAATTCAACAACAACCACAACGTTGAAAAACATCAACAAATTCAACAACAAACTCAACAATGAAAAACACCAAAATATTCAACAACAACCGCAACATTCAAAAATACCAACAAATTCAACATCAAACTCAACCTTTAAAAGTACAAAAAAGTTCAAAAAAGAACTTTGTTAACACCAACAAATTCAACAACAACCTCAACATTGAAAAACACCAACACATTCAACAACAACCTCAACACTGAAAAACATCAACAAATTCAACAACAAACTCAACAAAGAAAAACATCAAAAAATTCAACAACAACCGCAACATTGAAAAATAACAACAAATTCAACAACCTCAGCATTGAAAAATGCAAAAAAGTTCAAAAAATAATATTGATAACACCAACAAAGTCAACAACAACCTCAATATTTAAAATCTCCAACAAATTCAACAAAACACAACTTTAAAAAGCACAAACAACTTCAACAAAAAAAACCATTGATAACACCAACAAATTCAACAACAAACTCAATATTGAAAATCACCAACAAATTCAACAACATCAACATTGAAAAACACCAACAAATTCAACAACAACGTCAACATTGAAAAACACCAATAAACTCAACAACAATCTCAACATTGAAAAACACCAACAAATTCAACAAAAACCTCAAAATTGAAAAATACCCACAAATTCAACTACAACCTCAACATTGAAAAACAACATCAAATTCAACTACAACTTCAACTTTGAAAAATACAAAAAGTTCAAAAAATAACATTGATAACACCAACAAATTCAACAACAAACACAATATTGAAAGTCACCAATAAATTCATCAGCAACCTCAACATTGAAAAACACCAACAAATTCAGCAACAACCTCAATATTGAAAATCACCAACAAATTCAACAACAACCTCAATATTGAAAATCACCAGCAAATTAAACAACAACCACAAAAATGAAAAACACCAAAAAATTCAACAACAACCGCACGATTGAAAAATACCAATAATTTCAACAACAACCTCAACATTGAAAAACAGAAAAAGTTTCAAAAAATAACATTGATAACGCCAACAAATTCAACAACAAACTCAATATTGAAAAACACCAACAAATTCAACAACATCAAGATCAAAAAACATCAATAAATTCAACATCAAACTCAACATTGAAAAACACCAACAAATTCAACAAACAAGCTCAACTTTCAAAAATACAAAGAAGTTCAAAAAATAACATGGATAACACCAACAAATTCAACAACAACCTCAAAAATTAAAAACACCAAAAAATTCAACAACAACCGCAACATTGAAAAATAACAACAAATTCAACAAACTCAGCATTGGAAAATGCAAAAATGTTCAAAAAATAATATTGATAACACCAACAAATTCAACAACAACCTCAATATTTAAAATCTCCAAAAAATTCAACAAAACACTCAACTTTGAAAAACACAAACAACTTCAACAAAAAAAACATTGATAACACCAACAAATTCAACAACAAACTCAATATTGAAAATCACCAACAAATTCAACAACATCAATTTTGAAAAAAAACAACAAATTCAACAACAACCTCAACATTGAAAAACACCAATAAATTCAACCACAACCTCAACATTGAAAATCAACAACAAATTCAACAACAACCTCAACATTGAATAACACCAACAAATTCAACAACAACCTCAACATTGAAAAAGACCAACAAATTCAACAACAACCTCAACATTGAAAAAGACCAACAAATTCAACAACAACCTCAACAATGAAAAAAACCAAAAAATTCACCAACAACCTCAAAAAGTTCAAAAAATAACGCTGATAACGCCAACAAATTCAACAACAAACTCAATATTGAAAAACACCAACAAATTCAACAACATCAAGATTGAAAAACATCAATAAATTCAACATCAAACTCAACATTGAAAAACACCAACAAATTCAACAAACAAGCTCAACTTTCAAAAATACAAAAAAGTTCAAAAAATAACATGGATAACACCAACTAATTCAACAACAACCTCAACAATGAAAAATACCAAAAAATTCAACAACAACTGCAACATTGAAAAATAACAACAAATTCAACAAACTCAGCATTGGAAAATGCAAAAATGTTCAAAAAATAATATTGATAACACCAACAAATTCAACAACAACCTCAATATTTAAAATCTCCAACAAATTCAACAACAACCTCAACATTGAAAAAGACCAACAAATTCAACCACAACCTCAACATTGAAAATCAACAACAAATTCAACAACAACCACAACATTGAAAAAGACCAACAAATTCAACAACAACCTCAACATTGAAAAAGACCAACAAATTCAACAACAACCTCAACAATGAAAAAAACCAAAAATTTCACCAACAACCTCAAAAAGTTCAAAAAATAACGCTGATAACGCCAACAAATTCAACAACAAACTCAATATTGAAAATCACCAACAAATTCAACAACAAACTCAACATTGAAAAACACCAACAAATTTAGCAACAACCTCAACAAATAAAAACAAAAAAATTCAACAACAACCTCAACAATGAAAAAACACCAACAAATTCAACAACAAGCTCAACTTTCAAAAATACAAAAAATTTAAAAAGCACATTTCTAACACCAACAAATTCAACAACAACCTCAAAATTGACAGTCACCAACAAATTCAACAACAACTTCAACTTTTAAAAGAACAGAAAAAGTTCAAAAAAAAATTGATAACACCAACAAATTCAACAACAACCTCAATATTGAAAGACACCAACAAATTCAACAACAACCTCACTATTGAAAAACATCAACAAATTCAACAACAACCTCAATATTGAAAGTCACCAACAAATTCAACAACAACCTCAACATTGAAAAATACAAAAAAGTTCAAAAAATAACATTGAAAATCACCAACAAATTTAATAACAACCACAACAATGAAAAAAACCAAAAAATTCAACAAAAAACTCAATATTGAAAAACACCAACAAATTCAACAAAAACCTCAACTTATAAAAGTACAAAAAACTTTAAAAAAAACATTGATAACACCAACGAATTCAACAACAACCTCAATATTGAAAATGACCAACAAGTTCAACAACAACCTCAACATTGATAAACACCAACAAATTCAACAACAACCTCAAGCTTTTAAAGTACAAAAAAGTTCAAAAAAGAACATTCATAACACCAACAAATTCAACAACATCCTCAATATTGAAAATCACCAACAAATTCAACAACCACCTTAACTTTTAAAAATACAAACAATGTTCAACACAAAACATTGATAACACCAACAAATTAAACAACAACATAAACATTGAAAAACACAAACAAATTCAACAACAACATCAACATTGAAAAACACCAACAAATTCAACAACCACCTCAACATTGAAAAATACAAAAAAGTTCAAAAAATAACATTGATAACACCAACAAATTAAACAACAACCTAAATATTGAAAATCAACAACAATTCAACAACAACCCAACATTAAAAAATGCCAACAAATTCAACAACAACCTCTATATTGACAGGCACCAACAAATTCAACAACAACTTCAAATTTTAAAAGAACAGTAAAAGTTCAAAAAAAAAATTGATAACACCAACAAATTCAACAATAACCTCAATATTGAAAGACACGAACATATTCAACAACAACCTCAATATTGAAAGTCACCAACAAATTCAACAACAACCGCAATATTTAAAGTCACCAACAAATTCAACAACAACCTCAATATTGAAAAACGCCAACAAATTCAACAACAACCTCAACCTTTAAAAGTACAAAACAGTTCAAAAAATAACATTGATAACACCAACAAATTCAACAACAACATCAATATTGAAAATCACCAACAAATTCAACAACCTCAACAGTGAAAATCACCAACAAATTCAAAAACAACATCAACATTGAAAAACAATAGAAAATTCAGTAACAACCTCAACTTTTAAAAATAGAAACAAGTTCAACATAAAAAAATGATAACACCAACAAATTCAATAACAACTTCAACATTTAAGATCACCAACAAATTCAACAACCTCAGCACTGAAAATCATCAACAAATTCAACAACAACCTCAATAATAAAAAACAAAAAATTCAACAACAACCTCAACAAAGAAAAACAACAAAAAATTCAACAACAATCTCAACAATGAAAAACACCAAAAAATTCAACAACAACCACGACATTTAAAAACATTATAAAATTCAACAACAACTGCAACATTGAAAAATACTAACAAATTCAACAACAACCTCAACATTGATAAATACAATGAAGTTCAAAAAATAACATTGATAACACCAACAAATTCAACAAACAACCTCAATATTGAAAATCATCAACAAATTCAACAACAACCTCAACATTGAAAAACACCAACAAATTCTACAACAACCTCAATATTGAAAATCACCAACAAATTCGACAACCTCAACACTGAATATCACCAACAAAATCAGCAACAACCTCAACTTTGAAAAACAGAAAACAGTTAAGATAAAGACCGTTCATAACACCAACAAATTCAACAACAACTTCAATATTGAAAATCACCAACAAATTCAAAGAAGTCAACTTTGAAAAACACCAACAAATTAAACAACAACCACAACTTTTAAAAGTAAGAAAAGTTCAACATTATAAACATTGACAACACCAATAAATCCAACAACAACCACTACTTTGAAAAATACAAACAAGATCAACAAAATAAACATTGATGACAGTATCCAATTCAACAACAACCTGAACATTGAAGAAGACCAACGAATTCAACAACAACCTCAATACTGAAAGACACCAAACAAATTCAACAACAACCTCAACATTGAAAAACACCAACAAATTCAACAACCATCTCAACATTGAAAAATACAAAAAAGGTCAAAAAATAACATTGATAACACCAACAAATTAAACAACAACCTAAATATTGAAAATCAACAACAATTCAACAACAAGCCAACATTGAAAAACGCCAACAAATTCAACAACAAACTCAACTTTAAAAAATACAAAAAAGTTCAAAAAATAACATTGATAACACCAACAAATTAAACCACAAACTCAATATTGAAAAACACCAACAAATTTAACAACAACCACAACAATGAAAAAAACCAAACAATTCACCAAAAAACTCAACATTGAAAAACACCAACACATTCACCAAAAACATCAACTTTTAAAAGTACAAAAAAGTTTAAAAAAAAACATTGATAACACCAACAAATTCATCAACAACCTCAATATTGAAAATCACAAACAAATTCAACAACTGCCTCAATATTGAAAATCACCAACAAATACAACAAAAACCTCAACATTGAAAAACAACAACAAATTCAACAACAACCTCAAGGTTTTAAAGTACAAAAAAGTTCAAAAAAGAACATTGATAAAACCAACAAATTCAACAACAACCTCAATATAGAAAATCATTAACAAATTCAACAACCTTATCATTGAAAAATAACAAAAAATTCAACAACCACCTTAACTTTTAAAAATACAAACAAGTTCAACACAAAACTTTGATAACACCAAAAAATTAAACAACAACATCAACAATGAAAAACACCAACAAATTCAACAACAACCTCAACATTGAAAAACACCAAAAAATTCAACAACAACCTCAACAATGGAAAACAACAAAAAATTCAACAACAACCTCAACTTTGAAAAATAATATCAAATTCAACAACCTCCACTTTGAAAAATGCAAAAAGTTCAAAATATAACATTGATAACACCAACAAATTCAGCAACAACCTCAACATTGAACTACGCCAACAAATTAAACAACACACTCAACTTTTAAATACACAAACAACATCAACAAAAATAACATTCATAACACCAACAAATTCAACAACAGATTCAATATTGAAAATCACCAACAAATTCAAAGAACTCAACTTTGAAAAACACCAACAAATTAAACAACAACCACAACTTTTAAAAGTAAGAAAAGTTCAACATTATAAACATTGATAACACCAATAAATTCAACAACAACCACAACTTTTTAAATACAAACAAGATCAACAAAATAAACATTGATGACACTATCCAATTCAACATCAACCTCAACATTTAAAATCACCAACAAATTCAGCAACCTCAAAACTGAAAAACAACAACAAATTCAACAACATCAACATTGAAAAACAATGAACAATTCAGCAACAACCTAAACTTTTATAACTACAAAAAATTTCAATGAAATAAACATTGACAAAACCAACCAATTGAACTACAACCTCAACAATGAAAACAACAAAAAATTCAACAAAAACTTCACCATTGAAAAACATCAACAAATTCAACAACAACCTCAACACTGAAAAACACCATCAAATTCAACTACAACTTCAACTTTGAAAAATACAAAAAGTTCAAAAAATAACATTGATAACACCAACAAATTCAACAACAAACACAATACTGAATGTCACCAACAAATTCAACAGCAACCTCAACATTGAAAAACACCAACAAATTCAGCAACAACCTCAATATTGAAAATCACCAACAAATTCAACAACAACCACAATATTGAAAAACACCAATAAATTTAACAACAACCACAAAAATGAAAAACACCAAAAAATTCAACAACAACCGCACGATTGAAAAATATTAAAAATTTCAACAACAACCTCAACATTGAAAAACACAAAAAGTTTCAAAAAAATAACATTGTTAATGCCAACAAATTCAACGACAAACTCAATATTGAAAAACACCAACAAATTCAACAACATCAAGATTGAAAAACACCAATAAATTCAACATCAAACTCAACATTGAAAAACACCAACAAATTCAACAACAAGCTCAACTTTCAAAAATACAAAAAAGTTCAAAAAATAACATGGATAACACCAACTAATTCAACAACAACCTCAACAATGAAAAACACCAAAAAATTCAACAACAACCGCAACATTGAAAAATAACAACAAATTCAACAACCTCAGCATTGGAAAATGCAAAAATGTTCAAAAAATAATATTGATAACGCCAACAAATTCAACAACAACCTCAATATTTAAAATCTCCAACAAATTCAACAAAACACTCAACTTTGAAAAACACAAACAACTTCAACAAAAAAAACATTGATAACACCAACAAATTCAACAACAACCTCAACATTGAAAATCACCAACAAATTCAACAACATCAACATTGAAAAAAACCAACAAATTCAACAACAGCCTCAACATTGAAAAATACCAATAAATTGAACCACAACCTCAACATTGAAAATCAACAACAAATTCAACAACAACCTCAACATTGAATAACACCAACAAATTCAACAACAACCTCAACATTGAAAAAGACCAACAAATTCAACAACAACTCAACATTGAAAAAGACCAACAAATTCAACAACAACCTCAACAATGAAAAAAACCAAAAAATTCACCAACATCCTCAAAAAGTTCAAAAAATAACGCTGATAACGCAAACAAATTCAACAACAAACTCAATATTGAAAATCACCAACAAATTCAACAACAACGTCAACATTGAAAAACACCAACAAATTTAACAACAACCTCAACAAATAAAAACAAAAAAATTTCAACAACTACCTCAACAATGAAAAAACACCAACAAATTCAACAACAAGCTCAACTTACAAAAATACAAAAAATTTAAAAATAACATTTATAACACCAACAAATTCAACAACAACCTCAATATTGACAGTCACCAACAAATTCAACAACAACATCAACTTTTAAAAGAACAGAAAAAGTTCAAAAAAAAAATAACACCAACAAATTCAACAATAACCTCAATATTGAAAGACACCAACAAATTCAACAACAACCTCAATATTGAAAGACACCAACAAATTCAACAACAACCTCAATATTGAAAAACATCAACAAATTCAACAACAACCTCAATATTGAAAGTCACCAACAAATTCAACAACAACCTCAACATTGAAAAATACAAAAAAGTTCAAAACATAACAATGAAAATCACCAACAAATTTAATAACAACCTCAATATTGAAAAACACCAACAAATTCAACAAAAACCTCAACTTATAAAAGTACAAAAAAGTTAAAAAAATCATTGATAACACCAACAAATTCAACAACAACCTCAATATTGAAAATCAATAACAAATTCAACAACAACCTCAACATTGATAAACACCAACAAATTCAACAACAACCTCAAGCTTTTAAAGTACAAAAAAGTTCAAAAAAGAACATTCATAACACCAACAAATTCAACAACATCCTCAATATTGAAAATCACCAACAAATTCAACAACCACCTTAACTTTTAAAAATACAAACAATGTTCAACACAAAACATTGATAACACCAACAAATTAAACAACAACATAAACATTGAAAAACACAAACAAATTCAAAAACAAAATCAACATTGAAAAACACCAACAAATTCAACAACCACCTCAACATTGAAAAATACAAAAAAGTTCAAAAAATAACATTGATAACACCAACAAATTAAACAACAACCTAAATATTGAAAATCAACAACAATTAAACAACAACCCAACATTAAAAAATGCCAGCAAATTCAACAACAATCTCTATATTGACAGTCACCAACAAATTCAACAACAACCTCAGCTTTTAAAAGAACAGTAAAAGTTCAAAAAAAAATTGATAACACCAACAAATTCAACAATAACCTCAATATTGAAAGTCATGAACATATTCAACAACAACCTCAATATTGAAAGTCACCAACAAATTCAACAACAACCTCAATATTGAAAGTCACCAACAAATTCAGCAACAACATCAATATTGAAAAACGCCAACAAATTCAACAACACCCTCAACCTTTAAAAGTACAAAACAGTTCAAAAAATAACATTGATAACACCAACAAATTCAACAACAACCTCAATATTGAAAATCACCAACAAATTCAACAACCTCAACAGTGAAAATCACCAACAAATTCAAAAACAACATCAACGTTGAAAAACAATAAAAAATTCAGCAACAACCACAACTTTTAAAAATACAACCAAGTTCAACATAAAAAATTGATAACACCAACAAATTCAATAACAACCTCAACATTTAAAATCACCAACAAATTCAACAACCTCAACACTGAAAATCATCAACAAATTCAACAACAACCTCAATAATAAATAACAACAAATTCAACAACAACCTCAACAAAGAAAAACAACAAAAAATTCAACAACAATCTGAACAATGAAAAACGCCAAATAATTCAATAACAACCACGACATTTAAAAACATTATAAAATTCAACAACAACTGCAACATTGAAAAATACTAACAAATTCAACAACAACCTCAACATTGATAAATACAATGAAGTTCAAAAAATAACATTGATAACACCAACAAATTCAACAAACAACCTCAATATTGAAAATCACCAACAAATTCAAAGAACTCAACTTTGAAAAACACCAACAAATTAAACAACAACCACAACTTTTAAAAGTAAGAAAAGTTCGACATTATAAACATGGACAACACCAATAAATTCAACAACATCGACTACTTTTAAAAATACAAACAAGATCAACAAAATAAACATTGATGACAATATCCAATTCAACATGAACCTCAACATTTAAAATCACCAACAAATTCAGCAACCTCAACACTGAAAAACACCAACAAATTCAACAACAATATCAACATTGAAAAACAATGAAAAATTCAGCAACACCCTCAACTTTTATAACTACAAAAAATTTCAATGAAACAAACATTGGAAAAACCAACCAATTGAACTACAACCTCAACAATGAAAACAACAAAAAATTCAACAAAAACATCAACATTGAAAAACACCAACAAATTCAACAATAACCTCAACAATGAAAAACACTAAAAAAACTCAACAAAAACCGCAACATTGAAAAATACCAACA
This sequence comes from Cetorhinus maximus, assembly GCF_964194155.1. Classification (NCBI taxonomy): domain Eukaryota; kingdom Metazoa; phylum Chordata; class Chondrichthyes; order Lamniformes; family Cetorhinidae; genus Cetorhinus; species Cetorhinus maximus. Next base: position 321,459 of record NW_027596282.1, on the reverse strand, counting down.
AGTTCAACAACAACCTCAGAATTGAAAAATAAAAAAAAGTTCAAAAAATAACATTGATAACACCAACAAATTCAACAACAAACTCAATATTGAAAATCAATAACAAATTCAACAACCTCAACCCTGAATATCAGCAAAAAATTCAGCAACATTCTCAACTTTGAAACAAAAGTTCAAAAAACACCATTCATAACAACAACAAATTCAACAACAACCTCAATATTGAATATCACCAACAAATTCAACGATCTCAACTTTCAAAAACACCAACAAATGCAACAACAACCTCAACTTTTAAAAGTACATAAAAGATGAAAAAAGAACATTGATAACACCAACAAATTCAACAACCTCAACATTGAAAAACACCAACAAATTCAACAACAACCTCAATGTAGAAAATCACCAGCAATTTTAAAAGCCTCAACATTTAAAAACACACAAAAGTTAATAAAATACATTGATAACACCAACAAAATTCATCAACAACCTCAACATTTAAAATCACCAACAAATTCAGTAACCTCAACAATGAAAATCACCAACAAATTCAACAACAACATCAACGTTGAAAAACAATATAAAATTCAGCAACAAAACCAATTTTAAAAACTACAAAAAAGTTCAACAAAATAAACATTGACAATACCCACAAATTCAACTACAACCTCAATCTCTAAAATCACCCACAAATTCAACAAAAACCTCAATATTGAAAATCACCAACAATTTCAAAAAGCTCAATACAGAATATCACCAACAAATTCAGCAACATCCTCAACTTTGAAAAACACAAAAATTTCCTAAAAAAACATTCATCACACCAACAAATTCAACAACAACCTCAATATTGAAAATTACCAAGAAATCCAACGACCTCAACTTAGAAAAACAAGAACAAATTCACCAACAACCTCACCATTGAAAAACTCTAATAAGTTCAACAACAAACTCAACATTGAAAAACACCATCAAATTCAACAACAACCTCAAAAAAGAAAAACACCAACAAATTCATCAACAACCTCAATATTGAAAATCACCGACAAATTCAACAACTGCCTCAATATTGAAAAACGCCAACAAATTCAACAACACCCTCAACCTTTAAAAGTACAAAACAGTTCAAAAAATAACATTGATAACACCAACAAATTCAACAACAACCTCAATATTGAAAATCACCAGCAAATTAAACAACAACCACAAAAATGAAAAACACCAAAAAATTCAACAACAACCGCACGATTGAAAAATACCAATAATTTCAACAACAACCTCAACATTGAAAAACAGAAAAAGTTTCAAAAAATAACATTGATAACGCCAACAAATTCAACAACAAACTCAATATTGAAAAACACCAACAAATTCAACAACATCAAGATCAAAAAACATCAATAAATTCAACATCAAACTCAACATTGAAAAACACCAACAAATTCAACAAACAAGCTCAACTTTCAAAAATACAAAGAAGTTCAAAAAATAACATGGATAACACCAACAAATTCAACAACAACCTCAAAAATTAAAAACACCAAAAAATTCAACAACAACCGCAACATTGAAAAATAACAACAAATTCAACAAACTCAGCATTGGAAAATGCAAAAATGTTCAAAAAATAATATTGATAACACCAACAAATTCAACAACAACCTCAATATTTAAAATCTCCAAAAAATTCAACAAAACACTCAACTTTGAAAAACACAAACAACTTCAACAAAAAAAACATTGATAACACCAACAAATTCAACAACAAACTCAATATTGAAAATCACCAACAAATTCAACAACATCAATTTTGAAAAAAAACAACAAATTCAACAACAACCTCAACATTGAAAAACACCAATAAATTCAACCACAACCTCAACATTGAAAATCAACAACAAATTCAACAACAACCTCAACATTGAATAACACCAACAAATTCAACAACAACCTCAACATTGAAAAAGACCAACAAATTCAACAACAACCTCAACATTGAAAAAGACCAACAAATTCAACAACAACCTCAACAATGAAAAAAACCAAAAAATTCACCAACAACCTCAAAAAGTTCAAAAAATAACGCTGATAACGCCAACAAATTCAACAACAAACTCAATATTGAAAAACACCAACAAATTCAACAACATCAAGATTGAAAAACATCAATAAATTCAACATCAAACTCAACATTGAAAAACACCAACAAATTCAACAAACAAGCTCAACTTTCAAAAATACAAAAAAGTTCAAAAAATAACATGGATAACACCAACTAATTCAACAACAACCTCAACAATGAAAAACACCAAAAAATTCAACAACAACTGCAACATTGAAAAATAACAACAAATTCAACAAACTCAGCATTGGAAAATGCAAAAATGTTCAAAAAATAATATTGATAACACCAACAAATTCAACAACAACCTCAATATTTAAAATCTCCAACAAATTCAACAACAACCTCAACATTGAAAAAGACCAACAAATTCAACCACAACCTCAACATTGAAAATCAACAACAAATTCAACAACAACCACAACATTGAAAAAGACCAACAAATTCAACAACAACCTCAACATTGAAAAAGACCAACAAATTCAACAACAACCTCAACAATGAAAAAAACCAAAAATTTCACCAACAACCTCAAAAAGTTCAAAAAATAACGCTGATAACGCCAACAAATTCAACAACAAACTCAATATTGAAAATCACCAACAAATTCAACAACAAACTCAACATTGAAAAACACCAACAAATTTAGCAACAACCTCAACAAATAAAAACAAAAAAATTCAACAACAACCTCAACAATGAAAAAACACCAACAAATTCAACAACAAGCTCAACTTTCAAAAATACAAAAAATTTAAAAAGCACATTTCTAACACCAACAAATTCAACAACAACCTCAAAATTGACAATCACCAACAAATTCAACAACAACTTCAACTTTTAAAAGAACAGAAAAAGTTCAAAAAAAAATTGATAACACCAACAAATTCAACAACAACCTCAATATTGAAAGACACCAACAAATTCAACAACAACCTCACTATTGAAAAACATCAACAAATTCAACAACAACCTCAATATTGAAAGTCACCAACAAATTCAACAACAACCTCAACATTGAAAAATACAAAAAAGTTCAAAAAATAACATTGAAAATCACCAACAAATTTAATAACAACCACAACAATGAAAAAAACCAAAAAATTCAACAAAAAACTCAATATTGAAAAACACCAACAAATTCAACAAAAACCTCAACTTATAAAAGTACAAAAAACTTTAAAAAAAACATTGATAACACCAACGAATTCAACAACAACCTCAATATTGAAAATGACCAACAAGTTCAACAACAACCTCAACATTGATAAACACCAACAAATTCAACAACAACCTCAAGCTTTTAAAGTACAAAAAAGTTCAAAAAAGAACATTCATAACACCAACAAATTCAACAACATCCTCAATATTGAAAATCACCAACAAATTCAACAACCACCTTAACTTTTAAAAATACAAACAATGTTCAACACAAAACATTGATAACACCAACAAATTAAACAACAACATAAACATTGAAAAACACAAACAAATTCAACAACAACATCAACATTGAAAAACACCAACAAATTCAACAACCACCTCAACATTGAAAAATACAAAAAAGTTCAAAAAATAACATTGATAACACCAACAAATTAAACAACAACCTAAATATTGAAAATCAACAACAATTCAACAACAACCCAACATTAAAAAATGCCAACAAATTCAACAACAACCTCTATATTGACAGGCACCAACAAATTCAACAACAACTTCAAATTTTAAAAGAACAGTAAAAGTTCAAAAAAAAAATTGATAACACCAACAAATTCAACAATAACCTCAATATTGAAAGACACGAACATATTCAACAACAACCTCAATATTGAAAGTCACCAACAAATTCAACAACAACCGCAATATTTAAAGTCACCAACAAATTCAACAACAACCTCAATATTGAAAAACGCCAACAAATTCAACAACAACCTCAACCTTTAAAAGTACAAAACAGTTCAAAAAATAACATTGATAACACCAACAAATTCAACAACAACATCAATATTGAAAATCACCAACAAATTCAACAACCTCAACAGTGAAAATCACCAACAAATTCAAAAACAACATCAACATTGAAAAACAATAGAAAATTCAGTAACAACCTCAACTTTTAAAAATAGAAACAAGTTCAACATAAAAAAATGATAACACCAACAAATTCAATAACAACTTCAACATTTAAGATCACCAACAAATTCAACAACCTCAGCACTGAAAATCATCAACAAATTCAACAACAACCTCAATAATAAAAAACAAAAAATTCAACAACAACCTCAACAAAGAAAAACAACAAAAAATTCAACAACAATCTCAACAATGAAAAACACCAAAAAATTCAACAACAACCACGACATTTAAAAACATTATAAAATTCAACAACAACTGCAACATTGAAAAATACTAACAAATTCAACAACAACCTCAACATTGATAAATACAATGAAGTTCAAAAAATAACATTGATAACACCAACAAATTCAACAAACAACCTCAATATTGAAAATCACCAACAAATTCAACAACAACCTCAACATTGAAAAACACCAACAAATTCTACAACAACCTCAATATTGAAAATCACCAACAAATTCGACAACCTCAACACTGAATATCACCAACAAAATCAGCAACATCCTCAACTTTGAAAAACAGAAAACAGTTAAGATAAAGACCGTTCATAACACCAACAAATTCAACAACAACTTCAATATTGAAAATCACCAACAAATTCAAAGAAGTCAACTTTGAAAAACACCAACAAATTAAACAACAACCACAACTTTTAAAAGTAAGAAAAGTTCAACATTATAAACATTGACAACACCAATAAATCCAACAACAACCACTACTTTTAAAAATACAAACAAGATCAACAAAATAAACATTGATGACAGTATCCAATTCAACAACAACCTGAACATTGAAGAAGACCAACGAATTCAACAACAACCTCAATACTGAAAGACACCAAACAAATTCAACAACAACCTCAACATTGAAAAACACCAACAAATTCAACAACCATCTCAACATTGAAAAATACAAAAAAGGTCAAAAAATAACATTGATAACACCAACAAATTAAACAACAACCTAAATATTGAAAATCAACAACAATTCAACAACAAGCCAACATTGAAAAACGCCAACAAATTCAACAACAAACTCAACTTTAAAAAATACAAAAAAGTTCAAAAAATAACATTGATAACACCAACAAATTAAACCACAAACTCAATATTGAAAAACACCAACAAATTTAACAACAACCACAACAATGAAAAAAACCAAACAATTCACCAAAAAACTCAACATTGAAAAACACCAACACATTCACCAAAAACATCAACTTTTAAAAGTACAAAAAAGTTTAAAAAAAAACATTGATAACACCAACAAATTCATCAACAACCTCAATATTGAAAATCACAAACAAATTCAACAACTGCCTCAATATTGAAAATCACCAACAAATACAACAAAAACCTCAACATTGAAAAACAACAACAAATTCAACAACAACCTCAAGGTTTTAAAGTACAAAAAAGTTCAAAAAAGAACATTGATAAAACCAACAAATTCAACAACAACCTCAATATAGAAAATCATTAACAAATTCAACAACCTTATCATTGAAAAATAACAAAAAATTCAACAACCACCTTAACTTTTAAAAATACAAACAAGTTCAACACAAAACTTTGATAACACCAAAAAATTAAACAACAACATCAACAATGAAAAACACCAACAAATTCAACAACAACCTCAACATTGAAAAACACCAAAAAATTCAACAACAACCTCAACAATGGAAAACAACAAAAAATTCAACAACAACCTCAACTTTGAAAAATAATATCAAATTCAACAACCTCCACATTGAAAAATGCAAAAAGTTCAAAATATAACATTGATAACACCAACAAATTCAGCAACAACCTCAACATTGAACTACGCCAACAAATTAAACAACACACTCAACTTTTAAATACACAAACAACATCAACAAAAATAACATTCATAACACCAACAAATTCAACAACAGATTCAATATTGAAAATCACCAACAAATTCAAAGAACTCAACTTTGAAAAACACCAACAAATTAAACAACAACCACAACTTTTAAAAGTAAGAAAAGTTCAACATTATAAACATTGATAACACCAATAAATTCAACAACAACCACAACTTTTTAAATACAAACAAGATCAACAAAATAAACATTGATGACACTATCCAATTCAACATCAACCTCAACATTTAAAATCACCAACAAATTCAGCAACCTCAAAACTGAAAAACAACAACAAATTCAACAACATCAACATTGAAAAACAATGAACAATTCAGCAACAACCTAAACTTTTATAACTACAAAAAATTTCAATGAAATAAACATTGACAAAACCAACCAATTGAACTACAACCTCAACAATGAAAACAACAAAAAATTCAACAAAAACTTCACCATTGAAAAACATCAACAAATTCAACAACAACCTCAACACTGAAAAACACCATCAAATTCAACTACAACTTCAACTTTGAAAAATACAAAAAGTTCAAAAAATAACATTGATAACACCAACAAATTCAACAACAAACACAATACTGAATGTCACCAACAAATTCAACAGCAACCTCAACATTGAAAAACACCAACAAATTCAGCAACAACCTCAATATTGAAAATCACCAACAAATTCAACAACAACCACAATATTGAAAAACACCAACAAATTTAACAACAACCACAAAAATGAAAAACACCAAAAAATTCAACAACAACCGCACGATTGAAAAATATTAAAAATTTCAACAACAACCTCAACATTGAAAAACACAAAAAGTTTCAAAAAAATAACATTGTTAATGCCAACAAATTCAACGACAAACTCAATATTGAAAAACACCAACAAATTCAACAACATCAAGATTGAAAAACACCAATAAATTCAACATCAAACTCAACATTGAAAAACACCAACAAATTCAACAACAAGCTCAACTTTCAAAAATACAAAAAAGTTCAAAAAATAACATGGATAACACCAACTAATTCAACAACAACCTCAACAATGAAAAACACCAAAAAATTCAACAACAACCGCAACATTGAAAAATAACAACAAATTCAACAACCTCAGCATTGGAAAATGCAAAAATGTTCAAAAAATAATATTGATAACGCCAACAAATTCAACAACAACCTCAATATTTAAAATCTCCAACAAATTCAACAAAACACTCAACTTTGAAAAACACAAACAACTTCAACAAAAAAAACATTGATAACACCAACAAATTCAACAACAACCTCAACATTGAAAATCACCAACAAATTCAACAACATCAACATTGAAAAAAACCAACATATTCAACAACAGCCTCAACATTGAAAAATACCAATAAATTGAACCACAACCTCAACATTGAAAATCAACAACAAATTCAACAACAACCTCAACATTGAATAACACCAACAAATTCAACAACAACCTCAACATTGAAAAAGACCAACAAATTCAACAACAACTCAACATTGAAAAAGACCAACAAATTCAACAACAACCTCAACAATGAAAAAAACCAAAAAATTCACCAACATCCTCAAAAAGTTCAAAAAATAACGCTGATAACGCAAACAAATTCAACAACAAACTCAATATTGAAAATCACCAACAAATTCAACAACAACGTCAACATTGAAAAACACCAACAAATTTAACAACAACCTCAACAAATAAAAACAAAAAAATTTCAACAACTACCTCAACAATGAAAAAACACCAACAAATTCAACAACAAGCTCAACTTACAAAAATACAAAAAATTTAAAAATAACATTTATAACACCAACAAATTCAACAACAACCTCAATATTGACAGTCACCAACAAATTCAACAACAACATCAACTTTTAAAAGAACAGAAAAAGTTCAAAAAAAAAATAACACCAACAAATTCAACAATAACCTCAATATTGAAAGACACCAACAAATTCAACAACAACCTCAATATTGAAAGACACCAACAAATTCAACAACAACCTCAATATTGAAAAACATCAACAAATTCAACAACAACCTCAATATTGAAAGTCACCAACAAATTCAACAACAACCTCAACATTGAAAAATACAAAAAAGTTCAAAACATAACAATGAAAATCACCAACAAATTTAATAACAACCTCAATATTGAAAAACACCAACAAATTCAACAAAAACCTCAACTTATAAAAGTACAAAAAAGTTAAAAAAATCATTGATAACACCAACAAATTCAACAACAACCTCAATATTGAAAATCAATAACAAATTCAACAACAACCTCAACATTGATAAACACCAACAAATTCAACAACAACCTCAAGCTTTTAAAGTACAAAAAAGTTCAAAAAAGAACATTCATAACACCAACAAATTCAACAACATCCTCAATATTGAAAATCACCAACAAATTCAACAACCACCTTAACTTTTAAAAATACAAACAATGTTCAACACAAAACATTGATAACACCAACAAATTAAACAACAACATAAACATTGAAAAACACAAACAAATTCAAAAACAAAATCAACATTGAAAAACACCAACAAATTCAACAACCACCTCAACATTGAAAAATACAAAAAAGTTCAAAAAATAACATTGATAACACCAACAAATTAAACAACAACCTAAATATTGAAAATCAACAACAATTAAACAACAACCCAACATTAAAAAATGCCAGCAAATTCAACAACAATCTCTATATTGACAGTCACCAACAAATTCAACAACAACCTCAGCTTTTAAAAGAACAGTAAAAGTTCAAAAAAAAATTGATAACACCAACAAATTCAACAATAACCTCAATATTGAAAGTCATGAACATATTCAACAACAACCTCAATATTGAAAGTCACCAACAAATTCAACAACAACCTCAATATTGAAAGTCACCAACAAATTCAGCAACAACATCAATATTGAAAAACGCCAACAAATTCAACAACACCCTCAACCTTTAAAAGTACAAAACAGTTCAAAAAATAACATTGATAACACCAACAAATTCAACAACAACCTCAATATTGAAAATCACCAACAAATTCAACAACCTCAACAGTGAAAATCACCAACAAATTCAAAAACAACATCAACGTTGAAAAACAATAAAAAATTCAGCAACAACCACAACTTTTAAAAATACAACCAAGTTCAACATAAAAAATTGATAACACCAACAAATTCAATAACAACCTCAACATTTAAAATCACCAACAAATTCAACAACCTCAACACTGAAAATCATCAACAAATTCAACAACAACCTCAATAATAAATAACAACAAATTCAACAACAACCTCAACAAAGAAAAACAACAAAAAATTCAACAACAATCTGAACAATGAAAAACGCCAAATAATTCAATAACAACCACGACATTTAAAAACATTATAAAATTCAACAACAACTGCAACATTGAAAAATACTAACAAATTCAACAACAACCTCAACATTGATAAATACAATGAAGTTCAAAAAATAACATTGATAACACCAACAAATTCAACAAACAACCTCAATATTGAAAATCACCAACAAATTCAAAGAACTCAACTTTGAAAAACACCAACAAATTAAACAACAACCACAACTTTTAAAAGTAAGAAAAGTTCGACATTATAAACATGGACAACACCAATAAATTCAACAACATCGACTACTTTTAAAAATACAAACAAGATCAACAAAATAAACATTGATGACAATATCCAATTCAACATGAACCTCAACATTTAAAATCACCAACAAATTCAGCAACCTCAACACTGAAAAACACCAACAAATTCAACAACAATATCAACATTGAAAAACAATGAAAAATTCAGCAACACCCTCAACTTTTATAACTACAAAAAATTTCAATGAAACAAACATTGGAAAAACCAACCAATTGAACTACAACCTCAACAATGAAAACAACAAAAAATTCAACAAAAACATCAACATTGAAAAACACCAACAAATTCAACAATAACCTCAACAATGAAAAACACTAAAAAAACTCAACAAAAACCGCAACATTGAAAAATACCAACAAGTTCAACAACAACCTCAGAATTGAAAAATAAAAAAAAGTTCAAAAAATAACATTGATAACACCAACAAATTCAACAACAAACTCAATATTGAAAATCAATAACAAATTCAACAACCTCAACACTGAATATCACCAAAAAATTCAGCAACATTCTCAACTTTGAAACAAAAGTTCAAAAAAAACCATTCATAACAACAACAAATTCAACAACAACCTCAATATTGAATATCACCAACAAATTCAACGATCTCAACTTTCAAAAACACCAACAAATGCAACAACAACCTCAACTTTTAAAAGTACATAAAAGATGAAAAAAGAACATTGATAACACCAACAAATTCAACAACCTCAACATTGAAAAACACCAACAAATTCAACAACAACCTCAATGTAGAAAATCACCAGCAATTTTAAAAGCCTCAACATTTAAAAACACACAAAAGTTAATAAAATACATTGATAACACCAACAAAATTCATCAACAACCTCAACATTTAAAATCACCAACAAATTCAGTAACCTCAACAATGAAAATCACCAACAAATTCAACAACAACATCAACGTTGAAAAACAATATAAAATTCAGCAACAAAACCAATTTTAAAAACTACAAAAAAGTTCAACAAAATAAACATTGACAATACCCACAAATTCAACTACAACCTCAATCTCTAAAATCACCCACAAATTCAACAAAAACCTCAATATTGAAAATCACCAACAATTTCAAAAAGCTCAATACAGAATATCACCAACAAATTCAGCAACATCCTCAACTTTGAAAAACACAAAAATTTCCTAAAAAAACATTCATCACACCAACAAATTCAACAACAACCTCAATATTGAAAATTACCAAGAAATCCAACGACCTCAACTTAGAAAAACAAGAACAAATTCACCAACAACCTCACCATTGAAAAACTCTAATAAGTTCAACAACAAACTCAACATTGAAAAACACCATCAAATTCAACAACAACCTCAAAAAAGAAAAACACCAACAAATTCATCAACAACCTCAATATTGAAAATCACCGACAAATTCAACAACTGCCTCAATATTGAAAAACGCCAACAAATTCAACAACATCAACATTGAAAAACAATGAACAATTCAGCAACAACCTAAACTTTTATAACTACAAAAAATTTCAATGAAATAAACATTGACAAAACCAACCAATTGAACTACAACCTCAACAATGAAAACAACAAAAAATTCAACAAAAACTTCACCATTGAAAAACATCAACAAATTCAACAACAACCTCAACACTGAAAAACACCATCAAATTCAACTACAACTTCAACTTTGAAAAATACAAAAAGTTCAAAAAATAACATTGATAACACCAACAAATTCAACAACAAACACAATACTGAATGTCACCAACAAATTCAACAGCAACCTCAACATTGAAAAACACCAACAAATTCAGCAACAACCTCAATATTGAAAATCACCAACAAATTCAACAACAACCACAATATTGAAAAACACCAACAAATTTAACAACAACCACAAAAATGAAAAACACCAAAAAATTCAACAACAACCGCACGATTGAAAAATATTAAAAATTTCAACAACAACCTCAACATTGAAAAACACAAAAAGTTTCAAAAAAATAACATTGTTAATGCCAACAAATTCAACGACAAACTCAATATTGAAAAACACCAACAAATTCAACAACATCAAGATTGAAAAACACCAATAAATTCAACATCAAACTCAACATTGAAAAACACCAACAAATTCAACAACAAGCTCAACTTTCAAAAATACAAAAAAGTTCAAAAAATAACATGGATAACACCAACTAATTCAACAACAACCTCAACAATGAAAAACACCAAAAAATTCAACAACAACCGCAACATTGAAAAATAACAACAAATTCAACAACCTCAGCATTGGAAAATGCAAAAATGTTCAAAAAATAATATTGATAACGCCAACAAATTCAACAACAACCTCAATATTTAAAATCTCCAACAAATTCAACAAAACACTCAACTTTGAAAAACACAAACAACTTCAACAAAAAAAACATTGATAACACCAACAAATTCAACAACAACCTCAACATTGAAAATCACCAACAAATTCAACAACATCAACATTGAAAAAAACCAACATATTCAACAACAGCCTCAACATTGAAAAATACCAATAAATTGAACCACAACCTCAACATTGAAAATCAACAACAAATTCAACAACAACCTCAACATTGAATAACACCAACAAATTCAACAACAACCTCAACATTGAAAAAGACCAACAAATTCAACAACAACTCAACATTGAAAAAGACCAACAAATTCAACAACAACCTCAACAATGAAAAAAACCAAAAAATTCACCAACATCCTCAAAAAGTTCAAAAAATAACGCTGATAACGCAAACAAATTCAACAACAAACTCAATATTGAAAATCACCAACAAATTCAACAACAACGTCAACATTGAAAAACACCAACAAATTTAACAACAACCTCAACAAATAAAAACAAAAAAATTTCAACAACTACCTCAACAATGAAAAAACACCAACAAATTCAACAACAAGCTCAACTTACAAAAATACAAAAAATTTAAAAATAACATTTATAACACCAACAAATTCAACAACAACCTCAATATTGACAGTCACCAACAAATTCAACAACAACATCAACTTTTAAAAGAACAGAAAAAGTTCAAAAAAAAAATAACACCAACAAATTCAACAATAACCTCAATATTGAAAGACACCAACAAATTCAACAACAACCTCAATATTGAAAGACACCAACAAATTCAACAACAACCTCAATATTGAAAAACATCAACAAATTCAACAACAACCTCAATATTGAAAGTCACCAACAAATTCAACAACAACCTCAACATTGAAAAATACAAAAAAGTTCAAAACATAACAATGAAAATCACCAACAAATTTAATAACAACCTCAATATTGAAAAACACCAACAAATTCAACAAAAACCTCAACTTATAAAAGTACAAAAAAGTTAAAAAAATCATTGATAACACCAACAAATTCAACAACAACCTCAATATTGAAAATCAATAACAAATTCAACAACAACCTCAACATTGATAAACACCAACAAATTCAACAACAACCTCAAGCTTTTAAAGTACAAAAAAGTTCAAAAAAGAACATTCATAACACCAACAAATTCAACAACATCCTCAATATTGAAAATCACCAACAAATTCAACAACCACCTTAACTTTTAAAAATACAAACAATGTTCAACACAAAACATTGATAACACCAACAAATTAAACAACAACATAAACATTGAAAAACACAAACAAATTCAAAAACAAAATCAACATTGAAAAACACCAACAAATTCAACAACCACCTCAACATTGAAAAATACAAAAAAGTTCAAAAAATAACATTGATAACACCAACAAATTAAACAACAACCTAAATATTGAAAATCAACAACAATTAAACAACAACCCAACATTAAAAAATGCCAGCAAATTCAACAACAATCTCTATATTGACAGTCACCAACAAATTCAACAACAACCTCAGCTTTTAAAAGAACAGTAAAAGTTCAAAAAAAAATTGATAACACCAACAAATTCAACAATAACCTCAATATTGAAAGTCATGAACATATTCAACAACAACCTCAATATTGAAAGTCACCAACAAATTCAACAACAACCTCAATATTGAAAGTCACCAACAAATTCAGCAACAACATCAATATTGAAAAACGCCAACAAATTCAACAACACCCTCAACCTTTAAAAGTACAAAACAGTTCAAAAAATAACATTGATAACACCAACAAATTCAACAACAACCTCAATATTGAAAATCACCAACAAATTCAACAACCTCAACAGTGAAAATCACCAACAAATTCAAAAACAACATCAACGTTGAAAAACAATAAAAAATTCAGCAACAACCACAACTTTTAAAAATACAACCAAGTTCAACATAAAAAATTGATAACACCAACAAATTCAATAACAACCTCAACATTTAAAATCACCAACAAATTCAACAACCTCAACACTGAAAATCATCAACAAATTCAACAACAACCTCAATAATAAATAACAACAAATTCAACAACAACCTCAACAAAGAAAAACAACAAAAAATTCAACAACAATCTGAACAATGAAAAACGCCAAATAATTCAATAACAACCACGACATTTAAAAACATTATAAAATTCAACAACAACTGCAACATTGAAAAATACTAACAAATTCAACAACAACCTCAACATTGATAAATACAATGAAGTTCAAAAAATAACATTGATAACACCAACAAATTCAACAAACAACCTCAATATTGAAAATCACCAACAAATTCAAAGAACTCAACTTTGAAAAACACCAACAAATTAAACAACAACCACAACTTTTAAAAGTAAGAAAAGTTCGACATTATAAACATGGACAACACCAATAAATTCAACAACATCGACTACTTTTAAAAATACAAACAAGATCAACAAAATAAACATTGATGACAATATCCAATTCAACATGAACCTCAACATTTAAAATCACCAACAAATTCAGCAACCTCAACACTGAAAAACACCAACAAATTCAACAACAATATCAACATTGAAAAACAATGAAAAATTCAGCAACACCCTCAACTTTTATAACTACAAAAAATTTCAATGAAACAAACATTGGAAAAACCAACCAATTGAACTACAACCTCAACAATGAAAACAACAAAAAATTCAACAAAAACATCAACATTGAAAAACACCAACAAATTCAACAATAACCTCAACAATGAAAAACACTAAAAAAACTCAACAAAAACCGCAACATTGAAAAATACCAACAAGTTCAACAACAACCTCAGAATTGAAAAATAAAAAAAAGTTCAAAAAATAACATTGATAACACCAACAAATTCAACAACAAACTCAATATTGAAAATCAATAACAAATTCAACAACCTCAACACTGAATATCACCAAAAAATTCAGCAACATTCTCAACTTTGAAACAAAAGTTCAAAAAAAACCATTCATAACAACAACAAATTCAACAACAACCTCAATATTGAATATCACCAACAAATTCAACGATCTCAACTTTCAAAAACACCAACAAATGCAACAACAACCTCAACTTTTAAAAGTACATAAAAGATGAAAAAAGAACATTGATAACACCAACAAATTCAACAACCTCAACATTGAAAAACACCAACAAATTCAACAACAACCTCAATGTAGAAAATCACCAGCAATTTTAAAAGCCTCAACATTTAAAAACACACAAAAGTTAATAAAATACATTGATAACACCAACAAAATTCATCAACAACCTCAACATTTAAAATCACCAACAAATTCAGTAACCTCAACAATGAAAATCACCAACAAATTCAACAACAACATCAACGTTGAAAAACAATATAAAATTCAGCAACAAAACCAATTTTAAAAACTACAAAAAAGTTCAACAAAATAAACATTGACAATACCCACAAATTCAACTACAACCTCAATCTCTAAAATCACCCACAAATTCAACAAAAACCTCAATATTGAAAATCACCAACAATTTCAAAAAGCTCAATACAGAATATCACCAACAAATTCAGCAACATCCTCAACTTTGAAAAACACAAAAATTTCCTAAAAAAACATTCATCACACCAACAAATTCAACAACAACCTCAATATTGAAAATTACCAAGAAATCCAACGACCTCAACTTAGAAAAACAAGAACAAATTCACCAACAACCTCACCATTGAAAAACTCTAATAAGTTCAACAACAAACTCAACATTGAAAAACACCATCAAATTCAACAACAACCTCAAAAAAGAAAAACACCAACAAATTCATCAACAACCTCAATATTGAAAATCACCGACAAATTCAACAACTGCCTCAATATTGAAAAACGCCAACAAATTCAACAACACCCTCAACCTTTAAAAGTACAAAACAGTTCAAAAAATAACATTGATAACACCAACAAATTCAACAACAACCTCAATATTGAAAATCACCAACAAATTCAACAACCTCAACAGTGAAAATCACCAACAAATTCAAAAACAACATCAACGTTGAAAAACAATAAAAAATTCAGCAACAACCTCAACTTTTAAAAATACAACCAAGTTCAACATAAAAAATTGATAACACCAACAAATTCAATAACAACCTCAACATTTAAACTCACCAACAAATTCAACAACCTCAACACTGAAAATCATCAACAAATTCAACAACAACCTCAATAATAAATAACAACAAATTCAACAACAACCTCAACAAAGAAAAACAACAAAAAATTCAACAACAATCTGAACAATGAAAAACGCCAAATAATTCAATAACAACCACGACATTTAAAAACATTATAAAATTCAACAACAACTGCAACATTGAAAAATACTAACAAATTCAACAACAACCTCAACATTGATAAATACAATGAAGTTCAAAAAATAACATTGATAACACCAACAAATTCAACAAACAACATCAATATTGAAAATCACCAACAAATTCAAAGAACTCAACTTTGAAAAACACCAACAAATTAAACAACAACCACAACTTTTAAAAGTAAGAAAAGTTCGACATTATAAACATGGACAACACCAATAAATTCAACAACATCGACTACTTTTAAAAATACAAACAAGATCAACAAAATAAACATTGATGACAATATCCAATTCAACATGAACCTCAACATTTAAAATCACCAACAAATTCAGCAACCTCAACACTGAAAAACACCAACAAATTCAACAACAATATCAACATTGAAAAACAATGAAAAATTCAGCAACACCCTCAACTTTTATAACTACAAAAAATTTCAATGAAACAAACATTGGAAAAACCAACCAATTGAACTACAACCTCAACAATGAAAACAACAAAAAATTCAACAAAAACATCAACATTGAAAAACACCAACAAATTCAACAATAACCTCAACAATGAAAAACACTAAAAAAACTCAACAAAAACCGCAACATTGAAAAATACCAACAAGTTCAACAACAACCTCAGAATTGAAAAATAAAAAAAAGTTCAAAAAATAACATTGATAACACCAACAAATTCAACAACAAACTCAATATTGAAAATCAACAACAAATTCAACAACCTCAACCCTGAATATCAGCAAAAAATTCAGCAACATTCTCAACTTTGAAACAAAAGTTCAAAAAAAACCATTCATAACAACAACAAATTCAACAACAACCTCAATATTGAATATCACCAACAAATTCAACGATCTCAACTTTCAAAAACACCAACAAATGCAACAACAACCTCAACTTTTAAAAGTACATAAAAGATGAAAAAAGAACATTGATAACACCAACAAATTCAACAACCTCAACATTGAAAAACACCAACAAATTCAACAACAACCTCAATGTAGAAAATCACCAGCAATTTTAAAAGCCTCAACATTTAAAAACACACAAAAGTTAATAAAATACATTGATAACACCAACAAAATTCATCAACAACCTCAACATTTAAAATCACCAACAAATTCAGTAACCTCAACAATGAAAATCACCAACAAATTCAACAACAACATCAACGTTGAAAAACAATATAAAATTCAGCAACAAAACCAATTTTAAAAACTACAAAAAAGTTCAACAAAATAAACATTGACAATACCCACAAATTCAACTACAACCTCAATCTCTAAAATCACCCACAAATTCAACAAAAACCTCAATATTGAAAATCACCAACAATTTCAAAAAGCTCAATACAGAATATCACCAACAAATTCAGCAACATCCTCAACTTTGAAAAACACAAAAATTTCCTAAAAAAACATTCATCACACCAACAAATTCAACAACAACCTCAATATTGAAAATTACCAAGAAATCCAACGACCTCAACTTAGAAAAACAAGAACAAATTCACCAACAACCTCACCATTGAAAAACTCTAATAAGTTCAACAACAAACTCAACATTGAAAAACACCATCAAATTCAACAACAACCTCAAAAAAGAAAAACACCAACAAATTCATCAACAACCTCAATATTGAAAATCACCGACAAATTCAACAACTGCCTCAATATTGAAAATCACCAACAAATTCAACAAAAACCTCAACATTGAAAAACAACAACAAATTCAACAACAAGCTCAATGTTTTAAAGTACAAAAAAGTTCAAAAAATAACATTGATAACACCAACAAATTCAACAACAACCTCAGTATTGAAAATCACCAACAAATTCAACAACCTTAACATTGAAAAACAAGAAAAAATTCAACAACCACATTAACTTTTAAAAATACAAACAAGTTCAACGCAAAACATTGATAACACCAAAAAATTAAACAACAACATCAACAATGAAAAACACCAACAAATTCAACAACAACCTCAACATTGAAAAACACTAAAAAATTCAACAACAACCTCAACAATGAAAAACAACAAAAAATTCAACAACAACCGCAACTTTTTAAAATAATATCAAATTCAACAACCTCAACATTGAAAAATGCAAAAAAGTTCAAAATATAACATTGATAACACCAACAAATTCAGCAACAACCTCAACATTGAACAACGCCAACAAATTAAACAACACACTCAACTTTTAAATACACAAACAACATCAACAAAAAAAACATTCATAACACCAACAAATTCAACAACAGATTCAATATTGAAAATCACCAACAAATTCAAAGAACTCAACTTTGAAAAACACAAACAAATTAAACAACAACCACAACTTTTAAAAGTAAGAAAAGTTCAACATTATAAACATTGATAACACCAATAAATTCAACAACAACCACAACTTTTTTAAATATAAACAAGATCAACAAAATAAACATTGATGACACTATCCAATTCAACATCAACCTCAACATTTAAAATCACCAACAAATTCAGCAACCTCAACACTGAAAAACACCAACAAATTCAACAACAACATCAACATTGAAAAACAATGAAAAATTCAGCAACAACCTCAACTTGTATAAATACAAAAAATTTCAATGAAATAAACATTGACAAAACCAACCAATTGAACTACAACCTCAACAATGAAAACAACAAAAAATTCAACAAAAAGCTCAAAATTGAAAAACATCAACAAATTCAACAGCAACCTCAACATTGAAAAACACCATCAAATTCAACTACAACTTCAACTTTGAAAAATACAAAAAGTTCAAAAAATAACATTGATAACACCAACAAATTCAACAACAAACACAATATTGAAAGTCACCAACAAATTCATCAGCAACCTCAATATTGAAAAACACCAACAAATTCAGCAACAACCTCAATATTGAAAATCACCAACAAATTCAACAACAACCACAATATTGAAAAACACCAACAAATTTAACAACAACCACAAAAATGAAAAACACCAAAATATTTAACAACAACCGCACGATTGAAAAATACCAAAAATTTCAACAACAACTTCAACATTGAAAAACACAAAAAGTTTCAAAAAATAACATTGATAACGCCAACAAATTCAACGACAAACTCAATATTGAAAAACACCAACAAATTCAACAACATCAAGATTGAAAAACACCAATAAATTCAACATCAAACTCAACATTGAAAAACACCAACTAATTCAACAACAAGCTCAACTATCAAAAATACAAAAAAGTTCAAAAAATAACATGGATAACACCAACTAATTCAACAACAACCTCAACAATGAAAAACACCAAAAAATTCAACAACAACCGCAACATTGAAAAATAACAACAAATTCAACAACCTCAGCATTGGAAAATGCAAAAATGTTCAAAAAATAATATTGATATCACCAACAAATTCAACAACAACCTCAATATTTAAAATCTCCAACAAATTCAACAAAACACTCAAAGTTTGAAAAACACAAACAACTACAACAAAAAAAAACATTGATAACACCAACAAATTCAAAAACAAACTCAATATTGAAAATCACCAACAAATTCAACAACATCAACATTGAAAAAAACCAACAAATTCAACAACAACCTCACCATTGAAAAACACCAATAAATTCAACCACAAAATCAACATTGAAAATCAACAACAAATTCAACAACAACCTCAACATTGAACAACACCAACAAATTCAACAACAACCTCAACATTAAAAAGGACCAACAAATTCAACAACAACCTCAACATTGAAAAAGTCCAACAAATTCAACAACAACCTCAACCTTTAAAAGTACAAAACAGTTCAAAAAATAACATTGATAACGCAAACAAATTCAACAACAAACTCAATATTGAAAATTACCAACGAATTCAACAACAACCTCAACATTGAAAAACACCAACAAATTTAACAACAACCTCAACAAGTAAAAACAAAAAAATTCAACAACAACCTCAACAATGAAAAAACACCAACAAATTCAACAACAAGCTCAACTTTCAAAAATACTAAAATTTAAAAAGAACATTTATAACACCAACAAATTCAACAACAACCTCAATATTGACAGTCACCAACAAATTCAACAACAACCTCAACTTTTAAAAGAACAGAAAAAGTTAAAAAAAAATTGATAACACCAACAAATTCAACAATAACCTCAATATTGAAAGACACCAACAAATTCAACAACAACCTCAATATTGAAAGACACGAACATATTCAACAACAACCTCAATATTGAAAGTCACCAAAAAATTCAACAACAACCGCAATATTGAAAGTCACCAACAAATTCAACAACAACCTCAATATTGAAAAACGCCAACAAATTCAACAACACCCTCAACCTTTAAAAGTACAAAACAGTTCAAAAAATAACATTGATAACACCAACAAATTCAACAACAACTTCAATATTGAAAATCACCAACAAATTCAACAACCTCAACAGTGAAAATCACCAACAAATTCAAATACAACATCAACATTGAAAAACAATAAAAAATTCAGCAACAACCTCAACTTTTAAAAATACAAACAAGTTCAACATAAAAAATTGATAACACCAACAAAGTCAATAACAACCTCCACATTTAAAATCACCAACAAATTCAACAACCTCAACACTGAAAATCACCAACAAATTCAACAACAACATCAACATTGAAAAACAATGAAAAATTCAGCAACAACCTCAACTTTTATAACTACAAAAAATTTCAATGAAATAAACATTGACAAAACCAACCAATTGAACTACAACCTCAACAATGAAAACAACAAAAAATTCAACAAAAACTTCAACAATGAAAAACACCAACAAATTCAACAACAACCTCAATAATAAATAACAACAAATTCAACAACAACCTCAACAAAGAAAAACAACAAAAAATTCAACAACAATCTCAACAATGAAAAACACCAAAAAATTCAACAACAACCACGACATTTAAAAAATTTATAAAATTCAACAACAACTGCAACATTGAAAAATACTAACAAATTCAACAACAACCTCAACATTGATAAATACAATGAAGTTCAAAAAATAACATTGATAACACCAACAAATTCAACAAACAACCTCAATATTGAAAATCACCAACAAATTCAACAACAACCTCAACATTGAAAAACACCAACAAATTCTACAACAACCTCAATATTGAAAATCACCAACAAATTCGACAACCTCAACACTGAATATCACCAACAAATTCAGCAACAACCTCAACTTTGAAAAACAGAAAACAGTTAAGATAAAAACCGTTCATAACACCAACAAATTCAACAACAACCTCAATATTGAAAATCACCAACAAATTCAAAGAACTCAACTTTGAAAAACACCAACAAATTAAACAACAACCACAACTTTTAAAAGTAAGAAAAGTTCAACATTATAAACATTGACAACACCAATAAATTCAACAGCAATGACTACTTTTAAAAATACAATCAAGATCAACAAAATAAACATTGCTGACACTATCCAATTCAACATCAACCTCAACATTTAAAATCACCAACGAATTCAACAACAACATCAACATTGAAAAACAATGAAAAATTCAGCAACAGCCTCAACTTTTATAACTACAAAAAATTTCAATTAAATAAACATTGACAAAACCAACCAATTGAACTACAACCTCAACAATGAAAACAACAAAAAATTCAACAAAATCTCAACATTGAAAAACATCAACAAATTCAACAACAACCTCAACATTGAAAAACACCAACAAATTCAACAATAACCTCAACAATGAAAAACACTAAAAAAACTCAACAAAAACCGCAACATTGAAAAATACCAACAAGTTCAACAACAACCTCAGAATTGAAAAATAAAAAAAAATTCAAAATATAACATTGATAACACCAACAAATTCAACAACAAACTCAATATTGAAAATCAACAACAAATTCAACAACCTCAACACTGAATATCACCCACAAATTCAGCAACATTCTCAACATTGAAACAAAAGTTCAAAAAAAACATTGATAACAACAACAAATTCAACAACACCCTCAATATTGAATATCACCAACAAATTCAACGACCTCTACTTTCAAAAACACCAACCTGCAACAACAACCTCAACTTTTAAAAGTACATAAAAGATGAAAAAAGAACATTGATAACACCAACAAATTCAACAACCTCAACATTGAAAAACACCAACAAATTCAACAACAACCTCAACACTGAATATCACCAACAAATTCATCAACAACCTCAATATAGAAAATCACCAGCAATTTTAAAAGCCCCAACATTTAAAAACACACAAAAGTTAATAAAATACATTGATAACACCAACAAATTCATCAACAACCTCAACATTTAAAATCACCAACAAATTCAGTAACCTCAACAATGAAAATCACCAACAAATTCAACAACATCATCAACATTGAAAAACAATATAAATTTAAGCAACAAACCCAATTTTAAAAACTACAAAAAAGTTCAACAAAATAAACACTGAAAACACCCACAAATTCAACTACAACCTCAAACTTGAAAATCACCCACAAATTCAACAAAAACCTCAATATTGAAAATCACCAACAATTTCAAAAAGCTCAATACAGAATATCACCAACAAATTCAGCAACAACCTCAACTTTGAAAAACACAAAAAAGTTCCAAAAAAAACATTCATCACACCAACAAATTCAACAACAACCTCAATATTGAAAATTACCAAGAAATTCAACGACCTCAACTTAGAAAAACAACAACAATTTCACCAATAACCTCACCATTGAAAAACTCCAATAAATTCAACAACAAACTCAACATTGAAAAACACATTCAAATTCAACAACAACCTCAACAAAGAAAAACACCAACAAATTCAACAAACAACCTCAAAATTGAAAATCACCAACAAATTCAACAACAACCTCAATATTGAAAATCACCAACAAATTCAGCAACAACCTCAGCATTGAAAAACAGAAAACAGTTAAGATAAAAACCGTTCATAACACCAACAAATTCAACAACCTCAACATTGAAAATCACCAACAAATTCAAAGAACTCAACTTTGAACAACACCAACAAATTAAACAACAACCACAACTTTTAAAAGTAAGAAAAGTTCAACAATATAAACATTGATAACAACAATAAATTCAACAACAACCACAACTTTTAAAAATACAAACAAGTTCAACAAAATAAACATTGATGACACTATCCAATTCAACAACAACCTCAATATTGAAAATCACCAACAATTTCAACAACAACCTCAACATTGAAGAAGACCAACGAATTCAACAGCAACTTCAATATTGAAAGACACCAACAAATTCAACAACAACCTCAACATTGAAAAACACCAACAAATTCAACAACCACCTCAACATTGAAAAATACAAAAAAGGTCAAAAAATAACATTGATAACACCTACAAATTAAACAACAACCTAAATATTGAAAATCAACAACAATTCAACAACAACCCAACATTAAAAAACGCCAACAAATTCACCAACAAACTCAACTTTAAAAAATACAAAAAAGTTCAAAAAATAACATTGATAACACCGACAAATTCAACAACAAACTCAATATTGAAAATCACCAACAATTTTAACAACAACCACAACATTGAAGAAGACCAAAGAATTCAACAACAACCTCAATATTGAAAGACATCAACAAATTCAACAACCACCTCAACATTGAAAAATACAAATAAGTTCAAAAAATAACATTGATAACACCAACAAATTAAACAATAACCTAAATATTGAAAATCAACAGCAATTCAACAACAACCCAACATTAAAAAACGCCAACAAATTCAACAACAACCTCAAGGTTTTAAAGGACAAAAAAGTTCAAAAAAGAACATTGATAACACCAACAAATTCAACAACAACCTCAACATTGATAAACACCAACAAATTCAACAACCACCTCAACATTGAAAAGTACAAAAATGTTCAAAAAATAACATTGATAACACCAACAAATTAAACAACAAACTCAATATTGAAAAACACCAACAATTTTAACAACAACCACAACAATGAAAAAAACCAAAAAATTCAACAAAAAACTGAACATTGAAAAACACCAACACATTCAACAAATACATCAACTTTTAAAAGTACAAAAATGTTTTAAAAAAAACATTGATAACACCAAAAAATTCATCAACAACCTCAATATTGAAAATCACCAACAAATTCAACAACTGCCTCAATATTGAAAATCACCAACAAATTCAACAAAAACCTCAACATTGAAAAACAACAACAAATTCAACAACAACCTCAAGGTTTTAAAGTACAAAAAAGTTCAAAAAAGAACATTGATAACACCAACAAATTCAACAACAACCTCAATATTGAAAATCACCAACAAATTCAACAACCTCAACATTGAAAAACACCAACAAATTCAACAACCACCTTAACTTTTAAAAATACAAACAAGTTCAACACAAAACATTGATAACACCAACAAATTAAACAACAACATCAACAATGAAAAACACCAACAAATTCAACAACAACCTCAACATTGAAAAACACCAACAAATTCAACAACAACCTCAACATTGAAAAATGCAAAAATGTTCAAAATATAACATTGATAATACCAACAAATTCAGCAACAACCTCAACATTGAACAACGCCAACAAATTAAACAACACACTCAACTTTTAAATACACAAACAACTTCAACAAAAAATACATTCATAACACCAACAAATTCAACAACAAATTCAATGTTGAAAATCATCAACAAATTCAACAACATCAAAATTGAAAAACTCCAATAAATTCAACAACAACCTCAACATTGAAAAACACCAACAATTTCAACAACAACTTCAACTTTGAATAATGCAAAAATTTCAATAAATAACGTTGATAACAGCAAAATATTCAACAACAACCTCATGATTGAAATGTACGAAAAAATTCATCCGCATCATTGAAAAATACCAACAAATTCATCAAAACATCATTATTGAAAATCATCAACAAATTGAACAACAACCGCAAAATTGAAAAACACCAACAAATTTAACAACAACCTCAACAATGAAAAACACCAAAAAATTCAACAAAAACCTCAGCATTGAAAAACATCAACAAATTCAACAACAAACTCAACAATGATAAACACCAAAAAATTCAACAACAACTGCACCATTCAAAAATACCAACAAATTCAACATCAACCCCAACCTTTTAAAGTACAAAAAAGTTCAAAAAATAACTTTGATAACACCAAAAAATTCAACAACAACCTCAACATTGAAAAACACCAACAAATTCAACGACAAATTTAACATTGAAAAATAGCAAAAAATTCAACAACAACCGCAACATTGAAAAATAACAACAAATTCAACAACCTCAGCATTGAAAAATGCAAAAAAGTTCAAAAATAATACTGATAACACCAACAAATTCAACAACAACCTCAATATTTAAAATCACCAAAAAATTCAACATCAACCGCACGATTGAAAAATACCAAAAATTTCAACAACAACCTCAACATTGAATAATACAAAAAGTTTCAAAAAATAAGATTGATAACACCAACAAATTCAACAACAAACTCAATATTGAAATTCACCAACAAATTCAACAACATCAACATTGAAAAACACCAATAAATTCAACAACAAACTTAACATTGAAAAACACCAACAAATTCAAAAACAAGCTCAACTTTCAAAAATACAAAAAAGTTCAAAAAATAACATGGATAACACCAACAAATTCAACAACAACCTCAACAATGAAAAACACCGAAAAATTCAACAACAACTGCAACATTGAAAAATAACAACAAATTTAACAACATCAGCATTGAAAAAAGCAAAAAAGTTCAAAAAATAATATTGATAACACCAACAAATTCAACAACAAACTCAATATTGAAAATCACCAACAAATTCAACAACATCGACATTGAAAAAAAACAACACATTCAACAACAACCTCAACATTGAAAAACACCAATAGATTCAACAACAACCTCAACATTGAAAATCACCAACAAATTCTACAACCATCTCAACATTGAAAAATACCCACAAATTCAACTACAACCTCAACATTGAAAAAGACCAACAAATTCAACTACAACTTCAACTTTGAAAAATACAAAAAGTTCAAAAAATAACATTGATAACACCAACAAATTCAACAACAAACTCAATATTTAAAGTCAACAACAAATTCAACAGCAACCTCAACATTGAAAAACAGCAACAAATTCAGCAACAACCTCAATATTGAAAATCACCAACAAATTCAACAACAACCACACCATTGAAAAACACCAACAAATTTAACAACAACCTCAACAATGAAAAACACCAAAAAATTTAACAAAAACCTCAACATTGAAAAACACCAACAAATGCAACAACAACCTCAACTTTTAAAAGTACAAAAAAGTTCAAAAAATAACGCTGATAACGCCAACAAATTCAACAAAAAACTCAATATTGAAAATCACCAACAAATTCAACAACATCAACATTGAAAAACACCAATAAATTAAACAACCTCAATATTTAAAAACACCAACAAATTCAAGAACAAGCTCAACTTTCTAAAGTAAAAAAAGTTCAAAAAATAACAGATAAACCAATAGATTTAACATCAACCTCAACATTGAAAAACACCAACAAATTTAAGAACAACCTCAACAATTAAAAACAAAAAAATTCAATAACAACCTCAACATTGAAAAAACAACAACAAATTCAACAACAAGCTCAACTTTCAAAAATACAAAAAAATTTAAAAAGAACATTTATACCACCAATAAATTCAACAACAACCTCAATATTGACAGTCACCAACAAATTCAACAACAACCTCAACTTTTAAAAGAACAGATAAAGTTAAAAAAAAAAATTGATAACACCAACAAATTCAACAATAAAATCAATATTGAAAGACACGAACATATTCAACAACAACCTCAGTATTGAAAGTCACCAACCAATTCAACAACAACCTCAACATTGAAAAATGCCAACAAATTCACCAACAACCTCAACATTGAAAAACACCAACAACTTCACCAACCTCAATATTGAAAATCACCAACAAATTCAACAACAACATCAACATTGAAAAACAATAAAAAATTCAGCAAGAACATCAACTTTTAAAAATATAAACAAGTTCAACAAAAAACATTGATAACACCAACAAATTCAATAACAACCTCAACATTTAAAATCACCATCAAATTCAACAACCTCAACACTGAAAATCACCAACAAATTAAACAACAACCTCAATAATAAAAAACGACAACAAATTCAACAAAATCCTCAACAAAGAAAAACAACAACAAATTCAACAACAATCTCAACAATGAAAAACAACAAAAAATTAAACAACAGCCACGACATTTAAAAAAAATAAAAAATTCAACAACAACCGCAACATTGAAAAATACCAACAAATTCAACAACAACCTCAACAATAAAAAATACAAAAAAGTTCAAAAAATATCATTGATAACACCAACAAATTCAACAACAACCTCAACATTGAAAAACACCAACAAATTCAACAACAACCTCAATATTGAAAATCACCAACAAATTCGACAACCTCAACAATGAATATCACCAACCAATTCAGCAACAACCTCAACTTTGAAAAACAGAAAACAGTTAAGATAAAAACCGTTCATAACACCAACAAATTCAACAACAACCTCAATATTGAAAATCACCAACAAATTCAAAGAACTCAACTTTGAAAAACACCAACAAATTAAACAACAACCACAACTTTTAAAAGTAAGAAAAGTTCAACATTATAAACATTGATAACACCAATAAGTTCAACAACAACCACAACCTTTTTAAATACAAACAAGATCAACAAAATAAACATTCATGACACTATCCAATTCAACATCAACCTCAACATTTAAAATCACCAACAAATTCAGCAACCTCAACACTGAAAAACACCAACAAATTCAACAACAACATCAACATTGAAAAACAATGAAAAATTCAGCAACAACCTCAACTTTTATAACTACAAAAAATTTCAATGAAATAAACAATGACAAAACCAACCAATTGAACTACAACCTCAACAATGAAAACAACAAAAAATTCAACAAAAACCTCACCATTGAAAAACATCAACAAATTCAACAACAACCTCAACATTGAAAAACACCAACAAATTCAACAATAACCTCAACAATGAAAAACACTAAAAAAACTCAACAAAAACCGCAACATTGAAAAATACCAACAAGTTCAACAACAACCTCAGAATTGAAAAATAAAAAAAAGTTCAAAAAATAACATTGATAACACCAACAAATTCAACAACAAACTCAATATTGAAAATCAACAACAAATTCAACAACCTCAACACTGAATATCACCAAAAAATTCAGCAACATTCTCAACTTTGAAACAAAAGTTCAAAAAAAACCATTCATAACAACAATAAATTCAACAACAACCTCAATATTGAATATCACCAACAAATTCAACGATCTCAACTTTCAAAAACACCAACAAATGCAACAACAACCTCAACTTTTAAAAGTACATAAAAGATGAAAAAAGAACATTGATAACACCAACAAATTCAACAACCTAAACATTGAAAAACACCAACAAATTCAACAACAACCTCAACACTGAATATCACCAACAAATTCATCAACAACCTCAATGTAGAAAATCACCAGCAATTTTAAAAGCCTCAACATTTAAAAACACACAAAAGTTAATAAAATACATTGATAACACCAACAAATTCATCAACAACCTCAACATTTAAAATCACCAACAAATTCAGTAACCTCAACAATGAAAATCACCAACAAATTCAACAACAACATCAACGTTGAAAAACAATATAAAATTCAGCAACAAACCCAATTTTAAAAACTACAAAAAAGTTCAACAAAATAAACATTGACAACACCCACAAATTCAACTACAACCTCAATCTCGAAAATCACCCACAAATTCAACAAAAACCTCAATATTGAAAATCACCAACAATTTCAAAAAGCTCAATACAGAATATCACCGACAAATTCAGCAACAACCTCAACTTTGAAAAACACAAAAAAGTTCCAAAAAAAAATTCATCACACCAACAAATTCAACAACAACCTCAATATTGAAAATTACCAAGAAATTCAACAACCTCAACTTAGAAAAACAACAACAAATTCAACAACAACCTCACCATTCAAAAACACCAATAAATTCAACAACAAACTCAACATTTAAAAACACCATCAAATTCAACAACATCCTCAACAATGAAAAACACCAACAAATTCAACAAACAACCTCAATATTGAAAATCACCAACAAATTCAACAACCACCTCAACATTGAAAAACACCAACAAATTCTACAACAACCTCAATATTGAAAATCACCAACAAATTCGACAACCTCAACACTGAATATCACCAACAAATTCAGCAACAACCTCAACATTGAAAAACGGAAAACAGTTAAGATAAAAACCGTTCATAACACCAACAAATTCAACAACAACCTCAACATTGAAAATCACCAACAAATTCAAAGAACTCAACTTTGAAAAACACCAACAAATTAAACAACAACCACAACTTTTAAAAGTAAGAAAACTTCAACAATATAAACATTGATAACAACAATAAATTCAACAACAACCACAGCTTTTAAAAATACAAACAAGTTCAACAAAATGAACATTGATGACACTATCCAATTCAACAACAACCTCAATATTGAAAATCACCAACAAATTCAACAACAACCTCAACATTGAAGAAGACCAACGAATTCAACAACAACCTCAATATTGAAAGACACCAACAAATTCAACAACAACCTCAACATTGAAAAACACCAACAAATTCAACAACCACCTCAACATTGAAAAATACAAAAAAGGTCAAAAAATAACATTGATAACACCAACAAATTAAACAACAACCTAAATATTGAAAATCAACAACAATTCAACAACAACCCAACATTAAAAAACGCCAACAAATTCAACAACAACCACAACTTTTAAAAATACAAACAAGTTCAACAAAATAAACATTGATGACACTGTCCAATTCAACAACAACCTCAACATTGAAAATCACCAACAAATTCAACAACAACCTCAATATTGAAAGACACCAACAAATTCAACAGCAACCTCAACATTGAAAGACACTAACAAATTCAACAACAACCTCAACATTGATAAACACCAACAAATTCAACAACCACCTCAACATTGAAAAGTACAAAAATGTTCAAAAAATAACATTGATAACACCAACAAATTAAACAACAAACTCAATATTGAAAATCAACAACAAATTCAACAACCTCAACACTGAATATCACCCACAAATTCAGCAACATTCTCAACATTGAAACAAAAGTTCAAAAAAAACATTGATAACAACAACAAATTCAACAACACCCTCAATATTGAATATCACCAACAAATTCAACGACCTCTACTTTCAAAAACACCAACCTGCAACAACAACCTCAACTTTTAAAAGTACATAAAAGATGAAAAAAGAACATTGATAACACCAACAAATTCAACAACCTCAACATTGAAAAACACCAACAAATTCAACAACAACCTCAACACTGAATATCACCAACAAATTCATCAACAACCTCAATATAGAAAATCACCAGCAATTTTAAAAGCCCCAACATTTAAAAACACACAAAAGTTAATAAAATACATTGATAACACCAACAAATTCATCAACAACCTCAACATTTAAAATCACCAACAAATTCAGTAACCTCAACAATGAAAATCACCAACAAATTCAACAACATCATCAACATTGAAAAACAATATAAATTTAAGCAACAAACCCAATTTTAAAAACTACAAAAAAGTTCAACAAAATAAACACTGAAAACACCCACAAATTCAACTACAACCTCAAACTTGAAAATCACCCACAAATTCAACAAAAACCTCAATATTGAAAATCACCAACAATTTCAAAAAGCTCAATACAGAATATCACCAACAAATTCAGCAACAACCTCAACTTTGAAAAACACAAAAAAGTTCCAAAAAAAACATTCATCACACCAACAAATTCAACAACAACCTCAATATTGAAAATTACCAAGAAATTCAACGACCTCAACTTAGAAAAACAACAACAAATTCACCAATAACCTCACCATTGAAAAACTCCAATAAATTCAACAACAAACTCAACATTGAAAAACACATTCAAATTCAACAACAACCTCAACAAAGAAAAACACCAACAAATTCAACAAACAACCTCAAAATTGAAAATCACCAACAAATTCAACAACAACCTCAATATTGAAAATCACCAACAAATTCAGCAACAACCTCAGCATTGAAAAACAGAAAACAGTTAAGATAAAAACCGTTCATAACACCAACAAATTCAACAACCTCAACATTGAAAATCACCAACAAATTCAAAGAACTCAACTTTGAACAACACCAACAAATTAAACAACAACCACAACTTTTAAAAGTAAGAAAAGTTCAACAATATAAACATTGATAACAACAATAAATTCAACAACAACCACAACTTTTAAAAATACAAACAAGTTCAACAAAATAAACATTGATGACACTATCCAATTCAACAACAACCTCAATATTGAAAATCACCAACAATTTCAACAACAACCTCAACATTGAAGAAGACCAACGAATTCAACAGCAACTTCAATATTGAAAGACACCAACAAATTCAACAACAACCTCAACATTGAAAAACACCAACAAATTCAACAACCACCTCAACATTGAAAAATACAAAAAAGGTCAAAAAATAACATTGATAACACCTACAAATTAAACAACAACCTAAATATTGAAAATCAACAACAATTCAACAACAACCCAACATTAAAAAACGCCAACAAATTCACCAACAAACTCAACTTTAAAAAATACAAAAAAGTTCAAAAAATAACATTGATAACACCGACAAATTCAACAACAAACTCAATATTGAAAATCACCAACAATTTTAACAACAACCACAACATTGAAGAAGACCAAAGAATTCAACAACAACCTCAATATTGAAAGACATCAACAAATTCAACAACCACCTCAACATTGAAAAATACAAATAAGTTCAAAAAATAACATTGATAACACCAACAAATTAAACAATAACCTAAATATTGAAAATCAACAGCAATTCAACAACAACCCAACATTAAAAAACGCCAACAAATTCAACAACAACCTCAAGGTTTTAAAGGACAAAAAAGTTCAAAAAAGAACATTGATAACACCGACAAATTCAACAACAAACTCAATATTGAAAATCACCAACAATTTTAACAACAACCACAACATTGAAGAAGACCAAAGAATTCAACAACAACCTCAATATTGAAAGACATCAACAAATTCAACAACCACCTCAACATTGAAAAATACAAATAAGTTCAAAAAATAACATTGATAACACCAACAAATTAAACAATAACCTAAATATTGAAAATCAACAGCAATTCAACAACAACCCAACATTAAAAAACGCCAACAAATTCAACAACAACCTCAAGGTTTTAAAGGACAAAAAAGTTCAAAAAAGAACATTGATAACACCAACAAATTCAACAACAACCTCAACATTGATAAACACCAACAAATTCAACAACCACCTCAACATTGAAAAGTACAAAAATGTTCAAAAAATAACATTGATAACACCAACAAATTAAACAACAAACTCAATATTGAAAAACACCAACAATTTTAACAACAACCACAACAATGAAAAAAACCAAAAAATTCAACAAAAAACTGAACATTGAAAAACACCAACACATTCAACAAATACATCAACTTTTAAAAGTACAAAAATGTTTTAAAAAAAACATTGATAACACCAAAAAATTCATCAACAACCTCAATATTGAAAATCACCAACAAATTCAACAACTGCCTCAATATTGAAAATCACCAACAAATTCAACAAAAACCTCAACATTGAAAAACAACAACAAATTCAACAACAACCTCAAGGTTTTAAAGTACAAAAAAGTTCAAAAAAGAACATTGATAACACCAACAAATTCAACAACAACCTCAATATTGAAAATCACCAACAAATTCAACAACCTCAACATTGAAAAACACCAACAAATTCAACAACCACCTTAACTTTTAAAAATACAAACAAGTTCAACACAAAACATTGATAACACCAACAAATTAAACAACAACATCAACAATGAAAAACACCAACAAATTCAACAACAACCTCAACATTGAAAAATGCAAAAATGTTCAAAATATAACATTGATAATACCAACAAATTCAGCAACAACCTCAACATTGAACAACGCCAACAAATTAAACAACACACTCAACTTTTAAATACACAAACAACTTCAACAAAAAATACATTCATAACACCAACAAATTCAACAACAAATTCAATGTTGAAAATCATCAACAAATTCAACAACATCAAAATTGAAAAACTCCAATAAATTCAACAACAACCTCAACATTGAAAAACACCAACAATTTCAACAACAACTTCAACTTTGAATAATGCAAAAATTTCAATAAATAACGTTGATAACAGCAAAATATTCAACAACAACCTCATGATTGAAATGTACGAAAAAATTCATCCGCATCATTGAAAAATACCAACAAATTCATCAAAACATCATTATTGAAAATCATCAACAAATTGAACAACAACCGCAAAATTGAAAAACACCAACAAATTTAACAACAACCTCAACAATGAAAAACACCAAAAAATTCAACAAAAACCTCAGCATTGAAAAACATCAACAAATTCAACAACAAACTCAACAATGATAAACACCAAAAAATTCAACAACAACTGCACCATTCAAAAATACCAACAAATTCAACATCAACCCCAACCTTTTAAAGTACAAAAAAGTTCAAAAAATAACTTTGATAACACCAAAAAATTCAACAACAACCTCAACATTGAAAAACACCAACAAATTCAACGACAAATTTAACATTGAAAAATAGCAAAAAATTCAACAACAACCGCAACATTGAAAAATAACAACAAATTCAACAACCTCAGCATTGAAAAATGCAAAAAAGTTCAAAAATAATACTGATAACACCAACAAATTCAACAACAACCTCAATATTTAAAATCACCAAAAAATTCAACATCAACCGCACGATTGAAAAATACCAAAAATTTCAACAACAACCTCAACATTGAATAATACAAAAAGTTTCAAAAAATAAGATTGATAACACCAACAAATTCAACAACAAACTCAATATTGAAATTCACCAACAAATTCAACAACATCAACATTGAAAAACACCAATAAATTCAACAACAAACTTAACATTGAAAAACACCAACAAATTCAAAAACAAGCTCAACTTTCAAAAATACAAAAAAGTTCAAAAAATAACATGGATAACACCAACAAATTCAACAACAACCTCAACAATGAAAAACACCGAAAAATTCAACAACAACTGCAACATTGAAAAATAACAACAAATTTAACAACCTCAGCATTGAAAAAAGCAAAAAAGTTCAAAAAATAATATTGATAACACCAACAAATTCAATAACAAACTCAATATTGAAAATCACCAACAAATTCAACAACATCGACATTGAAAAAAAACAACACATTCAACAACAACCTCAACATTGAAAAACACCAATAGATTCAACAACAACCTCAACATTGAAAATCACCAACAAATTCTACAACCATCTCAACATTGAAAAATACCCACAAATTCAACTACAACCTCAACATTGAAAAAGACCAACAAATTCAACTACAACTTCAACTTTGAAAAATACAAAAAGTTCAAAAAATAACATTGATAACACCAACAAATTCAACAACAAACTCAATATTTAAAGTCAACAACAAATTCAACAGCAACCTCAACATTGAAAAACAGCAACAAATTCAGCAACAACCTCAATATTGAAAATCACCAACAAATTCAACAACAACCACACCATTGAAAAACACCAACAAATTTAACAACAACCTCAACAATGAAAAACACCAAAAAATTTAACAAAAACCTCAACATTGAAAAACACCAACAAATGCAACAACAACCTCAACTTTTAAAAGTACAAAAAAGTTCAAAAAATAACGCTGATAACGCCAACAAATTCAACAAAAAACTCAATATTGAAAATCACCAACAAATTCAACAACATCAACATTGAAAATCACCAATAAATTAAACAACCTCAATATTTAAAAACACCAACAAATTCAAGAACAAGCTCAACTTTCTAAAGTAAAAAAAGTTCAAAAAATAACAGATAAACCAATAGATTTAACATCAACCTCAACATTGAAAAACACCAACAAATTTAAGAACAACCTCAACAATTAAAAACAAAAAAATTCAATAACAACCTCAACATTGAAAAAACAACAACAAATTCAACAACAAGCTCAACTTTCAAAAATACAAAAAAATTTAAAAAGAACATTTATACCACCAATAAATTCAACAACAACCTCAATATTGACAGTCACCAACAAATTCAACAACAACCTCAACTTTTAAAAGAACAGATAAAGTTAAAAAAAAAAATTGATAACACCAACAAATTCAACAATAAAATCAATATTGAAAGACACGAACATATTCAACAACAACCTCAGTATTGAAAGTCACCAACCAATTCAACAACAACCTCAACATTGAAAAATGCCAACAAATTCACCAACAACCTCAACATTGAAAAACACCAACAACTTCACCAACCTCAATATTGAAAATCACCAACAAATTCAACAACAACATCAACATTGAAAAACAATAAAAAATTCAGCAAGAACATCAACTTTTAAAAATATAAACAAATTCAACAAAAAACATTGATAACACCAACAAATTCAATAACAACCTCAACATTTAAAATCACCATCAAATTCAACAACCTCAACACTGAAAATCACCAACAAATTAAACAACAACCTCAATAATAAAAAACGACAACAAATTCAACAAAATCCTCAACAAAGAAAAACAACAACAAATTCAACAACAATCTCAACAATGAAAAACAACAAAAAATTAAACAACAGCCACGACATTTAAAAAAAATAAAAAATTCAACAACAACCGCAACATTGAAAAATACCAACAAATTCAACAACAACCTCAACAATAAAAAATACAAAAAAGTTCAAAAAATATCATTGATAACACCAACAAATTCAACAACAACCTCAACATTGAAAAACACCAACAAATTCAACAACAACCTCAATATTGAAAATCACCAACAAATTCGACAACCTCAACAATGAATATCACCAACCAATTCAGCAACAACCTCAACTTTGAAAAACAGAAAACAGTTAAGATAAAAACCGTTCATAACACCAACAAATTCAACAACAACCTCAATATTGAAAATCACCAACAAATTCAAAGAACTCAACTTTGAAAAACACCAACAAATTAAACAACAACCACAACTTTTAAAAGTAAGAAAAGTTCAACATTATAAACATTGATAACACCAATAAGTTCAACAACAACCACAACCTTTTTAAATACAAACAAGATCAACAAAATAAACATTCATGACACTATCCAATTCAACATCAACCTCAACATTTAAAATCACCAACAAATTCAGCAACCTCAACACTGAAAAACACCAACAAATTCAACAACAACATCAACATTGAAAAACAATGAAAAATTCAGCAACAACCTCAACTTTTATAACTACAAAAAATTTCAATGAAATAAACAATGACAAAACCAACCAATTGAACTACAACCTCAACAATGAAAACAACAAAAAATTCAACAAAAACCTCACCATTGAAAAACATCAACAAATTCAACAACAACCTCAACATTGAAAAACACCAACAAATTCAACAATAACCTCAACAATGAAAAACACTAAAAAAACTCAACAAAAACCGCAACATTGAAAAATACCAACAAGTTCAACAACAACCTCAGAATTGAAAAATAAAAAAAAGTTCAAAAAATAACATTGATAACACCAACAAATTCAACAACAAACTCAATATTGAAAATCAACAACAAATTCAACAACCTCAACACTGAATATCACCAAAAAATTCAGCAACATTCTCAACTTTGAAACAAAAGTTCAAAAAAAACCATTCATAACAACAATAAATTCAACAACAACCTCAATATTGAATATCACCAACAAATTCAACGATCTCAACTTTCAAAAACACCAACAAATGCAACAACAACCTCAACTTTTAAAAGTACATAAAAGATGAAAAAAGAACATTGATAACACCAACAAATTCAACAACCTAAACATTGAAAAACACCAACAAATTCAACAACAACCTCAACACTGAATATCACCAACAAATTCATCAACAACCTCAATGTAGAAAATCACCAGCAATTTTAAAAGCCTCAACATTTAAAAACACACAAAAGTTAATAAAATACATTGATAACACCAACAAATTCATCAACAACCTCAACATTTAAAATCACCAACAAATTCAGTAACCTCAACAATGAAAATCACCAACAAATTCAACAACAACATCAACGTTGAAAAACAATATAAAATTCAGCAACAAACCCAATTTTAAAAACTACAAAAAAGTTCAACAAAATAAACATTGACAACACCCACAAATTCAACTACAACCTCAATCTCGAAAATCACCCACAAATTCAACAAAAACCTCAATATTGAAAATCACCAACAATTTCAAAAAGCTCAATACAGAATATCACCGACAAATTCAGCAACAACCTCAACTTTGAAAAACACAAAAAAGTTCCAAAAAAAAATTCATCACACCAACAAATTCAACAACAACCTCAATATTGAAAATTACCAAGAAATTCAACAACCTCAACTTAGAAAAACAACAACAAATTCAACAACAACCTCACCATTCAAAAACACCAATAAATTCAACAACAAACTCAACATTTAAAAACACCATCAAATTCAACAACATCCTCAACAATGAAAAACACCAACAAATTCAACAAACAACCTCAATATTGAAAATCACCAACAAATTCAACAACCACCTCAACATTGAAAAACACCAACAAATTCTACAACAACCTCAATATTGAAAATCACCAACAAATTCGACAACCTCAACACTGAATATCACCAACAAATTCAGCAACAACCTCAACATTGAAAAACGGAAAACAGTTAAGATAAAAACCGTTCATAACACCAACAAATTCAACAACAACCTCAACATTGAAAATCACCAACAAATTCAAAGAACTCAACTTTGAAAAACACCAACAAATTAAACAACAACCACAACTTTTAAAAGTAAGAAAACTTCAACAATATAAACATTGATAACAACAATAAATTCAACAACAACCACAGCTTTTAAAAATACAAACAAGTTCAACAAAATGAACATTGATGACACTATCCAATTCAACAACAACCTCAATATTGAAAATCACCAACAAATTCAACAACAACCTCAACATTGAAGAAGACCAACGAATTCAACAACAACCTCAATATTGAAAGACACCAACAAATTCAACAACAACCTCAACATTGAAAAACACCAACAAATTCAACAACCACCTCAACATTGAAAAATACAAAAAAGGTCAAAAAATAACATTGATAACACCAACAAATTAAACAACAACCTAAATATTGAAAATCAACAACAATTCAACAACAACCCAACATTAAAAAACGCCAACAAATTCAACAACAACCACAACTTTTAAAAATACAAACAAGTTCAACAAAATAAACATTGATGACACTGTCCAATTCAACAACAACCTCAACATTGAAAATCACCAACAAATTCAACAACAACCTCAATATTGAAAGACACCAACAAATTCAACAGCAACCTCAACATTGAAAGACACTAACAAATTCAACAACAACCTCAACATTGATAAACACCAACAAATTCAACAACCACCTCAACATTGAAAAGTACAAAAATGTTCAAAAAATAACATTGATAACACCAACAAATTAAACAACAAACTCAATATTGAAAAACACCGACAATTTTAACAACAATCACAACAATGAAAAAAACCAAAACATTCAACAAAAAACTGAACATTGAAAAACACCAACACATTCAACAAATACATCAACTTTTAAAAGTACAAAAATGTTTTTAAAAAAACATTGATAACACCAACAAATTCATCAACAACCTCAATATTGAAAATCACCAACAAATTCAACAACTACCTCAATATTGAAAATCACCAACAAATTCAACAAAAACCTCAACATTGAAAAACAACAACAAATTCAACAACAACCTCAAGGTTTTAAAGTACAAAAAAGTTCAAAAAAGAACATTGATAACACCAACAAATTCAACAACAACCTCAATATTGAAAAACACCAACAAATTCAACAACAACCTCAACATTGAAAAACACCAACAAATTCAACAACAACCTCAACATTGAAAAATGCAAAAATGTTCAAAATATAACATTGACAATACCAACAAATTCAGCAACAACCTCAACATTGAACAACGCCAACAAATTAAACAACACACTCAACTTTTAAATACACAAACAACTTCAACAAAAAATACATTCATAACACCAACAAATTCAACAACAAATTCAATGTTGAAAGTCATCAACAAATTCAACAACATCAACATTGAAAAACACCAATAAATTCAACAACAACCTCAACATTGAAAAACACCAACAATTTCAACAACAACTTCAACTTTGAATAATGCAAAAATTTCAATAAATAACGTTGATCACAGCAAAAAATTTAACAACAACCTCATGATTGAAATGTACCA
Source organism: Cetorhinus maximus (assembly GCF_964194155.1). NCBI lineage: Eukaryota > Metazoa > Chordata > Chondrichthyes > Lamniformes > Cetorhinidae > Cetorhinus > Cetorhinus maximus. The sequence continues at coordinate 280,840 of NW_027596282.1, read as the reverse complement.
AAAAATTCATCCGCATCATTGAAAAATACCAACAAATTCATCAAAACATCATTATTGAAAATCATCAACAAATTGAACAACAACCGCAAAATTGAAAAACACCAACAAATTTAACAACAACATCAACAATGAAAAACACCAAAAAATTCAACAAAAACCTCAGCATTGAAAAACATCAACAAATTCAACAACAAACTCAACAATGATAAACACCAAAAAATTCAACATCAACTGCACCATTCAAAAATACCAACAAATTCAACATCAACCCCAACCTTTTAAAGTACAAAAAAGTTCAAAAAATAACTTTGATAACACCAAAAAATTCAACAACATCCTCAACATTGAAAAACACCAACAAATTCAACGACAAATTTAACATTGAAAAATAGCAAAAAATTCAACAACAACCGCAACATTGAAAAATAACAACAAATTCAACAACCTCAGCATTGAAAAATGCAAAAAAGTTCAAAAAATAATACTGATAACACCAACAAATTCAACAACAACCTCAATATTTAAAATCACCAAAAAATTCAACAAAACACTCAACTTTTAAAAACACAAACAACTTCAACAAAAAAAACCATTGATAACACCAACAAATTCAACAACAAACTCAATATTGAAAATCTCCAACAAATTCAACAACATCAACATTGAAAAACACCAACAAATTCAACAACAACGTCAACATTGAAAAACACCAATAAATTCAACAACAACCTCAACATTGAAAAACACCTACAAAATCAACAACAAACTCAACATTGATAAACACCAACAATTTCAACAACCTCAACAATGAAAAACACCAAAAAATTCAACATCAACTGCACGATTGAAAAATACCAAAAATTTCAACAACAACCTCAACATTGAACAATACAAAAAGTTTCAAAAAATAAGATTGATAACACCAACAAATTCAACAACAAACTCAATATTGAAATTCACCAACAAATTCAACAACATCAACATTGAAAAACACCAATATATTCAACAACAAACTTAACATTGAAAAACACCAACAAATTCAAGAACAAGCTCAACTTTCAAAAATACAAAAAAGTTCAAAAAATAACATGGATAACACCAACAAATTCAACAACAACCTCAACAATGAAAAACACCGAAAAATTCAACAACAACTGCAACATTGAAAAATAACAACAAATTTAACAACCTCAACATTGAAAAAAGTAAAAAAGTTCAAAAAATAATATTGATAACACCATCAAATTCAACAACAACCTCAATATTTAAAATCACCAACAAATTCAACAAAACACTCAACTTTTAAAAACACAACTTCAACAAAAAAAACATTGATAACACCAACAAATTCAACAACAAACTCAATATTGAAAATCACCAACAAATTCAACAACATCGACATTGAAAAAAAACAACATATTCAACAACAACCTCAACATTGAAAAACACCAATAGATTCAACAACAACCTCAACATTGAAAATCACCAACAAATTCAACAACCATCTCAACATTGAAAAATACCCACAAATTCAACTACAACCACAACATTGAATAACACCAACAAATTCAAAAAGAACCTCAACATTGATAAAGACCAACAAATTCAACTACAACTTCAACTTTGAAAAATACAAAAAGTTCAAAAAATAACATTGATAACACCAACAAATTCAACAACAAACTCAATATTGAAATTCACCAACAAATTCAACAACATCAACATTGAAAAACACCAATATATTCAACAACAAACTTAACATTGAAAAACACCAACAAATTCAAGAACAAGCTCAACTTTCAAAAATACAAAAAAGTTCAAAAAATAACATGGATAACACCAACAAATTCAACAACAACCTCAACAATGAAAAACACCGAAAAATTCAACAACAACTGCAACATTGAAAAATAACAACAAATTTAACAACCTCAACATTGAAAAAAGTAAAAAAGTTCAAAAAATAATATTGATAACACCATCAAATTCAACAACAACCTCAATATTTAAAATCACCAACAAATTCAACAAAACACTCAACTTTTAAAAACACAACTTCAACAAAAAAAACATTGATAACACCAACAAATTCAACAACAAACTCAATATTGAAAATCACCAACAAATTCAACAACATCGACATTGAAAAAAAACAACACATTCAACAACAACCTCAACATTGAAAAACACCAATAGATTCAACAACAACCTCAACATTGAAAATCACCAACAAATTCAACAACCATCTCAACATTGAAAAATACCCACAAATTCAACTACAACCTCAACATTGAATAACACCAACAAATTCAAAAAGAACCTCAACATTGATAAAGACCAACAAATTCAACTACAACTTCAACTTTGAAAAATACAAAAAGTTCAAAAAATAACATTGATAACACCAACAAATTCAACAACAAACTCAATATTTAAAGTCAACAACAAATTCAACAGCAACCTCAACATTGAAAAACAGCAACAAATTCAGCAACAACCTCAATATTGAAAATCACCAACAAATTCAACAACAACCACACCATTGAAAAACACCAACAAATTTAACAACAACCTCAACAATGAAAAACACCAAAAAATTTAACAAAAACCTCAACATTGAAAAACACCAACAAATGCAACAACAACCTCAACTTTTAAAAGTACAAAAAAGTTCAAAAAATAACGCTGATAACGCCAACAAATTCAACAAAAAACTCAATATTGAAAATCACCAACAAATTCAACAACATCAACATTGAAAAACACCAATAAATTAAACAACCTCAATATTTAAAAACACCAACAAATTCAAGAACAAGCTCAACTTTCTAAAGTACAAAAAAGTTCAAAAAATAACAGATAACACCAACAGATTCAACATCAACCTCAACATTGAAAAACACCAACAAATTTAAGAACAACCTCAACAATTAAAAACAAAAAAAATCAACAACAACCTCAACATTGAAAAAACACCAACAAATTCAACAACAAGCTCAACTTTCAAAAATACAAAAAAATTTAAAAAGAACATTTATACCACCAACAAATTCAACAACAACCTCAATATTGACAGTCACCAACAAATTAAACAACAACCTCAACTTTTAAAAGAACAGATAAAGTTAATAAAAAAAATTGATAACACCAACAAATTCAACAATAAAATCAATATTGAAAGACACGAACATATTCAACAGCTACCTCAGTATTGAAAGTCACCAACAAATTCAACAACAACCTCAACATTGAAAAATGCCAACAAATTCACCAACAACCTCAACATTGAAAAACACCAACAACTTCACCAACCTCAATATTGAAAATCACCAACAAATTCAACAACAACATCAACATTGAAAAACAATAAAAAATTCAGCAAGAACCTCAACTCTTAACAATATAAACAAGTTCAACAAAAAACATTGATAACACCAACAAATTCAATAACAACCTCAACATTTAAAATCACCATCAAATTCAACAACCTCAACACTGAAAATTACCAACAAATTAAACAACAACCTCAATAATAAAAAATGACAACAAATTCAACAAAATCCTCAACAAAGAAAAACAACAACAAATTCAACAACAATCTCAACAATGAAAAACAACAAAAAATTAAACAACAGCCACGACATTTAAAAAAAATAAAAAATTCAACAACAACCGCAACATTGAAAAATACCAACAAATTCAACAACAACCTCAACAATACAAAATACAAAAAAGTTCAAAAAATATCATTGATAACACCAACAAATTCAACAACAACCTCAACATTGAAAAACACCAACAAATTCAACAACAACCTCAATATTGAAAATCACCAACAAATTCGACAACCTCAACAATGAATATCACCAACCAATTCAGCAACAACCTCAACTTTGAAAAACAGAAAACAGTTAAGATAAAAACCGTTCATAACACCAACAAATTCAACAACAACCTCAATATTGAAAATCACCAACAAATTCAAAGAACTCAACTTTGAAAAACACCAACAAATTAAACAACAACCACAACTCTTAAAAGTAAGAAAAGTTCAACAATATAAACATTGATAACACCAATAAATTCAACAACAACCTCAACATTTAAAACTAAAAAAAAGTTCAAAAAAGATCATTGATAAAACCAACAAATTCAACAACAACCTGTATATTGAAAGTCACCAACAAATTCAACAACAACCTCAACATTGAAAAACACCAACAAGTTCAACAACAACCTCACTATTGAAAGACACCAACAGATTCAACAACAACCTCAACAATGAAAAACACCAACAAATTCAACAACAACTTCAACATTGAAAAACACCAAAAATTCAACATGGACCACAATATTGAAAATCACCAACAAATTCAACAACAACCTCAACTTCTAAAAGAAGAGAGAAAGTTCAAAAAAAACATTGATAACACCAACAAGTTCAACAACAACCTCAGCATTGAAAAATACAAAAAGTTCAATAAATAACATCGATAACACCAACAAATATTCAAAATCAAACTCAACATTGAAAATCAACAACAAATTCAACAACAACCTCAACATTGAAAAATACCAACTAATTCAACAACTTCAATATTGAAAGCCACCAACAAATTCTACAACAACCTCAACATTGAAAAACACCAACAAATTCAACAACAACCTCAAATTTCATTGAAAAGAAATGGCTTGACGAAGCCTTTTGTCTTTGTTTCTGAATATTATATGCAAAGATGAGTTATTCTAATTTCTACTCCTTGAACATTAGATTTCTGTAACTTTTTTTAGCAGCCGCACACCACAGAAGAAAACCTCAGTAGGTCTTAGGTATCCTGCTCAGTGCTGCACTACTTCTGTGCAAGAGTCAAAATAAAAATCAGGATAAGAAGTCAAACTGCAGTTCTCCATACAATTTGTATTTCACATATTTTATAGATTTCCAGATCACTCATTCCTCAGCTAACTGAAGATCCATGTAGAAAAGTTTATTAGATTGTTAATTGAATTTTGCCACTGACCATCTCCCATCTTTGAGTCCGTTATCTGTTGCATGGATCACTGCTGTTAATTGCTGCTGCCTATGGAGCACTTTCTCAACAGTTTCAATAAATAAAAACCTGGCTTGAATTACAAATCATTTTAAGAATATAGCTATATTTTAGATAGAAAATCTGCTACGTCTGGATATGAGTTTGATGTATAATTCAATATGTGGATGTCTTCTCCCAAAGCAAGTCTTGCTTTTGGATTACTCCTTCCCTTGTTGATCTATATTGGCTCTCTGTTAACTGGCACATTAGCCATTAAATTTTGATTCCTCACCCTTTAAATCCCTCTGTGTCCCACATCATCCTATTTCTAGAATATTCCCTAGCCCAATATTGTCTTACCACACTTATGAACTTTCCTAAAATTTGTACCTTTTTATGTATTTCCCCATTCCCTTTGCCATGCATTTGTCAACAGAGCTGACCAATCTCTGTTTTCCTTGCATCTGAAAAACCTCCAAGGTATTTTCTACATTAAAGGTCTATGCAAATGCAAGTTGTTAAATGATTCGCTGAAAATTACACTATTAAGTGGGGATATTAAGTTATACTACAACACATGAAAATGAAAAATACATGAAAAAGCACTTGCTATGCCTTTCATATCCTCATGATGCTAAAGCGCTTACTTTTTAAACTTAAATACTTATGCAGTGCAGTTACTGTTGCTATGTAAGCAAATAATGGAACCAGTCTTGGCACAGCAAGGGCCCACAATTGACAAATGAGGTAAATGACCAATTTGTTTTTGTATATTAGTAGAGGTATCAGTATTGTTCTGGGTATTGAGAGAAGTGCCTCCTCTACAAATTAATACCCTGGGATCTTTTATGTTGACTTAAATTGACTGACAGGGACATGTCATCCAAAAGATGGCACCACTGACATTGCAGTACTCCCTCAGTTCTGAGCTTGATAGCATTACTTGACATTGTTATAAAGTCTTTCATGTTTCTAGAGCGTGCAATTGTGCTTTATGCATTCTGGAAAAAGGAAACTTCTTTGTAAAATGAAAAAGCTCTATAATCCAAAATGACACCATTATTATCTTGAGAAATTTGTACTTCTGTTTTCTTAATGCTGCCACCAGCTGTTATGACACTTCTGTCTTCTCATCAAACATTAGCCGCAAACTTAAAAAGTACACAATAAGCTTGACTTCAGTTGTGGTTTTGTTGAGGAGAGCTGCCAGAATTGTATAAAAGTTGTATAAAATGGTGATCATATGAATGCAGTTCTGTGGCTCAAGATACTAAGAAATAGCCACAATTCAAATTATGATGTTTAAAGCAGTTATTTTCTTTTTGTTCCATGTTGACATCCTTTGAAATCCCACTGTGGAGCACAGAAAGGAAGGCTGCATTTCTGCAGCACCTTTCATGATCTCAGGACATCTCAAAGCACACTGCAAGCTTTGACAAAACAGCAATGTGGTAGTAACCAGATAATCTCTTTTTTTGTGATATTGATTGTGTGCGAACTGATGAACTGCTGCGGGAGTGGTGTGGGCAGTGGTGTAGCGCTGTGGGAGTGGTGTGGGTTGTGGTGTAGCGTTGTGGGAGTGGTGCGGACAGTGGTGTAGCGCTGTGGGAGTGGTGTGGGTTGTGGTGTAGCGTTGTGGGAGTGGTGCGGACAGTGGTGTAGCACTGTGGGTTTGGTGTGGGCAGTGGTGTAGGGCTGTGGGATTGGATTGGGCAGTTGTGTAGAGCTATGGCAGTGGTGTGGGCAGTGGTGTAGCGGTGTGGGAATGGTGTTGGCAGTGGTGTAGCGCTGTGGGAGTGGTGTGGGCAGTGGTGTAGCGCTGTGGGAGTGGTGTTGGCAGTGGTGTAGGGCTGTGGGAGAGGTGTGGGATGTGGTGTAGTGCATTGGGAGTGGAGTGGTGTAGTGCTGTGGGAATGGTGTGTGCAGTGGTTTAGCGCTGTGAGAGTGGTGTGGGCAGTGGTGTAGCGCTGTGGTGTGGTGTGTGCTGTGGTGTAGCGCTGTGGGAGTGGTGTGGGCAGTGGTGTAGCGCTGTGGGAGTGGTGTGGGCAGTGGTGTAATGCTGTGGGAGTGGTGTGGGCAGTGGTGTAGCGCAGTGGGGGTGGTGTGGGCAGTGGTGTAGTGCTGTGGGAGTGGTGTGGGCAGTGGTGTAGCGCTGTGGGAGTCGTGTGGGGTGTGGTGTAGAGCTGTGGGTGTGGTGTGGGCAGTGGTGTAGCGCTGTGGGAGTGGTGTTGGCAGTGGTGTAGCGTTGTGGGAGTGGTGTGGGCAGTGGTGTAGTGCTTTGGGAGTGGTGTGGGATGTGGTGTATTGCTGAGGGACTGGTGTGGGGTGTGGTGTAGTGCTGTGGGACTGGTGCGGGCTGTGGTGTAGCGCTGTAGGAGTGGTGTGGGCAGTGGTGTAGTGCTGTGGGAGTGGTGTGGGCAGTGGTGTAGTGCTGTGGGAGTGGTAAGGGCAGTGGTGTAGCATTGTGGGAGTGTGTGGGCAGTGGTGTAGTGCTCTGGGTGTGGTGTGGGCAGTGGTGTAGTGCTGTGGGAGTGGTAAGGGCAGTGGTGTAGCATTGTGGCAGTGTGTGGGCAGTGGTGTAGCGCTGTGGGAGTGGTGTGGGCAGTGGTGTAGTGCTTTGGGAGTGGTGTGGGCAGTGGTGTAGTGCTGTGGGATTGGTGTGAGTTGTGGTGTAGCGCTGTGGGAGTGGTGTGGGCAGCGGTGTAGTGCTGTGGGAATGGTGTGGGTAGTGGTGTAGCGCTGTGGGACTGGTGTGGGCTGTGGTGTAGTGCTGTGGCAGTGGTAAGGGCAGAGGAGTAGCGCTGCGGGAGTGGTGTGGGCAGTGGTGTAGTGCTGTGGGAGTGGTAAGGGCAGTGGAGTAGCTTAGTGGGAGTTTGTGGGCAGTGGTGTAACGCGGTGGGAGTGGTGTGGGCAGTGGTGTAACGCTGTGGGAGTGGTGAGGGCAGTGGTTTAGTGCTGTGGGAGTGGTGTGGGCAGTGGTGTAGTGCTGTGGGTGTGGTGTGGGCAGTGCTGTTGTGCTGTGGGAGTGATGTGGGCAGTGCTGTATCGTTGTGGGAGTAGTCTGGGCAGTGGTGTAGCGCAGTGGGAGTGATGTGGGCAGTGGTGTAGCGCTGTGGGACTGGTGTGGGCAGTGGTGTAGCGCTGTCGGAGTGGTGTGTGGTGTGTTGTAGTGCTGTGGGAGTGGTGTGGGCAGTCGTGTAGCGCTCTGGGAGTGGTCTGGGAAGAAGTGTAGCGCTGTCGGGGTGGTGTGGGGTGTGGTGTAGCGCTGTGGCAGTGGTGTGGGCAGTGGTGTAACGCTGTGGGATTGGTGTGGGCAGTGCTGTAGCGCTGCGGGGATTATGTGGGCAGTGGTGTAGCGCTGCCGGAGTGGTGTGGATTGTGGTGTAGCGTTGTGGGAGTGGTGCGGACAGTGGTGTAGCGCTGTTGGAGTGGTGCGGACAGTGGTGTAGCACTGTGGGTTTGGTGTGGGCAGTGGTGTAGGGCTGTGGGATTGGATTGGGCAGTTGTGTAGTGCTATGGCAGTGGTGTGGGCAGTGGTTTAGCGCTGTGAGAGTGGTGTTGGCAGTGGTGTAGCGCTGTGGGTGAGGTGTGGGCAGTGGTGTAGAGGTGTGGGATTGGTGTGGGTTGTGGTGTAATGTTGTGGGAGTGGTGTGGGCAGTGGTATAGTGCTGTGGGAGTGGTGTGGGCAGTGGTGTAGCGCTGTGGGAGTGGTGTGGGCAGTGGTGTAGGGCTGTGGGAGTGGTGTGGGCAGTGGTGTAGGGCTGTGGGAGTGGTGTGGGCAGTGGTGTATCGCAAGTGGGTGATGGTGTGGGCAGTGTTGTAGCACTGTGGATGTGGTGTGGGTTGTGGTGTAGCGCTTTGGGAGTTTTGTGGGCAGTGGAGTTGCTCTGTGGGAGTGGTGAGGGTTGTGGTGTAGTGCTTTGGGAGTGGTGTGGGCAGTGGTGTAGTGCTGTGGGAGTGGTGTGGGCAATGGTGTAGTTCTGTGGGAGTGGTGTGGGCAGTGGTGTAACGCTGTGGGAGAGGTGTGGGCAGTGGTGTAGCTGTGGGAGTGGTGTGGGCAGTGGTGTAGCGCTGTGAGAGAGGTGTGGGTCGTGGTGTATTGCTGAGGGAGTGGTGTGGGCAGTGGTGTAGCGTTGTGTCAGTGGTTTGGCCAGTGGTGTAGTGCTGTGGTTGTGGTGTGTTTTGTGGTGTAGCGCTGTGGGAGTGGTGAGGGTTGTCTTGCAGAGCTGTGGGAGTGGTGTGGGCAGTGGTGTAGCGCTGTGGGAATGGTGTGGGGAGTGGTGTAGCGCTGTGGGTGTGGTGTGGGCAGTGGTGCAACGCTGTGGGTGTGGTGTGGGTTGTGGCGTAGCGCTGTGGGTGTGGTGTGGGCAGTGGTGTAGTGCGGTGGGAGTGGTGTGGGCAGTGGTGTAGCGCTGTGGGAGTGGTGTGGGCAGTGGTGTAGTGCGGGGGAGAGGCTTGGGCAGTGGTGTAGCGCTGTGGGAGTGGTGTGGGCAATGGTGTAGTGTTGTGGGATAGGTGTGGGCAGTGGTGTAGCGCGGTGGGAGTGGCTTGGGCAGTGGTGTAGCGCTGTGGGAGTGGTGTGGATAGTGGAGTAGTGCTGTGGGAGTGGTGTGGGTTGTGGTGTAGCGCTGTGGGAGTGGTGTGGGCAGTGGTGTAGCGCTGTGGGAGTGGTGTGGATAGTGGTGTAGTGCTGTGGGAGTGGTGTGGGTTGTGGTGTAGCGCTGTGGGAGTGGTGTGGGCAGTGGTGTAACGCTGTGGGATTGGTGTGGGCAATGGTGTAGCGCTGTGGGAGTGGGGTGGGCAGTGTTGTAATGCTGTGGGAGTGGTGTGGGCAGTGGTGTAGTGCTTTGGGAGTGGGGTGGGCAGTGGTGTAGCGCTGTGGGTGAGGTGTGGGCAGTGGTGTAGCGCTGTGGGAGTGGTGTGGGCCGTGGTGTAGTGCTGTGGGAGTGGTGTGGGCAGTGTTGTAGCTGTGGGTGTGGTGTGGGCAGTGGTGTAGCGCTGTGGGAGTGGTGTGGGCAGTGGTGTAGCGCTGTGGGAGTGGTGTGGGCAGTGGTGTAGCGCTGTGGGAGTGGTGTGGGCAGTGGTGTAGCGCTGTGGGTGAGGTGTGGGCAGTGGTGTAGCGCTGTGGGAGTGGTGTGGGTAGTGGTGTAGCGCTGTGGGTGAGGTGTGGGCAGTGGTGTAGCGCTGTGGGAGTGGTGTGGGCCGTGGTGTAGTGCTGTGGGAGTGGTGTGGGCAGTGTTGTTGCTGTGGGAGTGGTGTGGGTTGTCGTGTAGCACTGTGGGAGTGGTGTGGGCAGTGGTGTAGCGCTGTGGGAGTGGTGTGGATAGTGGTGTAGCGCTGTGGGTGTGGTGAGGAAAGTGGTGTAGCGCTGTGGGAATGGTGTAGGCAGTGGTGTAGCGCTGTGGGTGTGGTGTGGGTTGTGGTGTAGCGCTGTGGGAGTGGTGTGGTCAGTGGTGTAGAGCTGTGGGAGAGGTGTGGGCAGTGGTGTAGTGCTGCAGGAGTGGTGTGGGCAGTGGTGTTGTGCTGTGCGAGTGGTGTGGGCAGTGGTGTAGCGCAGCGGGGGTGATGTGGGCAGTGGTGTAGCTCTTTGGGAGTGGTGTGGGCAGTGGTGTAGTGCTGCGGGAGTGGTGTGGGCAGTGGTGTAGCGCTGTGGGAGTGGTGTGGGCAGTGGTGTAGTGCTGTGGGTGTGGTGTGGGTTGTGGTGTAGCGCTGTGGGAGAGGTGTGGGCAGTGGTGTAGTGCTTTGGGAATGGTGTGGGCAGTGGTGTAGCGCTGTGGGAGAGGTGTGGGCAGTGGTGTAGCGCTGTGGGAGAGGGGTGGACAGTGGTGTAGCGCTGTGGGTGAGGTGTGGACAGTGGTGTAGCGCTGTGGGAGTGGTGTGGGCAGCGGTGTAGCGCTGTGGGAGTGGTGTGGCCAGTGTTGTAATGCTGTGGGAGTGGTGTGTGCAGTGGTGTAGCGCTGTGGCTGAGGTGTGGACAGTGGTGTTGCGCTGTTGGGAGTGGTGTGGGCTGTGGTGTAGTGCTGTGGGAGTGGTGTGGGCAGTGGTGTAATTCTGTGGGAGTGGTGTGGGCAGTGGTGTAGTGCTGTGGGAGTGGTGTGGGCAGTGGTGTAGCGCTGTGGGAGTGGTGTGGGCAGTGGTGTAGTGCTGTGGGAGTGGTGTGGGCAGTGGTGTAACGCAGTGGGTGTGGTGTGGGCAGTGGTGTATCGCAGGGGGTGCGGTGTGGGCAGTGTTGTAGCGCTGTGGGTGTGGTGTGGGTTGTGGTGTAGCGCTTTGGGAGTGTTGTGGGCAGTGGTGTTGCGCTGTGGGAGTGGTGCGGGATGTGGTGTAGAGCTGTGGGAGTGTTGAGGGCAGTGGTGTAGCGCTGCTGGAGTGGTTTGGGCAGTGGTCTAGCGCTGTGGGAGTTGTGTGGGCAGTGGTGTAGTGCTGTGAGAGTGGTGTGGGCCGTGGTGTAGTGCTGTGGGAGTGGTGTGGGCAGTGGTGTAGCGCTGTGGTAGTGTTGTGGGCATTAGCTTAGCGCTGTGGGAGTGATATGGGCAGTGATGTAGCGCTATGGGAATGGTGTGGGTAATGGTGTAGTGCTGTGGGAGTGGTGTGGGCAGTGGTGTAGTGCTGTGGGTGTGGTGTGGGCAGTGCTGTTGTGCTGTGGGAGTGATGTGGGCAGTGCTGTATCGTTGTGGGAGTAGTCTGGGCAGTGGTGTAGCGCTGTGGGAGTGGTGTGGGCAGTGGTGTAGCGCAGTGGGAGTGATGTGGGCAGTGGTGTAGCGCTGTGGGACTGGTGTGGGCAGTGGTGTAGCGCCTTCGGAGTGGTGTAAGGTGTGTTGTAGTGCTGTGGGAGTGGTGTGGGCAGTCGTGTAGCGCTCTGGGAGTGGTCTGGGAAGAGGTGTAGCGCTGTCGGGGTGGTGTGGGGTGTGGTGTAGCGCTGTGGGAGTGGTGTGGGCAGTGGTGTAGCGCTGCCGGAGTGGTGTGGGTGTAGCGTTGTGGGAGTGGTGTGGGCAGTGGTATAGTGCTGTGGGAGTGGTGTGGGCAGTGGTGTAGCGCTGTGGGAGTGGTGTGGGCAGTGGTGTAGTGCTGTGGGAGTGTTGTGGGCAGTGGTGAATCGCAAGTGGGTGCTGGTGTGGGCAGTGTTGTAGCACTGTGGATGTGGTGTGGGTTGTGGTGTAGCGCTTTGGGAGTTTTGTGGGCAGTGGAGTTGCTCTGTGGGAGTGGTGAGGGTTGTGGTGTAGTGCTTTGGGAGTGGTGTGGGCAGTGGTGTAGTGCTGTGGGAGTGGTGTGGGCAATGGTGTAGAGCTGTGGGAGTGGTGTGGGCAGTGGTGTAACGCTGTGGGAGAGGTGTGGGCAGTGGTGTAGCTGTGGGAGTGGTGTGGGCAGTGGTGTAGTGCTCTGGGAGTGGTGTGGGCAGTGGTGTAACGCTGTGGGAGAGGTGTGGGCAGTGGTGTAGCTGTGGGAGTGGTGTGGGCAGTGGTGTAGCGCTGTGAGAGAGGTGTGGGCCGTGGTGTATTGCTGAGGGAGTGGTGTGGGCAGTGGTGTAGCGCTGTGGTAGTGTTGTCGGCATTAGCTTAGCGCTTTGGGAGTGGTATGGGCAGTGATGTAGCGCTATGGGAATGTGTGGGCAGTGGTGTAGCACTGTGGGAGTGGTGTGGGCAGTGGTGTAGCGATGTGTCAGTGGTTTGGCCAGTGGTGTAGTGCTGTGGTTGTGGTGTGTTTTGTGGTGTAGCGCTGTGGGAGTGGTGAGGGTTGTCTTGCAGAGCAGTTAGAGTGTGTGGGCAGTGGTGTAGCGCTGTGGAAATGGTGTGGGCAGTGGTGTAGCGTTGTGGGTGTGGTGTGGGCAGTGGTGTAGTGCGGTGGGAGAGGTGTGGGCAGTGGTGTGGCGCTGTGGGAGTGGTGTGGGCAGTGGTGTAGTGCGGTGGGAGAGGCTTGGGCAGTGGTGTAGCGCTGTGGGTGTGGTGTGGGCTGTGGTGTAGCGCTGTGGGAGTGGTGTGGGCAATGGTGTAGTGTTGTGGGATAGGTGTGGGCAGTGGTGTAGCGCGGTGGGAGTGGCTTGGGCAGTGGTGTAGCGCTGTGGGAGTGGTGTGGATAGTGGTGTAGTGCTGTGGGAGTGGTGTGGGTTGTGGTGTAGCGCTGTGGGAGTGGTGTGGGCAGTGGTGTAGCGCTGTGGGAGTGGTGTGGATAGTGGTGTAGTGCTGTGGGAGTGGTGTGGGTTGTGGTGTAGCGCTGTGGGATTGGTGTGGGCAGTGGTGTAGCGCTGTGGGAGTGGTGTGGGCAGTGTTGTAATGCTGTGGGAGTGGTGTGGGCAGTGGTGTAGTGCTGTGAGAGTGGGGTGGGCAGTGGTGTAGCGCTGTGGGTGAGGTGTGGGCAGTGGTGTAGCGCTGTGGGAGTGGTGTGGGCCGTGGTGTAGTGCTGTGGGAGTGGTGTGGGCAGTTTTGTAGCTGTGGGTGTGGTGTGGGCAGTGGTGTAGCGCTATGGGAGTGGTGTGGGCAGTGGTGTAGCGCTGTGGGAGTGGTGTGGGTAGTGGTGTAGCGCTGTGGGTGAGGTGTGGGCAGTGGTGTAGCGCTGTGGGAGTGTTGTGGGCAGTGGTGTAGTGCTGTGGGAGTGGTGTGGGCAGTGTTGTAGCTGTGGGAGTGTTGTGGGTTGTCGTGTAGCACTGTGGGAGTGGTGTGGGCAGTGGTGTAGCGCTGTGGGAGTGGTGTGGATAGTGGTGTAGCGCTGTGGGTGTGGTGAGGAAAGTGGTGTAGCGCTGTGGGAGTGGTGTAGGCACTGGTGTAGCGCTGTGGGTGTGGTGTGGGTGGTGGTGTAGTGCTGTGGGAGTGGTGTGGGCAGTTGTGTAGTGCTGTGGGAGTGGTGTGGTCAGTGGTGTAGAGCTGTGGGAGTGTTGAGGGCAGTGGTGTAGTGCTGTGGGAGTGGTGTGGGTTGTGGTGTAGCGCTGTGGGAGTGGTGTGAGTTTTGGTGTAGCGCTTTGGGCGTGATGTGGGTTTTGGTGTAGCGCTGTGGGCGTGGTGTGGGCAGTGGTGTAGTGCTGCGGGAGTGGTGTGGGCAGTGGTGTTGTGCTGTGGGAGTGGTGTGGGCAGTGGTGTAGCGCTGTGGGAGTGGTATGGGCAGTGGAGTAGCGCTGTGGGTGTGGTGTGGGTTTCGGTGTAGTGCTGTGGGAATGGTGTGGACAGTGGTGTAGCGCTGTGGGAGAGGTGTGGGCAGTGGTGTTGTGCTGTGCGAGTGGTGTGGGCATTGGTGTAGCGCTGTGGGTGTGGTGTGGGTTTCGGTGTAGCGCTGTGGGAGAGGTGTGGGCAGTGGTGTAGCGCAGCGGGGGTGATGTGGGCAGTGGTGTAGCTCTTTGGGAGTGGTGTGGGCAGTGGTGTAGTGCTGCGGGAGTGGTGTGGGCAGTGGAGTAGCGCTGTGGGTGCGGTGTGGGTTTTGGTGTAGCGCTGTGGGAGAGGTGTGGGCAGTGGTGTAGTGCTTTGGGAATGGTGTGGGCAGTGGTGTAGCGCTGTGGGAGAGGTGTGGGCAGTGGTGTAGCGCTGTGGGAGAGGGGTGGACAGTGGTGTAGCGCTGTGGGTGTGGTGTGGACAGTGGTGTAGCGCTGTGGGAGTGGTGTGGGCAGCGGTGTAGCGCTGTGGGAGTGGTGTGGCCAGTGTTGTAATGCTGTGGGAGTGGTGTGGGCAGTGGTGTAGCGCTGTGGGAGTGGTGTGGGTTGTGGTGTAGTGCTGTGGGTGAGGTGTGGACAGTGGTGTTGCGCTGTTGGGAGTGGTGTGGGCTGTGGTGTAATTCTGTGGGGATGGTGTGGGCAGTGGTGTAGCGCTGTGGGAGTGGTGTGGGCAGTGGTGTAATTCTGTGGGGATGGTGTGGGCAGTGGTGTAGTGCTGTGGGAGTGGTGTGGGCAGTGGTGTAGCGCTGTGGGTGTGGTGTGGGCAGTGGTGTATCGCAGGGGGTGCGGTGTGGGCAGTGTTGTAGCGCTGTGGGTGTGGTGTGGGTTGTGGTGTAGCGCTTTGGGAGTGTTGTGGGCAGTGGTGTTGCGCTGTGGGAGTGGTGCGGGATGTGGTGTAGAGCTGTGGGAGTGTTGAGGGCAGTGGTGTAGTGCTGTGGGAGTGGTGTGGGCAGTGGTGTAGAGCTGTGGGAGTGTTGAGGGCAGTGGTGTAGCGCTGCTGGAGTGGTTTGGGCAGTGGTCTAGCGCTGTGGGAGTTGTGTGTGCAGTGTTGTAGTGCTGTGGGAGTTGTGTGTGCAGTGGTGTAGTGCTGTGGGAGTGGTGTGGGCAGTGGTGTAGCTGTGGGTGTGGTGTGGGTTGTGGTGTAGCGCTGTGGGAGTAGTGTGAGCAGTGGTGTAGCGCTGTGAGAGTGGTGTGGGCCGTGGTGTAGTGCTGTGGGAGTGGTGTGGGCCGTGGTGTAGCGCTGTGGGAGTTGTGTGTGCAGTGGTGTAGTGCTGTGGGAGTTGTGTGTGCAGTGGTGTAGTGCTGTGGGAGTGGTGTGGGCAGTGGTGTAGCTGTGGGTGAGGTGTGGGTTGTGGTGTAGTGCTGTGGGAGTAGTGTGATCAGTGGTGTAGCGCTGTGGGAGTGATATGGGCAGTGATGTAGCGCTATGGGAATGGTGTGGGTAATGGTGTAGCGCTGTGGGAGTGGTGTCGGCAGAGGTGTAGCGCTGCTGGAGTGGTGTGGGCAGTGGTGTAGTGCTGCGGGAGTGGTGACGGCAGAGGTGTAGCGCTGTGGGTGTGTTGTGGGCAGTGGTGTAGTGCTGCGGGAGTGGTGTGGGCAGTGTTGTAATGCTGTGGGAGTGGTGTGGGCAGTGGTGTAGTGCTGTGGTTTTGGTGTGTTTCGTGGTGTAGCGCTGTGGGAGTGGTGTGGGCAGTGGTGTAGCGCTGTGGTTTTGGTGTGTTTCGTGGTGTAGAGCTGTGGGAGTGGTGTCGGCAGAGGTGTAGCGCTGCTGGAGTGGTGTGGGCAGTGGTGTAGTGCTGTGGGAGTGGTGTGGGTAGTGGTGTAGTACTTTGGGTTTGGTGTGGGCAGTGGTGTAGCGCTGTGGGAGTGGTGTGGGCAGTGGTGTAGCGCCGTGGGAATGGTGTGGGCAGTGGTGCAACGCTGTGGGTGTGGTGCGGGTTGTGGTGTAGCGCTGTGGGTTTGGTGTGGGTTTTTGTGTAGCGCTGTGGGAGTGGTGTGGGCAGTGGTGTAATGCTGTGGGAGTGGTGTGGGCAGTGGTGTAGCGCAGTGGGGGTGGTGTGGGCAGTGGTGTAGTGCTGTGGGAGTGGTGTGGGCAGTGGTGTAGCGCTGTGGGAGTCGTGTGGGGTGTGGTGTAGAGCTGTGGGTGTGGTGTGGGCAGTGGTGTAGCGCTGTGGGAGTGGTGTTGGCAGTGGTGTAGCGTTGTGGGAGTGGTGTGGGCAGTGGTGTAGTGCTTTGGGAGTGGTGTGGGATGTGGTGTATTGCTGAGGGACTGGTGTGGGGTGTGGTGTAGTGCTGTGGGACTGGTGCGGGCTGTGGTGTAGCGCTGTAGGAGTGGTGTGGGCAGTGGTGTAGTGCTGTGGGAGTGGTGTGGGCAGTGGTGTAGTGCTGTGGGAGTGGTAAGGGCAGTGGTGTAGCATTGTGGGAGTGTGTGGGCAGTGGTGTAGTGCTCTGGGTGTGGTGTGGGCAGTGGTGTAGTGCTGTGGGAGTGGTAAGGGCAGTGGTGTAGCATTGTGGCAGTGTGTGGGCAGTGGTGTAGCGCTGTGGGAGTGGTGTGGGCAGTGGTGTAGTGCTTTGGGAGTGGTGTGGGCAGTGGTGTAGTGCTGTGGGATTGGTGTGAGTTGTGGTGTAGCGCTGTGGGAGTGGTGTGGGCAGCGGTGTAGTGCTGTGGGAATGGTGTGGGTAGTGGTGTAGCGCTGTGGGACTGGTGTGGGCTGTGGTGTAGTGCTGTGGCAGTGGTAAGGGCAGAGGAGTAGCGCTGCGGGAGTGGTGTGGGCAGTGGTGTAGTGCTGTGGGAGTGGTAAGGGCAGTGGAGTAGCTTAGTGGGAGTTTGTGGGCAGTGGTGTAACGCGGTGGGAGTGGTGTGGGCAGTGGTGTAACGCTGTGGGAGTGGTGAGGGCAGTGGTTTAGTGCTGTGGGAGTGGTGTGGGCAGTGGTGTAGTGCTGTGGGTGTGGTGTGGGCAGTGCTGTTGTGCTGTGGGAGTGATGTGGGCAGTGCTGTATCGTTGTGGGAGTAGTCTGGGCAGTGGTGTAGCGCAGTGGGAGTGATGTGGGCAGTGGTGTAGCGCTGTGGGACTGGTGTGGGCAGTGGTGTAGCGCTGTCGGAGTGGTGTGTGGTGTGTTGTAGTGCTGTGGGAGTGGTGTGGGCAGTCGTGTAGCGCTCTGGGAGTGGTCTGGGAAGAAGTGTAGCGCTGTCGGGGTGGTGTGGGGTGTGGTGTAGCGCTGTGGCAGTGGTGTGGGCAGTGGTGTAACGCTGTGGGATTGGTGTGGGCAGTGCTGTAGCGCTGCGGGGATTATGTGGGCAGTGGTGTAGCGCTGCCGGAGTGGTGTGGATTGTGGTGTAGCGTTGTGGGAGTGGTGCGGACAGTGGTGTAGCGCTGTTGGAGTGGTGCGGACAGTGGTGTAGCACTGTGGGTTTGGTGTGGGCAGTGGTGTAGGGCTGTGGGATTGGATTGGGCAGTTGTGTAGTGCTATGGCAGTGGTGTGGGCAGTGGTGTAGCGCTGTGGGAATGGTGTTGGCAGTGGTGTAGCGCTGTGGGTGAGGTGTGGGCAGTGGTGTAGAGGTGTGGGATTGGTGTGGGTTGTGGTGTAATGTTGTGGGAGTGGTGTGGGCAGTGGTATAGTGCTGTGGGAGTGGTGTGGGCAGTGGTGTAGCGCTGTGGGAGTGGTGTGGGCAGTGGTGTAGGGCTGTGGGAGTGGTGTGGGCAGTGGTGTAGGGCTGTGGGAGTGGTGTGGGCAGTGGTGTATCGCAAGTGGGTGATGGTGTGGGCAGTGTTGTAGCACTGTGGATGTGGTGTGGGTTGTGGTGTAGCGCTTTGGGAGTTTTGTGGGCAGTGGAGTTGCTCTGTGGGAGTGGTGAGGGTTGTGGTGTAGTGCTTTGGGAGTGGTGTGGGCAGTGGTGTAGTGCTGTGGGAGTGGTGTGGGCAATGGTGTAGTGCTGTGGGAGTGGTGTGGGCAGTGGTGTAACGCTGTGGGAGAGGTGTGGGCAGTGGTGTAGCTGTGGGAGTGGTGTGGGCAGTGGTGTAGCGCTGTGAGAGAGGTGTGGGTCGTGGTGTATTGCTGAGGGAGTGGTGTGGGCAGTGGTGTAGCGTTGTGTCAGTGGTTTGGCCAGTGGTGTAGTGCTGTGGTTGTGGTGTGTTTTGTGGTGTAGCGCTGTGGGAGTGGTGAGGGTTGTCTTGCAGAGCTGTGGGAGTGGTGTGGGCAGTGGTGTAGCGCTGTGGGAATGGTGTGGGGAGTGGTGTAGCGCTGTGGGTGTGGTGTGGGCAGTGGTGCAACGCTGTGGGTGTGGTGTGGGTTGTGGCGTAGCGCTGTGGGTGTGGTGTGGGCAGTGGTGTAGTGCGGTGGGAGTGGTGTGGGCAGTGGTGTAGCGCTGTGGGAGTGGTGTGGGCAGTGGTGTAGTGCGGGGGAGAGGCTTGGGCAGTGGTGTAGCGCTGTGGGAGTGGTGTGGGCAATGGTGTAGTGTTGTGGGATAGGTGTGGGCAGTGGTGTAGCGCGGTGGGAGTGGCTTGGGCAGTGGTGTAGCGCTGTGGGAGTGGTGTGGATAGTGGAGTAGTGCTGTGGGAGTGGTGTGGGTTGTGGTGTAGCGCTGTGGGAGTGGTGTGGGCAGTGGTGTAGCGCTGTGGGAGTGGTGTGGATAGTGGTGTAGTGCTGTGGGAGTGGTGTGGGTTGTGGTGTAGCGCTGTGGGAGTGGTGTGGGCAGTGGTGTAACGCTGTGGGATTGGTGTGGGCAATGGTGTAGCGCTGTGGGAGTGGGGTGGGCAGTGTTGTAATGCTGTGGGAGTGGTGTGGGCAGTGGTGTAGTGCTTTGGGAGTGGGGTGGGCAGTGGTGTAGCGCTGTGGGTGAGGTGTGGGCAGTGGTGTAGCGCTGTGGGAGTGGTGTGGGCCGTGGTGTAGTGCTGTGGGAGTGGTGTGGGCAGTGTTGTAGCTGTGGGTGTGGTGTGGGCAGTGGTGTAGCGCTGTGGGAGTGGTGTGGGCAGTGGTGTAGCGCTGTGGGAGTGGTGTGGGCAGTGGTGTAGCGCTGTGGGAGTGGTGTGGGCAGTGGTGTAGCGCTGTGGGTGAGGTGTGGGCAGTGGTGTAGCGCTGTGGGAGTGGTGTGGGTAGTGGTGTAGCGCTGTGGGTGAGGTGTGGGCAGTGGTGTAGCGCTGTGGGAGTGGTGTGGGCCGTGGTGTAGTGCTGTGGGAGTGGTGTGGGCAGTGTTGTAGCTGTGGGAGTGGTGTGGGTTGTCGTGTAGCACTGTGGGAGTGGTGTGGGCAGTGGTGTAGCGCTGTGGGAGTGGTGTGGATAGTGGTGTAGCGCTGTGGGTGTGGTGAGGAAAGTGGTGTAGCGCTGTGGGAATGGTGTAGGCAGTGGTGTAGCGCTGTGGGTGTGGTGTGGGTTGTGGTGTAGCGCTGTGGGAGTGGTGTGGTCAGTGGTGTAGAGCTGTGGGAGAGGTGTGGGCAGTGGTGTAGTGCTGCAGGAGTGGTGTGGGCAGTGGTGTTGTGCTGTGCGAGTGGTGTGGGCAGTGGTGTAGCGCAGCGGGGGTGATGTGGGCAGTGGTGTAGCTCTTTGGGAGTGGTGTGGGCAGTGGTGTAGTGCTGCGGGAGTGGTGTGGGCAGTGGTGTAGCGCTGTGGGAGTGGTGTGGGCAGTGGTGTAGTGCTGTGGGTGTGGTGTGGGTTGTGGTGTAGCGCTGTGGGAGAGGTGTGGGCAGTGGTGTAGTGCTTTGGGAATGGTGTGGGCAGTGGTGTAGCGCTGTGGGAGAGGTGTGGGCAGTGGTGTAGCGCTGTGGGAGAGGGGTGGACAGTGGTGTAGCGCTGTGGGTGAGGTGTGGACAGTGGTGTAGCGCTGTGGGAGTGGTGTGGGCAGCGGTGTAGCGCTGTGGGAGTGGTGTGGCCAGTGTTGTAATGCTGTGGGAGTGGTGTGTGCAGTGGTGTAGCGCTGTGGCTGAGGTGTGGACAGTGGTGTTGCGCTGTTGGGAGTGGTGTGGGCTGTGGTGTAGTGCTGTGGGAGTGGTGTGGGCAGTGGTGTAATTCTGTGGGAGTGGTGTGGGCAGTGGTGTAGTGCTGTGGGAGTGGTGTGGGCAGTGGTGTAGCGCTGTGGGAGTGGTGTGGGCAGTGGTGTAGTGCTGTGGGAGTGGTGTGGGCAGTGGTGTAACGCAGTGGGTGTGGTGTGGGCAGTGGTGTATCGCAGGGGGTGCGGTGTGGGCAGTGTTGTAGCGCTGTGGGTGTGGTGTGGGTTGTGGTGTAGCGCTTTGGGAGTGTTGTGGGCAGTGGTGTTGCGCTGTGGGAGTGGTGCGGGATGTGGTGTAGAGCTGTGGGAGTGTTGAGGGCAGTGGTGTAGCGCTGCTGGAGTGGTTTGGGCAGTGGTCTAGCGCTGTGGGAGTTGTGTGGGCAGTGGTGTAGTGCTGTGAGAGTGGTGTGGGCCGTGGTGTAGTGCTGTGGGAGTGGTGTGGGCAGTGGTGTAGCGCTGTGGTAGTGTTGTGGGCATTAGCTTAGCGCTGTGGGAGTGATATGGGCAGTGATGTAGCGCTATGGGAATGGTGTGGGTAATGGTGTAGTGCTGTGGGAGTGGTGTGGGCAGTGGTGTAGTGCTGTGGGTGTGGTGTGGGCAGTGCTGTTGTGCTGTGGGAGTGATGTGGGCAGTGCTGTATCGTTGTGGGAGTAGTCTGGGCAGTGGTGTAGCGCTGTGGGAGTGGTGTGGGCAGTGGTGTAGCGCAGTGGGAGTGATGTGGGCAGTGGTGTAGCGCTGTGGGACTGGTGTGGGCAGTGGTGTAGCGCCTTCGGAGTGGTGTAAGGTGTGTTGTAGTGCTGTGGGAGTGGTGTGGGCAGTCGTGTAGCGCTCTGGGAGTGGTCTGGGAAGAGGTGTAGCGCTGTCGGGGTGGTGTGGGGTGTGGTGTAGCGCTGTGGGAGTGGTGTGGGCAGTGGTGTAGCGCTGCCGGAGTGGTGTGGGTGTAGCGTTGTGGGAGTGGTGTGGGCAGTGGTATAGTGCTGTGGGAGTGGTGTGGGCAGTGGTGTAGCGCTGTGGGAGTGGTGTGGGCAGTGGTGTAGTGCTGTGGGAGTGTTGTGGGCAGTGGTGAATCGCAAGTGGGTGCTGGTGTGGGCAGTGTTGTAGCACTGTGGATGTGGTGTGGGTTGTGGTGTAGCGCTTTGGGAGTTTTGTGGGCAGTGGAGTTGCTCTGTGGGAGTGGTGAGGGTTGTGGTGTAGTGCTTTGGGAGTGGTGTGGGCAGTGGTGTAGTGCTGTGGGAGTGGTGTGGGCAATGGTGTAGAGCTGTGGGAGTGGTGTGGGCAGTGTGTAACGCTGTGGGAGAGGTGTGGGCAGTGGTGTAGCTGTGGGAGTGGTGTGGGCAGTGTGTAGTGCTCTGGGAGTGGTGTGGGCAGTGGTGTAACGCTGTGGGAGAGGTGTGGGCAGTGGTGTAGCTGTGGGAGTGGTGTGGGCAGTGGTGTAGCGCTGTGAGAGAGGTGTGGGCCGTGTGTATTGCTGAGGGAGTGGTGTGGGCAGTGGTGTAGCGCTGTGGTAGTGTTGTCGGCATTAGCTTAGCGCTTTGGGAGTGGTATGGGCAGTGATGTAGCGCTATGGGAATGTGTGGGCAGTGGTGTAGCACTGTGGGAGTGGTGTGGGCAGTGGTGTAGCGATGTGTCAGTGGTTTGGCCAGTGGTGTAGTGCTGTGGTTGTGGTGTGTTTGTGGTGTAGCGCTGTGGGAGTGGTGAGGGTTGTCTTGCAGAGCAGTTAGAGTGTGTGGGCAGTGGTGTAGCGCTGTGGAAATGGTGTGGGCAGTGGTGTAGCGTTGTGGGTGTGGTGTGGGCAGTGGTGTAGTGCGGTGGGAGAGGTGTGGGCAGTGGTGTGGCGCTGTGGGAGTGGTGTGGGCAGTGGTGTAGTGCGGTGGGAGAGGCTTGGGCAGTGGTGTAGCGCTGTGGGTGTGGTGTGGGCTGTGGTGTAGCGCTGTGGGAGTGGTGTGGGCAATGGTGTAGTGTTGTGGGATAGGTGTGGGCAGTGGTGTAGCGCGGTGGGAGTGGCTTGGGCAGTGGTGTAGCGCTGTGGGAGTGTGTGGATAGTGGTGTAGTGCTGTGGGAGTGGTGTGGGTTGTGGTGTAGCGCTGTGGGAGTGGTGTGGGCAGTGTGTAGCGCTGTGGGAGTGGTGTGGATAGTGGTGTAGTGCTGTGGAGTGGTGTGGGTTGTGGTGTAGCGCTGTGGGATTGGTGTGGGCAGTGGTGTAGCGCTGTGGGAGTGGTGTGGGCAGTGTTGTAATGCTGTGGGAGTGGTGTGGGCAGTGGTGTAGTGCTGTGAGAGTGGGGTGGGCAGTGGTGTAGCGCTGTGGGTGAGGTGTGGGCAGTGGTGTAGCGCTGTGGGAGTGGTGTGGGCCGTGGTGTAGTGCTGTGGGAGTGGTGTGGGCAGTTTTGTAGCTGTGGGTGTGGTGTGGGCAGTGGTGTAGCGCTATGGGAGTGGTGTGGGCAGTGGTGTAGCGCTGTGGGAGTGGTGTGGGTAGTGGTGTAGCGCTGTGGGTGAGGTGTGGGCAGTGGTGTAGCGCTGTGGGAGTGGTGTGGGCAGTGGTGTAG
The DNA here is from genome assembly GCF_964194155.1 of Cetorhinus maximus. Classification (NCBI taxonomy): domain Eukaryota; kingdom Metazoa; phylum Chordata; class Chondrichthyes; order Lamniformes; family Cetorhinidae; genus Cetorhinus; species Cetorhinus maximus. The sequence goes on along the minus strand of NW_027596282.1, from coordinate 258,145 downwards.
TGCTGTGGGAGTGGTGTGGGCAGTGTTGTAGCTGTGGGAGTGTTGTGGGTTGTCGTGTAGCACTGTGGGAGTGGTGTGGGCAGTGGTGTAGCGCTGTGGGAGTGGTGTGGATAGTGGTGTAGCGCTGTGGGTGTGGTGAGGAAAGTGGTGTAGCGCTGTGGGAGTGGTGTAGGCACTGGTGTAGCGCTGTGGGTGTGGTGTGGGTGGTGGTGTAGTGCTGTGGGAGTGGTGTGGGCAGTTGTGTAGTGCTGTGGGAGTGGTGTGGTCAGTGGTGTAGAGCTGTGGGAGTGTTGAGGGCAGTGGTGTAGTGCTGTGGGAGTGGTGTGGGTTGTGGTGTAGCGCTGTGGGAGTGGTGTGGGTTTTGGTGTAGCGCTTTGGGCGTGATGTGGGTTTTGGTGTAGCGCTGTGGGCGTGGTGTGGGCAGTGGTGTAGTGCTGCGGGAGTGGTGTGGGCAGTGGTGTTGTGCTGTGGGAGTGGTGTGGGCAGTGGTGTAGCGCTGTGGGAGTGGTATGGGCAGTGGAGTAGCGCTGTGGGTGTGGTGTGGGTTTCGGTGTAGTGCTGTGGGAATGGTGTGGACAGTGGTGTAGCGCTGTGGGAGAGGTGTGGGCAGTGGTGTTGTGCTGTGCGAGTGGTGTGGGCATTGGTGTAGCGCTGTGGGTGTGGTGTGGGTTTCGGTGTAGCGCTGTGGGAGAGGTGTGGGCAGTGGTGTAGCGCAGCGGGGGTGATGTGGGCAGTGGTGTAGCTCTTTGGAAGTGGTGTGGGCAGTGGTGTAGTGCTGCGGGAGTGGTGTGGGCAGTGGAGTAGCGCTGTGGGTGCGGTGTGGGTTTTGGTGTAGCGCTGTGGGAGAGGTGTGGGCAGTGGTGTAGTGCTTTGGGAATGGTGTGGGCAGTGGTGTAGCGCTGTGGGAGAGGTGTGGGCAGTGGTGTAGCGCTGTGGGAGAGGGGTGGACAGTGGTGTAGCGCTGTGGGTGTGGTGTGGACAGTGGTGTAGCGCTGTGGGAGTGGTGTGGGCAGCGGTGTAGCGCTGTGGGAGTGGTGTGGCCAGTGTTGTAATGCTGTGGGAGTGGTGTGGGCAGTGGTGTAGCGCTGTGGGAGTGGTGTGGGTTGTGGTGTAGTGCTGTGGGTGAGGTGTGGACAGTGGTGTTGCGCTGTTGGGAGTGGTGTGGGCTGTGGTGTAATTCTGTGGGGATGGTGTGGGCAGTGGTGTAGCGCTGTGGGAGTGGTGTGGGCAGTGGTGTAATTCTGTGGGGATGGTGTGGGCAGTGGTTGTAGTGCTGTGGGAGTGGTGTGGGCAGTGGTGTAGCGCTGTGGGAGTGGTGTGGGCAGTGGTGTAACGCAGTGGGTGTGGTGTGGGCAGTGGTGTATCGCAGGGGGTGCGGTGTGGGCAGTGTTGTAGCGCTGTGGGTGTGGTGTGGGTTGTGGTGTAGCGCTTTGGGAGTGTTGTGGGCAGTGGTGTTGCGCTGTGGGAGTGGTGCGGGATGTGGTGTAGAGCTGTGGGAGTGTTGAGGGCAGTGGTGTAGTGCTGTGGGAGTGGTGTGGGCAGTGGTGTAGAGCTGTGGGAGTGTTGAGGGCAGTGGTGTAGCGCTGCTGGAGTGGTTTGGGCAGTGGTCTAGCGCTGTGGGAGTTGTGTGTGCAGTGTTGTAGTGCTGTGGGAGTTGTGTGTGCAGTGGTGTAGTGCTGTGGGAGTGGTGTGGGCAGTGGTGTAGCTGTGGGTGTGGTGTGGGTTGTGGTGTAGCGCTGTGGGAGTAGTGTGAGCAGTGGTGTAGCGCTGTGAGAGTGGTGTGGGCCGTGGTGTAGTGCTGTGGGAGTGGTGTGGGCCGTGGTGTAGCGCTGTGGGAGTTGTGTGTGCAGTGGTGTAGTGCTGTGGGAGTTGTGTGTGCAGTGGTGTAGTGCTGTGGGAGTGGTGTGGGCAGTGGTGTAGCTGTGGGTGTGGTGTGGGTTGTGGTGTAGCGCTGTGGGAGTAGTGATCAGTGGTGTAGCGCTGTGGGAGTGATATGGGCAGTGATGTAGCGCTATGGGAATGGTGTGGGTAATGGTGTAGCGCTGTGGGAGTGGTGTCGGCAGAGTGTAGCGCTGCTGGAGTGGTGTGGGCAGTGGTGTAGTGCTGCGGGAGTGGTGACGGCAGAGGTGTAGCGCTGTGGGTGTGTTGTGGGCAGTGGTGTAGTGCTGCGGGAGTGGTGTGGGCAGTGTTGTAATGCTGTGGGAGTGGTGTGGGCAGTGGTGTAGTGCTGTGGTTTTGGTGTGTTTCGTGGTGTAGCGCTGTGGGAGTGGTGTGGGCAGTGGTGTAGCGCTGTGGTTTTGGTGTGTGTTTCGTGGTGTAGAGCTGTGGGAGTGTGTCGGCAGAGGTGTAGCGCTGCTGGAGTGGTGTGGGCAGTGGTGTAGTGCTGTGGGAGTGGTGTGGGCAGTGGTGTAGTACTTTGGGTTTGGTGTGGGCAGTGGTGTAGCGCTGTGGGAGTGGTGTGGGCAGTGGTGTAGCGCCGTGGGAATGGTGTGGGCAGTGGTGCAACGCTGTGGGTGTGGTGCGGGTTGTGGTGTAGCGCTGTGGGTTTGGTGTGGGTTTTTGTGTAGCGCTGTGGGAGTGGTGTGGGCAGTGGTGCAACGCTGTGGGAGTGGTTTGGGCAGCGGTGTAGCGCTGTGGGAGTGGTGTGGAGTGTGGTGTAGTACTTTGGGTGTGGTGTGGGCTGTGGTGTAGCGCTGTGGGAGTGTTGAGGGCAGTGGTGTAGGGCTGTGGGAGTGGTGTGTGCTGTGGTGTAGTGCTGTGGGAGTGGTGTGGGCAGTGGTGAAGCGCTGTGGGAGTGGTGTGTGCAGTGGTGTAGTGCTGTGGGAGTGGTGTGGGTTGTGGTCTAGAGCTGTGGGAGTGGTGTGGGCAGTGGTATAGCGCTGTGGGAATGGTGTGGATAGTGGTGTAGCGCTGTGGGAGTGGTGTGGATAGTGGTGTAGTGCTGTGGGAGTGGTGTGGGTTGTGGTGTAGCGCTGTGGGAGTGGTGTGGGCAGTGTTGTAATGCTGTGGGAGTGGTGTGGGGAGTGGTGTAACGCTGTGGGAGTGGTGTGGGTTGTGGAGTAGCGCTGTGGGAGTGGTGTGGGCAGTGGTGTAGCGCTGTGGGAGTGTTGTGGGCAGTGGTGTAGCGCTGTGGGAGTGGTGTGGGTAGTGGTGTAGCGCTGTGGGTGAGGTGTGGGCAGTGGTGTAGCGCTATGGGAGTGGTGTGGGCAGTGGTGTAGCGCTGTGGGAGTGGTGTGGGTAGTGGTGTAGCGCTGTGGGTGAGGTGTGGGCAGTGGTGTAGCGCTGTGGGAGTGGTGTGGGCAGTGGTGTAGTGCTGTGGGAGTGGTGTGGGCAGTGTTGTAGCTGTGGGAGTGTTGTGGGTTGTCGTGTAGCACTGTGGGAGTGGTGTGGGCAGTGGTGTAGCGCTGTGGGAGTGGTGTGGATAGTGGTGTAGCGCTGTGGGTGTGGTGAGGAAAGTGGTGTAGCGCTGTGGGAGTGGTGTAGGCACTGGTGTAGCGCTGTGGGTGTGGTGTGGGTGGTGGTGTAGTGCTGTGGGAGTGGTGTGGGCAGTTGTGTAGTGCTGTGGGAGTGGTGTGGTCAGTGGTGTAGAGCTGTGGGAGTGTTGAGGGCAGTGGTGTAGTGCTGTGGGAGTGGTGTGGGTTGTGGTGTAGCGCTGTGGGAGTGGTGTGGGTTTTGGTGTAGCGCTTTGGGCGTGATGTGGGTTTTGGTGTAGCGCTGTGGGCGTGGTGTGGGCAGTGGTGTAGTGCTGCGGGAGTGGTGTGGGCAGTGGTGTTGTGCTGTGGGAGTGGTGTGGGCAGTGGTGTAGCGCTGTGGGAGTGGTATGGGCAGTGGAGTAGCGCTGTGGGTGTGGTGTGGGTTTCGGTGTAGTGCTGTGGGAATGGTGTGGACAGTGGTGTAGCGCTGTGGGAGAGGTGTGGGCAGTGGTGTTGTGCTGTGCGAGTGGTGTGGGCATTGGTGTAGCGCTGTGGGTGTGGTGTGGGTTTCGGTGTAGCGCTGTGGGAGAGGTGTGGGCAGTGGTGTAGCGCAGCGGGGGTGATGTGGGCAGTGGTGTAGCTCTTTGGGAGTGGTGTGGGCAGTGGTGTAGTGCTGCGGGAGTGGTGTGGGCAGTGGAGTAGCGCTGTGGGTGCGGTGTGGGTTTTGGTGTAGCGCTGTGGGAGAGGTGTGGGCAGTGGTGTAGTGCTTTGGGAATGGTGTGGGCAGTGGTGTAGCGCTGTGGGAGAGGTGTGGGCAGTGGTGTAGCGCTGTGGGAGAGGGGTGGACAGTGGTGTAGCGCTGTGGGTGTGGTGTGGACAGTGGTGTAGCGCTGTGGGAGTGGTGTGGGCAGCGGTGTAGCGCTGTGGGAGTGGTGTGGCCAGTGTTGTAATGCTGTGGGAGTGGTGTGGGCAGTGGTGTAGCGCTGTGGGAGTGGTGTGGGTTGTGGTGTAGTGCTGTGGGTGAGGTGTGGACAGTGGTGTTGCGCTGTTGGGAGTGGTGTGGGCTGTGGTGTAATTCTGTGGGGATGGTGTGGGCAGTGGTGTAGCGCTGTGGGAGTGGTGTGGGCAGTGGTGTAATTCTGTGGGGATGGTGTGGGCAGTGGTGTAGTGCTGTGGGAGTGGTGTGGGCAGTGGTGTAGCGCTGTGGGAGTGGTGTGGGCAGTGGTGTAACGCAGTGGGTGTGGTGTGGGCAGTGGTGTATCGCAGGGGGTGCGGTGTGGGCAGTGTTGTAGCGCTGTGGGTGTGGTGTGGGTTGTGGTGTAGCGCTTTGGGAGTGTTGTGGGCAGTGGTGTTGCGCTGTGGGAGTGGTGCGGGATGTGGTGTAGAGCTGTGGGAGTGTTGAGGGCAGTGGTGTAGTGCTGTGGGAGTGGTGTGGGCAGTGGTGTAGAGCTGTGGGAGTGTTGAGGGCAGTGGTGTAGCGCTGCTGGAGTGGTTTGGGCAGTGGTCTAGCGCTGTGGGAGTTGTGTGTGCAGTGTTGTAGTGCTGTGGGAGTTGTGTGTGCAGTGGTGTAGTGCTGTGGGAGTGGTGTGGGCAGTGGTGTAGCTGTGGGTGTGGTGTGGGTTGTGGTGTAGCGCTGTGGGAGTAGTGTGAGCAGTGGTGTAGCGCTGTGAGAGTGGTGTGGGCCGTGGTGTAGTGCTGTGGGAGTGGTGTGGGCCGTGGTGTAGCGCTGTGGGAGTTGTGTGTGCAGTGGTGTAGTGCTGTGGGAGTTGTGTGTGCAGTGGTGTAGTGCTGTGGGAGTGGTGTGGGCAGTGGTGTAGCTGTGGGTGTGGTGTGGGTTGTGGTGTAGCGCTGTGGGAGTAGTGTGATCAGTGGTGTAGCGCTGTGGGAGTGATATGGGCAGTGATGTAGCGCTATGGGAATGGTGTGGGTAATGGTGTAGCGCTGTGGGAGTGGTGTCGGCAGAGGTGTAGCGCTGCTGGAGTGGTGTGGGCAGTGGTGTAGTGCTGCGGGAGTGGTGACGGCAGAGGTGTAGCGCTGTGGGTGTGTTGTGGGCAGTGGTGTAGTGCTGCGGGAGTGGTGTGGGCAGTGTTGTAATGCTGTGGGAGTGGTGTGGGCAGTGGTGTAGTGCTGTGGTTTTGGTGTGTTTCGTGGTGTAGCGCTGTGGGAGTGGTGTGGGCAGTGGTGTAGCGCTGTGGTTTTGGTGTGTTTCGTGGTGTAGAGCTGTGGGAGTGGTGTCGGCAGAGGTGTAGCGCTGCTGGAGTGGTGTGGGCAGTGGTGTAGTGCTGTGGGAGTGGTGTGGGCAGTGGTGTAGTACTTTGGGTTTGGTGTGGGCAGTGGTGTAGCGCTGTGGGAGTGGTGTGGGCAGTGGTGTAGCGCCGTGGGAGTGGTGTGGGCAGTGGTGCAACGCTGTGGGTGTGGTGCGGGTTGTGGTGTAGCGCTGTGGGTTTGGTGTGGGTTTTTGTGTAGCGCTGTGGGAGTGGTGTGGGCAGTGGTGCAACGCTGTGGGAGTGGTTTGGGCAGCGGTGTAGCGCTGTGGGAGTGGTGTGGAGTGTGGTGTAGTACTTTGGGTGTGGTGTGGGCTGTGGTGTAGCGCTGTGGGAGTGTTGAGGGCAGTGGTGTAGGGCTGTGGGAGTGGTGTGTGCTGTGGTGTAGTGCTGTGGGAGTGGTGTGGGCAGTGGTGAAGCGCTGTGGGAGTGGTGTGTGCAGTGGTGTAGTGCTGTGGGAGTGGTGTGGGTTGTGGTCTAGAGCTGTGGGAGTGGTGTGGGCAGTGGTATAGCGCTGTGGGAATGGTGTGGATAGTGGTGTAGCGCTGTGGGAGTGGTGTGGATAGTGGTGTAGTGCTGTGGGAGTGGTGTGGGTTGTGGTGTAGCGCTGTGGGAGTGGTGTGGGCAGTGTTGTAATGCTGTGGGAGTGGTGTGGGGAGTGGTGTAACGCTGTGGGAGTGGTGTGGGTTGTGGAGTAGCGCTGTGGGAGTGGTGTGGGCAGTGGTGTAGCGCTGTGGGAGTGTTGTGGGCAGTTGTGCATTGATGTGGGAGTGGTGTGGGCATTGGTGTAACGCTGTGGGTGAGGTGTGGGCAGTGTTGTAGCGCTGTGGGTGAGGTGTGGTTTGTGGTGTAGAGCTGTGGGAGTGTTGAGGGCAATGGTGCAGTGCGGTGGGAGTGGTGTAGGCAGTGTTGTAGCGCTGTGGGAGTGGTGTGGGCAGTGGTGTAGAGCTGTGGGATTGGTGTGGGTTGAGGTGAAGTGCTGTGGGAGTGGTGTGGGCAGTGGTATAGTGCTGTGGGAGTGGTGTGGGCAGTGGTGTAGTGCTGTGGGAGTGGTGTGGGCAGTTGTGTAGCCCTGTGGGATTGGTGTGGTCAGTGGTGAAGCGCTGTGGGAGTGGTGTGGGCAGTGGTGTACCGCTGTGGGAATGGTGTTGTCAGTGGTGTAGCGCTGTGGGAGTGGTGTGGGCAGTGGTGAATCGCAGTGGGTGAGGTGTGGTCAGTGTTGTAGCGCTGTGGGTGTGGTGTGGGTTGTGGTGTAGCGCTTTGGGAGTTTTGTGGGCAGTGGTGTTGCGCTGTGGGAGTGGTGATGGTTGTGGTCTAGCGCTGTGGGAGTTGTGTGTGCAGTGGTGCAGTGCTGTGGCAGTGGTGTGGGCAGTGGTGTAGCGCTGTGGGAATGGTGTGGATATTGGTGTAGCGCTGTGGGAGTGGTGTGGGTTGTGGAGTAGCGCTTTGGGAGTGTTGTGGGCAGTTGTGTATTGATGTGGGAGTGGTGTGGGCAGTGTTGTAGCGCTGTGGCAGTGGTGTGAGTTGAGGTGAAGTGCTGTGGGAGTGCTGTGGGCAGTGGTGTAGCGCTGTGGGAGTGGTGTGGGCAGTGGTGTAGTGCTGTGGGAGTGGTGTGGGCAGTTGTGTAGCCCTGTGGGATTGGTGTGGTCAGTGGTGTAGCGCTGCGGGAGTGGTGTGGGCAGTGGTGTACCACTGTGGGAGTGGTGTGAGCAGTGGTGTAGCGCTGTGGGAGTGGTGTGGGCAGTGGTGTATCGCAGTGGGTGTGGTGTGGTCAGTGTTGTAGCGCTGTGGGTGTGGTGTGGGTTGTGGTGTAGCGCTTTGGGAGTTTTGTGGGCAGTGGTGTAGCGCTGTGGGAGTGGTGTGGGCAGTGGTGTAGTGCTGTGTGAGTGGTGTGGGCAGTGGTGTAGTGCTGTGTGAGTGGTGTGGGCAGTTGTGTAGTGCTGTGGGAGTGGTGTGGGCAGTGGTGCAACGCTGTGGGAGTGGTTTGGGCAGCGGTGTAGCGCTGTGGGAGTGGTGTGGAGTGTGGTGTAGTACTTTGGGTGTGGTGTGGGCTGTGGTGTAGCGCTGTGGGAGTGTTGAGGGCAGTGGTGTAGGGCTGTGGGAGTGGTGTGTGCAGTGGTGTAGTGCTGTGGGAGTGGTGTGGGCAGTGGTGAAGCGCTGTGGGAGTGGTGTGTGCAGTGGTGTAGTGCTGTGGGAGTGGTGTGGGTTGTGGTCTAGCGCTGTGGGAGTGGTGTGGGCAGTGGTGTAGCGCTGTGGGAATGGTGTGGATAGTGGTGTAGCGCTGTGGGAGTGGTGTGGATAGTGGTGTAGTGCTGTGGGAGTGGTGTGGGTTGTGGTGTAGCGCTGTGGGAGTGGTGTGGGCAGTGTTGTAATGCTGTGGGAGTGGTGTGGGGAGTGGTGTAACGCTGTGGGAGTGGTGTGGGTTGTGGAGTAGCGCTGTGGGAGTGGTGTGGGCAGTGGTGTAGCGCTGTGGGAGTGTTGTGGGCAGTTGTGCATTGATGTGGGAGTGGTGTGGGCATTGGTGTAACGCTGTGGGTGAGGTGTGGGCAGTGTTGTAGCGCTGTGGGTGAGGTTTGGGTTGTGGTGTAGAGCTGTGGGAGTGTTGAGGGCAATGGTGCAGTGCGGTGGGAGTGGTGTAGGCAGTGTTGTAGCGCTGTGGGAGTGGTGTGGGCAGTGGTGTAGAGCTGTGGGATTGGTGTGGGTTGAGGTGAAGTGCTGTGGGAGTGGTGTGGGCAGTGGTATAGTGCTGTGGGAGTGGTGTGGGCAGTGGTGTAGTGCTGTGGGAGTGGTGTGGGCAGTTGTGTAGCCCTGTGGGATTGGTGTGGTCAGTGGTGAAGCGCTGTGGGAGTGGTGTGGGCAGTGGTGTACCGCTGTGGGAATGGTGTTGTCAGTGGTGTAGCGCTGTGGGAGTGGTGTGGGCAGTGGTGAATCGCAGTGGGTGAGGTGTGGTCAATGTTGTAGCGCTGTGGGTGTGGTGTGGGTTGTGGTGTAGCGCTTTGGGAGTTTTGTGGGCAGTGGTGTTGCGCTGTGGGAGTGGTGATGGTTGTGGTCTAGCGCTGTGGGAGTTGTGTGTGCAGTGGTGCAGTGCTGTGGGAGTGGTGTGGGCAGTGGTGTAGCGCTGTGGGAATGGTGTGGATATTGGTGTAGCGCTGTGGGAGTGGTGTGGGTTGTGGAGTAGCGCTTTGGGAGTGTTGTGGGCAGTTGTGTATTGATGTGGGAGTGGTGTGGGCAGTGTTGTAGCGCTGTGGGAGTGGTGTGAGTTGAGGTGAAGTGCTGTGGGAGTGCTGTGGGCAGTGGTGTAGCGCTGTGGGAGTGGTGTGGGCAGTGGTGTAGTGCTGTGGGAGTTGTGTGGGCAGTTGTGTAGCCCTGTGGGATTGGTGTGGTCAGTGGTGTAGCGCTGCGGGAGTGGTGTGGGCAGTGGTGTACCACTGTGGGAGTGGTGTGAGCAGTGGTGTAGCGCTGTGGGAGTGGTGTGGGCAGTGGTGTATCGCAGTGGGTGTGGTGTGGTCAGTGTTGTAGCGCTGTGGGTGTGGTGTGGGTTGTGGTGTAGCGCTTTGGGAGTTTTGTGGGCAGTTGTGTAGCGCTGTGGGAGTGGTGATGGTTGTGGTGTAGTGCTGTGGGAGTGGTGTGGGCAGTGGTGTAGTGCTGTGTGAGTGGTGTGGGCAGTGGTGTAGTGCTGTGTGAGTGGTGTGGGCAGTTGTGTAGTGCTGTGGGAGTGGTGTGGGCAGTGGTGTAACGCTGTGGGTGTGGGGTGGGCAGTGGTGTAGTGCTGTGGGAGTGGTGTGGGCAGTGGTGTAGTGCTGTGGGAGTGGTGTGGGCAGTGGTGTAGCTCTGTGGGAGTGGTGTGGGCAGTGGTGTAGATCTGTGGGAGTGTGGAGGGCAGTGGTGTAGCGCTGCTGGAGTGCTGTGTGCAGTGGTGTAGCGCTTTGGGAGTGGTGTGGGCAGTGGTGTAGTACTTTGGGTGTGGTGTGGGTTGTGGCTTAGCGCTGTGGGTGTGGTGTGGGCAGTGGTGCAACGCTATGGGTGTGGTGTGGGTTGTGGCGTAGCGCTGTGGGTGTGGCTTGGGCAGTGGTGTAGTGCGGTGGGAGTGGCTTGGACAGTGGTGTAGAGCTGTGGGATGGTGTGGGCAGTGGTGTAGCGCTGTGGGAGTGGTGTGGGCAGTGGTGTAGCGCTGTGGGAGTGGTGTGGGACGTGATGTACTGCTGTGGGATTGGTGTGGGCAGTGGTGTAGTACTTTGGGTGTGGTGTGGGTTGTGGCTTAGCGCTGTGGGCATGGTGTGGGAAGTGGTGTAAAGCTGCGGGAGTGGTGTGGGCAATGGTGTAGCGCTTTGGGAGTGGGGTCGGCAGAGGTGTAGCGCTGCTGGAGTGGTGTGGGCAGTGGTGTAGCGCTGTGGGAGTGTTGTGGGCCGTTGTGTATTGATGTGGGAGTTGTGTGGGCAGTGGTGTAACGCTGCGGGTGTCGTGTGGGCAGTGGTGTATCGCAGTGGGTGAGGTGTGGGCAGTGTTGTAGCGCTGTGGGAGTGTTGAGGGCAGTAGTGTAGAGCTGTGGGATTGGTGTGGGTTGTGGTGTAGCGCTGTGGGAGTTCTGTAGGCAGTTGTAGTACTGCGGGAGTGGTGTGGGACGTGATGTACTGCTGTGGGAGTGGTGTGGGCAGTGGTGTAGTACTTTGGGTGTGGTGTGGGTTGTGGCTTAGCGCTGTGGGTGTGGTGTGCGCAGTGGTGCAACGCTGTGGGTGTGGTGTGGGTTGTGGCGTAGCGCTGTGGGTGTGGTGTGGGCAGTGGTGTAGTGCGGTGGGAGTGGCTTGGACAGTGGTGTAGAGCTGTGGGAGTGTTGTGGGCCGTTGTTTATTGATGTGGGAGTGGTGTGGGCAGTGGTGTATCGCAGTGGGTGAGGTGTGGGCAGTGTTGTAGCGCTGTGGGAGTGGTGTGGGCAGTGGTATAGCGCTGTGGGAGTGGTGTGGGCAGTGCTGTAGCGCTGTGGGAGTGGTGTGGGCAGTGGTGTAGCGCTGTGGGAGTGGTGTGTTCAGCGGAGTAGCGCTGTGAGTGAGGTGTGGACAGTGGTGTAGTGCTGTGGGAGTGGTGTGGGTTGTGGTGTAGCGCTGTGGGATTGGTGTGGGCAGTGGTGTAGCGCTGTGGGAGAGGTGTGGGCAGTGTTGTAATGCTGTGGGAGTGGTGTGGGCAGTTGTGTAGCGCTGTGGGAGTGGTGTGGGCAATGGTGTAGCGCTGTGTGAGTGGTGTGGGCAGTGGTGTAGCGCTGTGGGAGCTGAGTGTGCAGTTGTGTAGTGCTGTGGGAATGGTGTGGGCAATGGTTTAGCGCTATGGTAGTGGCGTGGGCACTGCTGTAGCCCTGTGCAAGTGGTATGAGCTGTTGTGTAGTGCTGTGGGAGTGGTGTGGGCAGTGGTGTAGCGCAGCGGGGGTGATGTGGGCAGTGGTGTAGTGCTGCGGGAGTGGTGTGGGCAGTGGTGTAGCTCTGTGGGAGTGGTGTGGGCAGTGGTGTAGTGCTGCGGGAGTGGTGTGGGCAGTGGTGTAGCGCTGTGGGAGTGTTGTGGGCAGTGGTGTAGCGATGTGGGAGTGGTGTGGGCAGTGGTGTAGCGCTGTGGGAGTGTTGTGGGCAGTGGTGTAGCGATGTGGGAGCGGTGTGGGCAGTGGTGTAGCGCTGTGGGAGTGTTGTGGGCAGTGGTGTAGCGATGTGGGAGTGGTGTGGGTTGTCGTGTAGCACTGTGGGAGTGGTGTGGGCAGTGGTGTAGCGCTGTGGGAGTGGTGTGGATAGTGGTGTAGCGCTGTGGGTGTGGTGAGGAAAGTGGTGTAGCGCTGTGGGAGTGGTGTAGGCACTGGTGTAGCGCTGTGGGTGTGGTGTGGGTGGTGGTGTAGTGCTGTGGGAGTGGTGTGGGCAGTTGTGTAGTGCTGTGGGAGTGGTGTGGTCAGTGGTGTAGAGCTGTGGGAGTGTTGAGGGCAGTGGTGTAGTGCTGTGGGAGTGGTGTGGGTTGTGGTGTAGCGCTGTGGGAGTGGTGTGGGTTTTGGTGTAGCGCTGTGGGCGTGATGTGGGTTTTGGTGTAGCGCTGTGGGCGTGGTGTGGGCAGTGGTGTAGTGCTGCGGGAGTGGTGTGGGCAGTGGTGTTGTGCTGTGGGAGTGGTGTGGGCAGTGGTGTAGCGCTGTGGGAGTGGTGTGGGCAGTGGAGTAGCGCTGTGGGTGTGGTGTGGGTTTCGGTGTAGTGCTGTGGGAATGGTGTGGACAGTGGTGTAGCGCTGTGGGAGAGGTGTGGGCAGTGGTGTATTGCTGCGGGAGTGGTGTGGGCAGTAGTTTTGTGCTGTGCGAGTGGTGTGGGCAGTGGTGTAGCGCAGCGGGGGTGATGTGGGCAGTGGTGTAGCTCTTTGGGAGTGGTGTGGGCAGTGGTGTAGTGCTGCGGGAGTGGTGTGGGCAGTGGAGTAGCGCTGTGGGTGTGGTGTGGGTTTCGGTGTAGTGCTGTGGGAATGGTGTGGACAGTGGTGTAGCGCTGTGGGAGAGGTGTGGGCAGTGGTGTAGTGCTTTGGGAATGGTGTGGGCAGTGGTGTAGCGCTGTGGGAGAGGTGTGGGCAGTGGTGTAGCGCTGTGGGAGAGGGGTGGACAGTGGTGTAGCGCTGTGGGTGTGGTGTGGACAGTGGTGTAGCGCTGTGGGAGTGGTGTGGGCAGCGGTGTAGCGCTGTGGGAGTGGTGTGGCCAGTGTTGTAATGCTGTGGGAGTGGTGTGGGCAGTGGTGTAGCGCTGTGGGAGTGGTGTGGGTTGTGGTGTAGTGCTGTGGGTGATGTGTGGACAGTGGTGTTGCGCTGTTGGGAGTGGTGTGGGCTGTGGTGTAGTGCTGTGGTAGTGGTGTGGGCAGTGGTGTAATTCTGTGGGGATGGTGTGGGCAGTGGTGTAGTGCTGTGGGAGTGGTGTGGGCAGTGGTGTAGTGCTGTGGGAGTGGTGTGGGCAGTGGTGTAACGCAGTGGGTGTGGTGTGGGCAGTGGTGTATCGCAGGGGGTGCGGTGTGGGCAGTGTTTTAGCGCTGTGGGTGTGGTGTGTTTTGTGGTGTAGAGCTGTGGGACTGTTGTGGGCAGTGGTGTTGCGCTGCGGGAGTGGTGCGGGATGTGGTGTAGTGCTGTGGGAGTGTTGAGGGCAGTGGTGTAGACCTGTTGGAGTGATGTGGGCAGTGGTGTAGCGCTGTGGGAGTGTTGAGGGCAGTGGTGTAGCGCTGCTGGAGTGGTTTGGGCAGTGGTCTTGCGCTGTGGGAGTTGTGTGTGCAGTGGTGTAGTGCTGTGGGAGTTGTGTGTGCAGTGGTGTAGTGCTGTGGGAGTGGTGTGGGCAGTGGTGTAGCTGTGGGTGTGGTGTGGGTTGTGGTGTAGCGCTGTGGGAGTAGTGTGAGCAGCGTTGTAGCGCTGTGAGAGTGGTGTGGGCCGTGGTGTAGTGCTGTGGGAGTGGTGTGGGCAGTGGTGTAGCGCTGTGGTAGTGTTGTGGGCATTAGCTTAGCGCTGTGGGAGTGATATGGGCAGTCATGTAGCGCTATGGGAATGGTGTGGGTAATGGTGTAGCGCTGTGGGAGTGGTGTCGGCAGAGGTGTAGCGCTGCTGGAGTGCTGTGGGCAGTGGTGTAGTGCTGCGGGAGTGGTGACGGCAGAGGTGTAGCGCTGTGGGTTTGTTGTGGGCAGTGGTGTAGTGCTGCGGGAGTGGTGTGGGCAGTGTTGTAATGCTGTGGGAGTGGTGTGGGCAGTGGTGTAGTGCTGTGGTTTTGGTGTGTTTCGTGGTGTAGCGCTGTGGGAGTGGTGTGGGCAGTGGTGTAGCGCTGTGGGAGTGGTGTCGGCAGAGGTGTAGCGCTGCTGGAGTGGTGTGGTCAGTGGTGTAGTACTTTGGGTTTGGTGTGGGCAGTGGTGTAGCGCTGTGGGAGTGGTGTGGGCAGTGGTGTAGCGCCGTGGGAATGGTGTGGGCAGTGGTGCAACGCTGTGGGTGTGGTGCGGGTTGTGGTGTAGCGCTGTGGGTGTGGTGTGGGTTGTGGCGTAGCGCTGTGGGTGTGGTGTGGGCAGTGGTGCAACGCTGTGGGTGTGCTGTTGGTTGTGGCGTAGCGCTGTGGAGTGGTGTGGGTTTTTGTGTAGCGCTGTGGGAGTGGTGTGGGCAGTGGTGCAACGCTGTGGGAGTGGTTTGGGCAGCGGTGTAGCGCTGTGGGAGTGGTGTGGAGTGTGGTGTAGTACTTTGGGTGTGGTGTGGGCTGTGGTGTAGCGCTGTGGGAGTGTTGAGGGCAGTGGTGTAGGGCTGTGGGAGTGGTGTGTGCAGTGGTGTAGTGCTGTGGGAGTGGTGTGGGCAGAGGTGAAGCGCTGTGGGAGTGGTGTGTGCAGTGGTGTAGGGCTGTGGGAGTGATGTGTGCAGTGGTGTAGTGCTGTGGGAGTGGTGTGGGTTGTGGTCTAACGCTGTGGGAGTGGTGTGGGCAGTGGTGTAGCGCTGTGGGAATGGTGTGGATAGTGGTGTAGCGCTGTGGGAGTGGTGTGGATAGTGGTGTAGTGCTGTGGGAGTGGTGTGGGTTGTGGTGTAGCGCTGTGGGAGTGGTGTGGGCAGTGTTGTAATGCTGTGGGAGTGGTGTGGGGAGTGGTGTAACGCTGTGGGATTGGTGTGGGTTGTGGAGTAGCGCTGTGGGAGTGGTGTGGGCAGTGGTGTAGCGCTGTGGGAGTGTTGTGGGCAGTTGTGCATTGATGTGGGAGTGGTGTGGGCATTGGTGTAACGCTGTGGGTGAGGTGTGGGCAGTGTTGTAGCGCTGTGGGTGAGGTGTGGGTTGTGGTGTAGAGCTGTGGGAGTGTTGAGGGCAATGGTGCAGTGCGGTGGGAGTGGTGTAGGCAGTGTTGTAGCGCTGTGGGAGTGGTGTGGGCAGTGGTGTAGAGCTGTGGGATTGGTGTGGGTTGAGGTGAAGTGCTGTGGGAGTGGTGTGGGCAGTGGTATAGTGCTGTGGGAGTGGTGTGGGCAGTGGTGTAGTGCTGTGGGAGTGGTGTGGGCAGTTGTGTAGCCCTGTGGGATTGGTGTGGTCAGTGGTGAAGCGCTGTGGGAGTGGTGTGGGCAGTGGTGTACCGCTGTGGGAATGGTGTTGTCAGTGGTGTAGCGCTGTGGGAGTGGTGTGGGCAGTGGTGAATCGCAGTGGGTGAGGTGTGGTCAGTGTTGTAGCGCTGTGGGTGTAGTGTGGGTTGTGTTGTAGCGCTTTGGGAGTTTTGTGGGCAGTGGTGTTGCGCTGTGGGAGTGGTGATGGTTGTGGTCTAGCGCTGTGGGAGTTGTGTGTGCAGTGGTGCAGTGCTGTGGGAGTGGTGTGGGCAGTGGTGTAGCGCTGTGGGAATGGTGTGGATATTGGTGTAGCGCTGTGGGAGTGGTGTGGGTTGTGGAGTAGCGCTTTGGGAGTGTTGTGGGCAGTTGTGTATTGATGTGGGAGTGGTGTGGGCAGTGTTGTAGCGCTGTGGGAGTGGTGTGAGATGAGGTGAAGTGCTGTGGGAGTGGTGTGGGCAGTGGTGTAGTGCTGTGGGAGTGGTGTGGGCAGTGGTGTAGTGCTGTGGGAGTGGTGTGGGCAGTTGTGTAGCCCTGTGGGATTGGTGTGGTCAGTGGTGTATCGCTGTGGGAGTGGTGTGGGCAGTGGTGTACCACTGTGGGAGTGGTGTGAGCAGTGGTGTAGCGCTGTGGGAGTGGTGTGGGCAGTGGTGTATCGCAGTGGGTGTGGTGTGGTCAGTGTTGTAGCGCTGTGGGTGTGGTGTGGGTTGTGGTGTAGCGCTTTGGGAGTTTTGTGGGCAGTGGTGTTGCGCTGTGGGAGTGGTGATGGTTGTGGTGTAGTGCTGTGGGAGTGGTGTGGGCAGTGGTGTAGTGCTGTGTGAGTGGTGTGGGCAGTGGTGTAGTGCTGTGTGAGTGGTGTGGGCAGTGGTGTAGCGCTGTGGGAGTGTTGTGGGCCGTTGTGTATTGATGTGGGAGTTGTGTGGGCAGTGGTGTAACGCTGCGGGTGTCGTGTGGGCAGTGGTGTATCGCAGTGGGTGAGGTGTGGGCAGTGTTGTAGCGCTGTGGGAGTGTTGAGGGCAGTAGTGTAGAGCTGTGGGATTGGTGTGGGGTGTGGTGTAGCGCTGTGGGAGTTCTGTAGGCAGTTGTAGTACTGCGGGAGTGGTGTGGGACGTGATGTACTGCTGTGGGAGTGGTGTGGGCAGTGGTGTAGTACTTTGGGTGTGGTGTGGGTTGTGGCTTAGCGCTGTGGGTGTGGTGTGGGCAGTGGTGCAACGCTGTGGGTGTGGTGTGGGTTGTGGCGTAGCGCTGTGGGTGTGGTGTGGGCAGTGGTGTAGTGCGGTGGGAGTGGCTTGGACAGTGGTGTAGAGCTGTGGGAGTGGTGTGGGCAGTGGTGTAGCGCTATGGGAGTGGTGTGGGCTGTGGTGTAGTGCTGTGGGCATGGTGTGGGCAGTGGTGTAACGCTGCGGGAGTGGTGTGGGCAGTGGTGTAGCGCTGTGGGAGTGGTGTGGGACGTGGTGTAGTGCTGTGGCAGTGGTGTCGGCAGTGGTGTAGCGCTGTGGGAGCGGTGTGTGCAGTGGTGTAGCACTGTGGGAGTGTTGTGGGCCGTTGTTTATTGATGTGGGAGTGGTGTGGGCAGTGGTGTATCGCAGTGGGTGAGGTGTGGGCAGTGTTGTAGCGCCGTGGGAGTGGTGTGGGCAGTGGTATAGCGCTGTGGGAGTGGTGTGGGCAGTGCTGTAGCGCTGTGGGAGTGGTGTGGGCAGTGGTGTAGCGCTGTGGGAGTGGTGTGTTCAGCGGAGTAGCGCTGTGAGTGAGGTGTGGACAGTGGTGTAGTGCTGTGGGAGTGGTGTGGGTTGTGGTGTAGCGCTGTGGGATTGGTGTGGGCAGTGGTGTAGCGCTGTGGGAGAGGTGTGGGCAGTGTTGTAATGCTGTGGGAGTGGTGTGGGCAGTTGTGTAGCGCTGTGGGAGTGGTGTGGGCAGTGGTGTAGCGCTGTGTGAGTGGTGTGGGCAGTGGTGTAGCGCTGTGGGAGCTGAGTGTGCAGTTGTGTAGTGCTGTGGGAATGGTGTGGGCAATGGTTTAGCGCTATGGGAGTGGCGTGGGCACTGCTGTAGCCCTGTGCAAGTGGTATGAGCTGTTGTGTAGTGCTGTGGGAGTGGTGTGGGCAGTGGTGTAGCGCAGCGGGGGTGATGTGGGCAGTGGTGTAGTGCTGCGGGAGTGGTGTGGGCAGTGGTGTAGCTCTGTGGGAGTGGTGTGGGCAGTGGTGTAGTGCTGCGGGAGTGGTGTGGGCAGTGGTGTAGCGATGTGGGAGTGGTGTGGGCAGTGGTGTAGCGCTGTGGGAGTGTTGTGGGCAGTGGTGTAGCGATGTGGGAGTGGTGTGGGCAGTGGTGTAGCGCTGTGGGAGTAGTGTGAGCAGCGGTGTAGCGCTGTGAGAGTGGTGTTGGCCGTGGTGTAGTGCTGTGGGAGTGGTGTGGGCAGTGGTGTAGCGCTGTGGTAGTGTTGTGGGCATTAGCTTAGCGCTGTGGGAGTGATATGGGCAGTGATGTAGCGCTATGGGAATGGTGTGGGTAATGGTGTAGCGCTGTGGGAGTGGTGTCGGCAGAGTTGTAGTGCTGTGGGAGTGGTGTGGGCAGTTGTGTAGCCCTGAGGGATTGGTGTGGTCAGTGGTGTAGCGCTGTGGGAGTGGTGTGGGCAGTGGTGTACCACTGTGGGAGTGGTGTGAGCAGTGGTGTAGCGCTGTGGGAGTGGTGTGGGCAGTGGTGTATCGCAGTTGGTGTGGTGTGGTCAGTGTTGTAGCGCTGTGGGTGTGGTGTGGGTTGTGGTGTAGCGCTTTGGGAGTTTTGTGGGCAGTGGTGTTGCGCTGTGGGAGTGGTGATGGTTGTGGTGTAGTGCTGTGGGAGTGGTGTGGGCAGTGGTGTAGTGCTGTGTGAGTGGTGTGGGCAGTGGTGTAGCGCTGTGGGAGTGTTGTGGGCCGTTGTGTATTGATGTGGGAGTTGTGTGGGCAGTGGTGTATCGCAGTGGGTGAGGTGTGGGCAGTGTTGTAGCGCTGTGGGAGTGTTGAGGGCAGTAGTGTAGAGCTGTGGGATTGGTGTGGGTTGTGGTGTAGCGCTGTGGGAGTTCTGTAGGCAGTTGTAGTACTGCGGGAGTGGTGTGGGACGTGATGTACTGCTGTGGGAGTGGTGTGGGCAGTGGTGTAGTACTTTGGGTGTGGTGTGGGTTGTGGCTTAGCGCTGTGGGTGTGGTGTGGGCAGTGGTGCAACGCTGTGGGTGTGGTGTGGGTTGTGGCGTAGCGCTGTGGGTGTGGTGTGGGCAGTGGTGTAGTGCGGTGGGAGTGGCTTGGACAGTGGTGTAGAGCTGTGGGAGTGGTGTGGGCAGTGGTGTAGCGCTATGGGAGTGGTGTGGGCTGTGGTGTAGTGCTGTGGGCATGGTGTGGGCAGTGGTGTAACGCTGCGGGAGTGGTGTGGGCAGTGGTGTAGCGCTGTGGGAGTGGTGTGGGACGTGGTGTAGTGCTGTGGTAGTGGTGTCGGCAGTGGTGTAGCGCTGTGGGAGCGGTGTGTGCAGTGGTGTAGCACTGTGGGAGTGTTGTGGGCCGTTGTTTATTGATGTGGGAGTGGTGTGGGCAGTGGTGTATCGCAGTGGGTGAGGTGTGGGCAGTGTTGTAGCGCCGTGGGAGTGGTGTGGGCAGTGGTATAGCGCTGTGGGAGTGGTGTGGGCAGTGCTGTAGCGCTGTGGGAGTGGTGTGGGCAGTGGTGTAGCGCTGTGGGAGTGGTGTGTTCAGCGGAGTAGCGCTGTGAGTGAGGTGTGGACAGTGGTGTAGTGCTGTGGGAGTGGTGTGGGTTGTGGTGTAGCGCTGTGGGATTGGTGTGGGCAGTGGTGTAGCGCTGTGGGAGAGGTGTGGGCAGTGTTGTAATGCTGTGGGAGTGGTGTGGGCAGTTGTGTAGCGCTGTGGGAGTGGTGTGGGCAGTGGTGTAGCGCTGTGTGAGTGGTGTGGGCAGTGGTGTAGCGCTGTGGGAGCTGAGTGTGCAGTGGTGTAGTGCTGTGGGAATGGTGTGGGCAATGGTTTAGCGCTATGGGAGTGGCGTGGGCACTGCTGTAGCCCTGTGCAAGTGGTATGAGCTGTTGTGTAGTGCTGTGGGAGTGGTGTGGGCAGTGGTGTAGCGCAGCGGGGGTGATGTGGGCAGTGGTGTAGTGCTGCGGGAGTGGTGTGGGCAGTGGTGTAGCTCTGTGGGAGTGGTGTGGGCAGTGGTGTAGTGCTGCGGGAGTGGTGTGGGCAGTGGTGTAGCGATGTGGGAGTGGTGTGGGCAGTGGTGTAGCGCTGTGGGAGTGTTGTGGGCAGTGGTGTAGCGATGTGGGAGTGGTGTGGGCAGTGGTGTAGCGCTGTGGGAGTGTTGTGGGCAGTGGTGTAGCGATGTGGGAGTGGTGTGGGCAGTGGTGTAGCACTGCGGGAGTGGTGTGGAACGTGGTATACTGCTGTGGGAGTGTTGTGGGCATTGGTGTAATGCTGTCGGAGTGGTGTGGGCAGAAGTGTAGCGCTGTGGGAGTGGTGTGGACAGTAGTGTAGCGCTGTGGGAGTGGTGTGCACAGTGGTGTAGTGCTGTGGGATTGGTGTGGGCTGTGGTGTAGCGCTGTGGGAGTGGTGTGGGCAGTGGTGTAGTGCTGTGGAAGTCGTGTGGGCAGTGGTGTAGTGCTGCGGGTGTGGTGTGGGCAGTGGTGTATCGCAGTGGGTGAGGTGTGGGCAGTGTTGTAGCGCTGTGGGTGTGGTGTGGGTTGTGGTGTAGCTCTTTGGGAGTGTTGTGGGCAGTGGTGTTGCGCTGTGGGATTGGTGAGGGTTGTGGTGTAGAGCTGTGGGAGTGTTGAGGGCAGTGGTGTAGCGCTGTGAGTGAGGTGTGGGCCGTGGCGTAGTGCTGTGGGAGTTGTGTGTGCAGTGGTGTAGTGCTGTGGGAGTGGTGTGGGCAGTGGTGTATCGCTGTGAGAGTGGTGTGGGCCGTGGCGTAGTGCTGTGGGAGTGGTGTGGGCAGTGGTGTAGCGCTGTGGGATTGGTATGGGCAGTGATGTAGCGCTATGCGAATGGTGTGGGCAGTGGTGTAGCGCTGTGGGAGTGGTGTTGGCAGTGGTGTAGCGCTGTGGGAGTGGTGTGGGCAGTGGTGCAGTGCTGTGGTTGTCGTGTGTTTCGTGGTGTAGCGCTGTGGGAGTGCTGTGGGCAGTGGTGTAGCGCTGTGGGAGTGGTGTGGGCAGTGGTGTAGTACTTTGGGTGTGGTGTGGGCAGTGGTGTGGCGATGTGGGAGTGATGTGCGCAGTGGGAATGGTGTGGGCAGTGGTGTAGTACTTTGGGTGTGGTGTGGGCAGTGGTGTGGCGATGTGGGAGTGATGTGCGCAGTGGGAATGGTGTGGGCAGTGGTGTAGCGCTGTGGGTGTGGTGTGGGCAGTGGTGCAAAGCTGTGAGTGTGGTGTGGGTTGTGGCGTAGCGCTGTGGGAGTGGCGTGGGTTTTGGTGTAGCGCTCTGGGAATGGTGTGGGCAGTGGTGCAACGCTGTGGGTGTGGTGTGGGTTGTGGCGTAGCGCTGTGGGTGTGGCGTGGGTTTTGGTGTAGCGCTCTGGGAATGGTGTGGGCAGTGGTGCAACGCTGTGGGAGTGGTGTGGGCAGCGGTGTTGCGCTGTGGGAGTGGTGTGGAGTGTGGTATAGTGCTTTGGGTGTGGTGTGGGCAGTGGTGTAGCGCGGTGGAAGTGGCTTGGGCAGTGGTGTAGGGCTGTGGGAGTGGTGTGGGCAGTGGTATAGCGCTGTGGGAGTGGTGTGGATAGTGGTGTAGTGCTGTGGGAGTGGTGTGGGCAGTGGTGTAGTGCTGTGGGAGTGGTGTGGGCAGTGCTGTAGCGTTGTGGGAGTGGTGTGGGCAGTGGTTTAGCGCTGTGGGAGTGATGTGGGTTGTGGTGTAGAGCTGTGGGTGTGGTGTAGGCCGTGGTGTAGCGCTGTGGGAGTGGTTTGGGCAGTGGTGTAGCGCTGTGGGAGTGGTGTTGGCAGTGGTGTAGCGCTGTGGGAGTGGTGTGGGCAGTTGTGTAGCGCTGTGGGAGTGGTGTGGTCAGTGGTGTAGCGCTGTGGGAGTGGTGTGGGCAGTGGTATAGTGCTGTGGAAGTGGTGTGGGTTGTGGTCTAGCGCTGTGGGAGTTGTGTGTGCAGTGGTGTAGTGCTGTGGGAGTGGTGTGGCTTTTGGTGTAGCGCTGTGGGCGTGGTGTGGGTTTTGGTGTAGCGCTGTGGGAATGGTGTGGGCAGTGGTGTAGCGCTATGGGAGTGGCGTGGGCACTGCTATAGCCCTGTGCAAGTGGTATGGGCTGTGGTGTAGTGCTGTGGGAATGGTGTGGGCAGTGGTGTAGCGCTGTGGGATTGGATTGGACAGTTGTGTAGTGCAATGGTAGTGTTGTGGGCAGTGGTGTAGCGCTGTGGGAATGGTGTTGTCAGTGGTGTAGCGCTGTGGGAGATGTGTGGGCAGTGGTGTAGTGCTGTTGGAGTGGTGTGGGCAGTGGTGTAGCGCTGTGGGAGCTGAGTGTGCAGTTGTGTAGTGCTGTGGGAATGGTGTGGGCAATGGTTTAGCGCTATGGGAGTGGCGTGGGCACTGCTGTAGCCCTGTGCAAGTGGTATGAGCTGTTGTGTAGTGCTGTGGGAGTGGTGTGGGCAGTGGTGTAGCGCAGCGGGGGTGATGTGGGCAGTGGTGTAGTGCTGCGGGAGTGGTGTGGGCAGTGGTGTAGCTCTGTGGGAGTGGTGTGGGCAGTGGTGTAGTGCTGCGGGAGTGGTGTCGGCAGTGGTGTAGCGCTGTGGGAGCGGTGTGTGCAGTGGTGTAGCACTGTGGGAGTGTTGTGGGCCGTTGTTTATTGATGTGGGAGTGGTGTGGGCAGTGGTGTATCGCAGTGGGTGAGGTGTGGGCAGTGTTGTAGCGCCGTGGGAGTGGTGTGGGCAGTGGTATAGCGCTGTGGGAGTGGTGTGGGCAGTGCTGTAGCGCTGTGGGAGTGGTGTGGGCAGTGGTGTAGCGCTGTGGGAGTGGTGTGTTCAGCGGAGTAGCGCTGTGAGTGAGGTGTGGACAGTGGTGTAGTGCTGTGGGAGTGGTGTGGGTTGTGGTGTAGCGCTGTGGGATTGGTGTGGGCAGTGGTGTAGCGCTGTGGGAGAGGTGTGGGCAGTGTTGTAATGCTGTGGGAGTGGTGTGGGCAGTTGTGTAGCGCTGTGGGAGTGGTGTGGGCAGTGGTGTAGCGCTGTGTGAGTGGTGTGGGCAGTGGTGTAGCGCTGTGGGAGCTGAGTGTGCAGTGGTGTAGTGCTGTGGGAATGGTGTGGGCAATGGTTTAGCGCTATGGGAGTGGCGTGGGCACTGCTGTAGCCCTGTGCAAGTGGTATGAGCTGTTGTGTAGTGCTGTGGGAGTGGTGTGGGCAGTGGTGTAGCGCAGCGGGGGTGATGTGGGCAGTGGTGTAGTGCTGCGGGAGTGGTGTGGGCAGTGGTGTAGCTCTGTGGGAGTGGTGTGGGCAGTGGTGTAGTGCTGCGGGAGTGGTGTGGGCAGTGGTGTAGCGATGTGGGAGTGGTGTGGGCAGTGGTGTAGCGCTGTGGGAGTGTTGTGGGCAGTGGTGTAGCGATGTGGGAGTGGTGTGGGCAGTGGTGTAGCGCTGTGGGAGTGTTGTGGGCAGTGGTGTAGCGATGTGGGAGTGGTGTGGGCAGTGGTGTAGCACTGCGGGAGTGGTGTGGAACGTGGTATACTGCTGTGGGAGTGTTGTGGGCATTGGTGTAATGCTGTCGGAGTGGTGTGGGCAGAAGTGTAGCGCTGTGGGAGTGGTGTGGACAGTAGTGTAGCGCTGTGGGAGTGGTGTGCACAGTGGTGTAGTGCTGTGGGATTGGTGTGGGCTGTGGTGTAGCGCTGTGGGAGTGGTGTGGGCAGTGGTGTAGTGCTGTGGAAGTCGTGTGGGCAGTGGTGTAGTGCTGCGGGTGTGGTGTGGGCAGTGGTGTATCGCAGTGGGTGAGGTGTGGGCAGTGTTGTAGCGCTGTGGGTGTGGTGTGGGTTGTGGTGTAGCTCTTTGGGAGTGTTGTGGGCAGTGGTGTTGCGCTGTGGGATTGGTGAGGGTTGTGGTGTAGAGCTGTGGGAGTGTTGAGGGCAGTGGTGTAGCGCTGTGAGTGAGGTGTGGGCCGTGGCGTAGTGCTGTGGGAGTTGTGTGTGCAGTGGTGTAGTGCTGTGGGAGTGGTGTGGGCAGTGGTGTATCGCTGTGAGAGTGGTGTGGGCCGTGGCGTAGTGCTGTGGGAGTGGTGTGGGCAGTGGTGTAGCGCTGTGGGATTGGTATGGGCAGTGATGTAGCGCTATGCGAATGGTGTGGGCAGTGGTGTAGCGCTGTGGGAGTGGTGTTGGCAGTGGTGTAGCGCTGTGGGAGTGGTGTGGGCAGTGGTGCAGTGCTGTGGTTGTCGTGTGTTTCGTGGTGTAGCGCTGTGGGAGTGCTGTGGGCAGTGGTGTAGCGCTGTGGGAGTGGTGTGGGCAGTGGTGTAGTACTTTGGGTGTGGTGTGGGCAGTGGTGTGGCGATGTGGGAGTGATGTGCGCAGTGGGAATGGTGTGGGCAGTGGTGTAGTACTTTGGGTGTGGTGTGGGCAGTGGTGTGGCGATGTGGGAGTGATGTGCGCAGTGGGAATGGTGTGGGCAGTGGTGTAGCGCTGTGGGTGTGGTGTGGGCAGTGGTGCAAAGCTGTGAGTGTGGTGTGGGTTGTGGCGTAGCGCTGTGGGAGTGGCGTGGGTTTTGGTGTAGCGCTCTGGGAATGGTGTGGGCAGTGGTGCAACGCTGTGGGTGTGGTGTGGGTTGTGGCGTAGCGCTGTGGGTGTGGCGTGGGTTTTGGTGTAGCGCTCTGGGAATGGTGTGGGCAGTGGTGCAACGCTGTGGGAGTGGTGTGGGCAGCGGTGTTGCGCTGTGGGAGTGGTGTGGAGTGTGGTATAGTGCTTTGGGTGTGGTGTGGGCAGTGGTGTAGCGCGGTGGAAGTGGCTTGGGCAGTGGTGTAGGGCTGTGGGAGTGGTGTGGGCAGTGGTATAGCGCTGTGGGAGTGGTGTGGATAGTGGTGTAGTGCTGTGGGAGTGGTGTGGGCAGTGGTGTAGTGCTGTGGGAGTGGTGTGGGCAGTGCTGTAGCGTTGTGGGAGTGGTGTGGGCAGTGGTTTAGCGCTGTGGGAGTGATGTGGGTTGTGGTGTAGAGCTGTGGGTGTGGTGTAGGCCGTGGTGTAGCGCTGTGGGAGTGGTTTGGGCAGTGGTGTAGCGCTGTGGGAGTGGTGTTGGCAGTGGTGTAGCGCTGTGGGAGTGGTGTGGGCAGTTGTGTAGCGCTGTGGGAGTGGTGTGGTCAGTGGTGTAGCGCTGTGGGAGTGGTGTGGGCAGTGGTATAGTGCTGTGGAAGTGGTGTGGGTTGTGGTCTAGCGCTGTGGGAGTTGTGTGTGCAGTGGTGTAGTGCTGTGGGAGTGGTGTGGCTTTTGGTGTAGCGCTGTGGGCGTGGTGTGGGTTTTGGTGTAGCGCTGTGGGAATGGTGTGGGCAGTGGTGTAGCGCTATGGGAGTGGCGTGGGCACTGCTATAGCCCTGTGCAAGTGGTATGGGCTGTGGTGTAGTGCTGTGGGAATGGTGTGGGCAGTGGTGTAGCGCTGTGGGATTGGATTGGACAGTTGTGTAGTGCAATGGTAGTGTTGTGGGCAGTGGTGTAGCGCTGTGGGAATGGTGTTGTCAGTGGTGTAGCGCTGTGGGAGATGTGTGGGCAGTGGTGTAGTGCTGTTGGAGTGGTGTGGGCAGTGGTGTAGCGCTGTGGGAGCTGAGTGTGCAGTTGTGTAGTGCTGTGGGAATGGTGTGGGCAATGGTTTAGCGCTATGGGAGTGGCGTGGGCACTGCTGTAGCCCTGTGCAAGTGGTATGAGCTGTTGTGTAGTGCTGTGGGAGTGGTGTGGGCAGTGGTGTAGCGCAGCGGGGGTGATGTGGGCAGTGGTGTAGTGCTGCGGGAGTGGTGTGGGCAGTGGTGTAGCTCTGTGGGAGTGGTGTGGGCAGTGGTGTAGTGCTGCGGGAGTGGTGTGGGCAGTGGTGTAGCGATGTGGGAGTGGTGTGGGCAGTGGTGTAGCGCTGTGGGAGTGTTGTGGGCAGTGGTGTAGCGATGTGGGAGTGGTGTGGGCAGTGGTGTAGCGCTGTGGGAGTAGTGTGAGCAGCGGTGTAGCGCTGTGAGAGTGGTGTTGGCCGTGGTGTAGTGCTGTGGGAGTGGTGTGGGCAGTGGTGTAGCGCTGTGGTAGTGTTGTGGGCATTAGCTTAGCGCTGTGGGAGTGATATGGGCAGTGATGTAGCGCTATGGGAATGGTGTGGGTAATGGTGTAGCGCTGTGGGAGTGGTGTCGGCAGAGTTGTAGTGCTGTGGGAGTGGTGTGGGCAGTTGTGTAGCCCTGTGGGATTGGTGTGGTCAGTGGTGTAGCGCTGTGGGAGTGGTGTGGGCAGTGGTGTACCACTGTGGGAGTGGTGTGAGCAGTGGTGTAGCGCTGTGGGAGTGGTGTGGGCAGTGGTGTATCGCAGTTGGTGTGGTGTGGTCAGTGTTGTAGCGCTGTGGGTGTGGTGTGGGTTGTGGTGTAGCGCTTTGGGAGTTTTGTGGGCAGTGGTGTTGCGCTGTGGGAGTGGTGATGGTTGTGGTGTAGTGCTGTGGGAGTGGTGTGGGCAGTGGTGTAGTGCTGTGTGAGTGGTGTGGGCAGTGGTGTAGCGCTGTGGGAGTGTTGTGGGCCGTTGTGTATTGATGTGGGAGTTGTGTGGGCAGTGGTGTATCGCAGTGGGTGAGGTGTGGGCAGTGTTGTAGCGCTGTGGGAGTGTTGAGGGCAGTAGTGTAGAGCTGTGGGATTGGTGTGGGTTGTGGTGTAGCGCTGTGGGAGTTCTGTAGGCAGTTGTAGTACTGCGGGAGTGGTGTGGGACGTGATGTACTGCTGTGGGAGTGGTGTGGGCAGTGGTGTAGTACTTTGGGTGTGGTGTGGGTTGTGGCTTAGCGCTGTGGGTGTGGTGTGGGCAGTGGTGCAACGCTGTGGGTGTGGTGTGGGTTGTGGCGTAGCGCTGTGGGTGTGGTGTGGGCAGTGGTGTAGTGCGGTGGGAGTGGCTTGGACAGCGGTGTAGAGCTGTGGGAGTGGTGTGGGCAGTGGTGTAGCGCTATGGGAGTGGTGTGGGCTGTGGTGTAGTGCTGTGGGCATGGTGTGGGCAGTGGTGTAACGCTGCGGGAGTGGTGTGGGCAGTGGTGTAGCGCTGTGGGAGTGGTGTGGGACGTGGTGTAGTGCTGTGGCAGTGGTGTCGGCAGTGGTGTAGCGCTGTGGGAGCGGTGTGTGCAGTGGTGTAGCACTGTGGGAGTGTTGTGGGCCGTTGTTTATTGATGTGGGAGTGGTGTGGGCAGTGGTGTATCGCAGTGGGTGAGGTGTGGGCAGTGTTGTAGCGCCGTGGGAGTGGTGTGGGCAGTGGTATAGCGCTGTGGGAGTGGTGTGGGCAGTGCTGTAGCGCTGTGGGAGTGGTGTGGGCAGTGGTGTAGCGCTGTGGGAGTGGTGTGTTCAGCGGAGTAGCGCTGTGAGTGAGGTGTGGACAGTGGTGTAGTGCTGTGGGAGTGGTGTGGGTTGTGGTGTAGCGCTGTGGGATTGGTGTGGGCAGTGGTGTAGCGCTGTGGGAGAGGTGTGGGCAGTGTTGTAATGCTGTGGGAGTGGTGTGGGCAGTTGTGTAGCGCTGTGGGAGTGGTGTGGGCAGTGGTGTAGCGCTGTGTGAGTGGTGTGGGCAGTGGTGTAGCGCTGTGGGAGCTGAGTGTGCAGTGGTGTAGTGCTGTGGGAATGGTGTGGGCAATGGTTTAGCGCTATGGGAGTGGCGTGGGCACTGCTGTAGCCCTGTGCAAGTGGTATGAGCTGTTGTGTAGTGCTGTGGGAGTGGTGTGGGCAGTGGTGTAGCGCAGCGGGGGTGATGTGGGCAGTGGTGTAGTGCTGCGGGAGTGGTGTGGGCAGTGGTGTAGCTCTGTGGGAGTGGTGTGGGCAGTGGTGTAGTGCTGCGGGAGTGGTGTGGGCAGTGGTGTAGCGATGTGGGAGTGGTGTGGGCAGTGGTGTAGCGCTGTGGGAGTGTTGTGGGCAGTGGTGTAGCGATGTGGGAGTGGTGTGGGCAGTGGTGTAGCGCTGTGGGAGTGTTGTGGGCAGTGGTGTA
Source organism: Cetorhinus maximus (assembly GCF_964194155.1). Taxonomy (NCBI): domain Eukaryota; kingdom Metazoa; phylum Chordata; class Chondrichthyes; order Lamniformes; family Cetorhinidae; genus Cetorhinus; species Cetorhinus maximus. The sequence continues at coordinate 231,343 of NW_027596282.1, read as the reverse complement.
GCGATGTGGGAGTGGTGTGGGCAGTGGTGTAGCACTGCGGGAGTGGTGTGGAACGTGGTATACTGCTGTGGGAGTGTTGTGGGCATTGGTGTAATGCTGTCGGAGTGGTGTGGGCAGAAGTGTAGCGCTGTGGGAGTGGTGTGGACAGTAGTGTAGCGCTGTGGGAGTGGTGTGCACAGTGGTGTAGTGCTGTGGGATTGGTGTGGGCTGTGGTGTAGCGCTGTGGGAGTGGTGTGGGCAGTGGTGTAGTGCTGTGGAAGTCGTGTGGGCAGTGGTGTAGTGCTGCGGGTGTGGTGTGGGCAGTGGTGTATCGCAGTGGGTGAGGTGTGGGCAGTGTTGTAGCGCTGTGGGTGTGGTGTGGGTTGTGGTGTAGCTCTTTGGGAGTGTTGTGGGCAGTGGTGTTGCGCTGTGGGATTGGTGAGGGTTGTGGTGTAGAGCTGTGGGAGTGTTGAGGGCAGTGGTGTAGCGCTGTGAGTGAGGTGTGGGCCGTGGCGTAGTGCTGTGGGAGTTGTGTGTGCAGTGGTGTAGTGCTGTGGGAGTGGTGTGGGCAGTGGTGTATCGCTGTGAGAGTGGTGTGGGCCGTGGCGTAGTGCTGTGGGAGTGGTGTGGGCAGTGGTGTAGCGCTGTGGGATTGGTATGGGCAGTGATGTAGCGCTATGCGAATGGTGTGGGCAGTGGTGTAGCGCTGTGGGAGTGGTGTTGGCAGTGGTGTAGCGCTGTGGGAGTGGTGTGGGCAGTGGTGCAGTGCTGTGGTTGTCGTGTGTTTCGTGGTGTAGCGCTGTGGGAGTGCTGTGGGCAGTGGTGTAGCGCTGTGGGAGTGGTGTGGGCAGTGGTGTAGTACTTTGGGTGTGGTGTGGGCAGTGGTGTGGCGATGTGGGAGTGATGTGCGCAGTGGGAATGGTGTGGGCAGTGGTGTAGTACTTTGGGTGTGGTGTGGGCAGTGGTGTGGCGATGTGGGAGTGATGTGCGCAGTGGGAATGGTGTGGGCAGTGGTGTAGCGCTGTGGGTGTGGTGTGGGCAGTGGTGCAAAGCTGTGAGTGTGGTGTGGGTTGTGGCGTAGCGCTGTGGGAGTGGCGTGGGTTTTGGTGTAGCGCTCTGGGAATGGTGTGGGCAGTGGTGCAACGCTGTGGGTGTGGTGTGGGTTGTGGCGTAGCGCTGTGGGTGTGGCGTGGGTTTTGGTGTAGCGCTCTGGGAATGGTGTGGGCAGTGGTGCAACGCTGTGGGAGTGGTGTGGAGTGTGGTATAGTGCTTTGGGTGTGGTGTGGGCAGTGGTGTAGCGCGGTGGAAGTGGCTTGGGCAGTGGTGTAGGGCTGTGGGAGTGGTGTGGGCAGTGGTATAGCGCTGTGGGAGTGGTGTGGATAGTGGTGTAGTGCTGTGGGAGTGGTGTGGGCAGTGGTGTAGTGCTGTGGGAGTGGTGTGGGCAGTGCTGTAGCGTTGTGGGAGTGGTGTGGGCAGTGGTTTAGCGCTGTGGGAGTGATGTGGGTTGTGGTGTAGAGCTGTGGGTGTGGTGTAGGCCGTGGTGTAGCGCTGTGGGAGTGGTTTGGGCAGTGGTGTAGCGCTGTGGGAGTGGTGTTGGCAGTGGTGTAGCGCTGTGGGAGTGGTGTGGGCAGTTGTGTAGCGCTGTGGGAGTGGTGTGGTCAGTGGTGTAGCGCTGTGGGAGTGGTGTGGGCAGTGGTATAGTGCTGTGGAAGTGGTGTGGGTTGTGGTCTAGCGCTGTGGGAGTTGTGTGTGCAGTGGTGTAGTGCTGTGGGAGTGGTGTGGCTTTTGGTGTAGCGCTGTGGGCGTGGTGTGGGTTTTGGTGTAGCGCTGTGGGAATGGTGTGGGCAGTGGTGTAGCGCTATGGGAGTGGCGTGGGCACTGCTATAGCCCTGTGCAAGTGGTATGGGCTGTGGTGTAGTGCTGTGGGAATGGTGTGGGCAGTGGTGTAGCGCTGTGGGATTGGATTGGACAGTTGTGTAGTGCAATGGTAGTGTTGTGGGCAGTGGTGTAGCGCTGTGGGAATGGTGTTGTCAGTGGTGTAGCGCTGTGGGAGATGTGTGGGCAGTGGTGTAGTGCTGTTGGAGTGGTGTGGGCAGTGGTGTAGCGCTGTGGGAGTGGTGTGGGCAGTGGTGTAGCGCTGTGGGAGTGGTGTGGGCAATGGTGTAGCGCTGCGGGAGTGGTGTGGACTGTGGTGTAGTGCTGTGGGAGTGGTGTGGGCAGTGTTCTAATGCTGTCGGAGTGATGTGGGCAGTGGTGTAGAGCTGTGGGAGTGGTGTGGGTGTGGTGTAGCGCTGTGGGAGTGGTGTGCACAGTGGTGTAGTGCTGTGGGAGTGGTGTACACAGTGGTGTAGTGCTGTGGGATTGGTGTGGGCTGTGGTGTAGCGCTGTGGGAGTGGTGTGGGCAGTGGTGTAGTGCTGTGGAAGTCGTGTGGGCAGTGGTGTAGTGCTGCGGGTGTGGTGTGGGCAGTGGTGTATCGCAGTGGGTGAGGTGTGGGCAGTGTTGTAGCGCTGTGGGTGTGGTGTGGGTTGTGGTGTAGCTCTTTGGGAGTGTTGTGGGCAGTGGTGTTGCGCTGTGGGAGTGGTGAGGGTTGTGGTGTAGTGCTGTGGGAGTGGTGTGGGCAGTGGTGTAGAGCTGTGGGAGTGTTGAGGGCAGTGGTGTAGCGCTGTGAGTGAGGAGTGGGCCGTGGCGTAGTGCTGTCGGAGTTGTGTGTGCAGTGGTGTAGTGCTGTGGGAGTGGTGTGGGCTGTTGTGTAGCGCTGTGGTAGTGTTGTGGGCATTAGCTTAGCGCTGTGGGATTGGTATGGGCAGTGATGTAGCGCTATGCGAATGGTGTGGGCAGTGGTGTAGCGCTGTGGGAGTGGTGTGGGCAGTGGTGCAGTGCTGTGGTTGTCGTGTGTTTCGTGGTGTAACGCTGTGGGAGTGCTGTGGGCAGTGGTGTAGCGCTGTGGGAGTGGTGTGGGCAGTGGTGTAGTACTTTGGGTGTGGTGTTGGCAGTGGTGTAGCGATGTGGGAGTAATGTGCGCAGTGGGAATGGTGTGGGCAGTGGTGCAAAGCTGTGAGTGTGGTGTGGGTTGTGGCGTAGCGCTGTGGGTGTGGCGTGGGTTTTGGTGTAGCGCTCTGGGAATGGTGTGGGCAGTGGTGCAACGCTGTGGGAGTGGTGTGGGCAGCGGTGTTGCGCTGTGGGAGTGGTGTGGAGTGTGGTATAGTGCTTTGGGTGTGGTGTGGGCAGTGGTGTAGTGCGGTGGGAGTGGTGTGCGCAGTGGTGTAGGGCTGTGGGATAGGTGTGGGCAGTGGTGTAGCGCGGTGGGAGTGGCTTGGGCAGTGGTGTAGGGCTGTGGGAGTGGTGTGGGCAGTGGTGTAGCGCTGTGGGAGTGGTGTGGATAGTGGTGTAGCGCTGTGGGTGTGGTGTGGATAGTGGTGTAGTGCTGTGGGAGTGGTGTGGGCAGTGGTGTAGTGCAGTGGGAGTGGTGTGGGCAGTGCTGTAGCGCTGTGGGAGTGGTGTGGGCAGTGGTTTAGCGCTGTGGGTGTGGTGTGGGCAGTGTTGTAATGCCGTGGGAGTGGTGTGGGGAGTGGTGTAGAGCTGTGGGTGTGGTGTGGGCAGTGGTGTAGTGCTGTGGGAGTGGTGTGGGCAGTGGTGTAGCGCTGTGGGAGTGGTGTGGGTTGTGCTGTAGCGCTGTGGGAGTGGTGTGGGCAGTGGTGTTACGCTGTGGGAGTGGTGTGGGCAGTTGTGTAGCGCTGTGGGAGTGGTGTGTGCAGTGGTCTAGCGCTGTGGGAGTTGTGTGTGCACTGGTGTAGTGCTGTGGAAGTGGTGTGGGTTGTGGTCTAGCGCTGTGGGAGTTGTGTGTGCAGTGGTGTAGTGCTGTGGGAGTGGTGTGGCTTTTGGTGTAGCGCTGTGGGCGTGGTGTGGGTTTTGGTGTAGCGCTGTGGGAATGGTGTGGGCAGTGGTGTAGCGCTATGGGAGTGGCGTGGGCAGTGGTGTAGCGCAGCGTGGGTGATGTGGGCAGTGGTGTAGCGCTGTGGGAGTGGTGTGGGCAGTTGTGTAACGCTGTGGGAGTGGTGTGGGCAGTGGTGTAGCGCTGTGGGAGTGGTGTGTGCAGTGGTGTAGCGCTGTGGGAGTGGTGTGGGCAGTGGTGCAGGGCTGTGGGATTGGATTGGACAGTTGTGTAGTGCAATGGTAGTGTTGTGGGCAGTGGTGTAGCGCTGTGGGAATGGTGTTGTCAGTGGTGTAGCGCTGTGGGAGATGTGTGGGCAGTGGTGTAGTGCTGTTGGAGTGGTGTGGGCAGTGGTGTAGCGCTGTGGGAGTGGTGTGGGCAGTGGTGTAGCGCTGTGGGAGTGGTGTGGGCAGTGGTGTAGCGCTGTGTGAGTGGTGTGGGCAGTGGTGTAGCGCTGTGGGAGCTGTGTGTGCAGTGGTGTAGTGCTGTGGGAATGGTGTGGGCAATGGTTTAGCGCTATGGGAGTGGCGTGGGCACTGCTGTAGCCCCGTGCAAGTGGTATGAGCTGTGGTGTAGTGCTGTGGGAGTGGTGTGGGCAGTGGTGTAGCTCTGTGGGAGTGGTGTGGGCAGTGGTGTAGTGCTGCGGGAGTGGTGTGGGCAGTGGTGTAGCTCTGTGGGAGTGGTGTGGGCAGTGGTGTAGTGCTGCGGGAGTGGTGTGGGCAGTGGTGTTGTGCTGTGGGAGTGGTGTGGGCAGTGGTGTAGTGCTGTGGGAGTGGTGTGGGCAGTGGTGTAGCGCTGTGGGAGTGGTGTGGGCAGTGGTGTAGCACTGCGGGAGTGGTGTGGAACGTGGTATAGTGCTGTGGGAGTGGTGTGGGCATTGGTGTAATGCTGTCGGAGTGGTGTGGGCAGAAGTGTAGCGCTGTGGGAGTGGTGTCGGCAGTGGTGTAGTGCTGTGGGAGTGGTGTGGGCTGTGGTTTAGCGCTGTGGGAGTGGTGTGGGCAGTGGTGTAGCGCTGTCTGAGTGGTGAGGGTTGTCTTGCAGAGCTGTGGGAGTAGTGTGGGTTGTGGTGTAGAGCTGTGGGAGTGGTGTGGGACGTGATGTACTGCTGTGGGAGTGGTGTGGGCAGTGGTTTAGTACTTTGGTCTGGTGTAGGCAGTGGTGTAGCGCCGTGGGAATGGAGTGGGCAGTGGTGCAACGCTGTGGGTGTGGTGTGGGTTGTGGCGTAGCGCTGTGGGAGTGGTGTGGGTTTTGGTGTAGCGCTCTGGGAATGGTTTGGGCAGTGGTGCAACGCTGTGGGTGTGGAGTGGGCAGCGGTGTAGCGCTGTGGGAGTGGTGTGGAGTGTGGTGTAGTACTTTGGGTGTGGTGTGGGCAGTGGTGTAGAGCTGTGGGATGGTGTGGGCAGTGGTGTAGCGCTGTGGGTGTGGTGTGGGCAATGGTGTAGTGTTGTGGGATATGTGTGGGCAGTGTTGTAGCGCGGTGGGAGTGGCTTAGGCAGTGGTGTAGCGCTGTGGGAGTGGTGTGGATAGTGGTGTAGCGCTGTGGGTGCGGTGTGGATAATGGTGTAGTGCTGTGGGATATGTGTGGGCAGTGTTGTAGCGCGGTGGGAGTGGCTTGGGCAGTGGTGTAGCGCTGTGGGAGTGGTGTGTGCAGTGGTGTATCACAGTGGGTGAGGAGTGGGCAGTGTTGTAGCGCTGTGGGTGTGGTGTGGGTTGTGGTAGAGCGCTGTGGGAGTGGGGTGGGATGTGGTGTAGTGCTGTGGGAGTGGTGTGGGCAGTGGTGTAGTGCTGTGGGAGTGGTGTGGGCAGTTGTGTAGCGCTGTGGGAGTGGTGAGGTCAGTGGGGTAGCGCTGTGGGAGTGGTGTGGGCAGTGGTGTAGCGCTGTGTGAGTGGTGTGGGCAGTGGTGTAGCGCTGTGGGAGCTTTGTGTGCAGTGGTGTAGTGCTGTGGGAATGGTGTGGGCAATGGTTTAGCGCTATGGGAGTGGCGTGGGCACTGCTGTAGCCCCGTGCAAGTGGTATGAGCTGTGGTGTAGTGCTGTGGGAGTGGTGTGGGCAGTGGTGTAGCTCTGTGGGAGTGGTGTGGGCAGTGGTGTAGTGCTGCGGGAGTGGTGTGGGCAGTGGTGTAGCTCTGTGGGAGTGGTGTGGGCAGTGGTGTAGTGCTGCGGGAGTGGTGTGGGCAGTGGTGTAGTGCTGTGGGAGTGGTGTGGGCAGTGGTGTAGTGCTGTGGGAGTGGTGTGGGCAGTGGTGTAGCGCTGTGGGAGTGGTGTGGGCAGTGGTGTAGCACTGCGGGAGTGGTGTGGAACGTGGTATAGTGCTGTGGGAGTGGTGTGGGCATTGGTGTAATGCTGTCGGAGTGGTGTGGGCAGAAGTGTAGCGCTGTGGGAGTGGTGTGGGCAGTGGTGTAGTGCTGTGGGAGTGGTGTGGGCTGTGGTTTAGCGCTGTGGGAGTGGTGTGGGCAGTGGTGTAGCGCTGTCTGAGTGGTGAGGGTTGTCTTGCAGAGCTGTGGGAGTAGTGTGGGTTGTGGTGTAGAGCTGTGGGAGTGGTGTGGGACGTGATGTACTGCTGTGGGAGTGGTGTGGGCAGTGGTTTAGTACTTTGGTCTGGTGTAGGCAGTGGTGTAGCGCCGTGGGAATGGAGTGGGCAGTGGCGCAACGCTGTGGGTGTGGTGTGGGTTGTGGCGTAGCGCTGTGGGAGTGGTGTGGGTTTTGGTGTAGCGCTCTGGGAATGGTTTGGGCAGTGGTGCAACGCTGTGGGTGTGGAGTGGGCAGCGGTGTAGCGCTGTGGGAGTGGTGTGGAGTGTGGTGTAGTACTTTGGGTGTGGTGTGGGCAGTGGTGTAGAGCTGTGGGATGGTTTGGGCAGTGGTGTAGCGCTGTGGGTGTGGTGTGGGCAATGGTGTAGTGTTGTGGGATATGTGTGGGCAGTGTTGTAGCGCGGTGGGAGTGGCTTAGGCAGTGGTGTAGCGCTGTGGGAGTGGTGTGGATAGTGGTGTAGCGCTGTGGGTGCGGTGTGGATAATGGTGTAGTGCTGTGGGATATGTGTGGGCAGTGTTGTAGCGCGGTGGGAGTGGCTTGGGCAGTGGTGTAGCGCTGTGGGAGTGGTGTGTGCAGTGGTGTATCACAGTGGGTGAGGAGTGGGCAGTGTTGTAGCGCTGTGGGTGTGGTGTGGGTTGTGGTAGAGCGCTGTGGGAGTGGGGTGGGATGTGGTGTAGTGCTGTGGGAGTGGTGTGGGCAGTGGTGTAGTGCTGTGGGAGTGGTGTGGGCAGTTGTGTAGCGCTGTGGGAGTGGTGAGGTCAGTGGGGTAGCGCTGTGGGAGTGGTGTGGGCAGTGGTGTAGCGCTGTGTGAGTGGTGTGGGCAGTGGTGTAGCGCTGTGGGAGCTTTGTGTGCAGTGGTGTAGTGCTGTGGGAATGGTGTGGGCAATGGTTTAGCGCTATGGGAGTGGCGTGGGCACTGCTGTAGCCCCGTGCAAGTGGTATGAGCTGTGGTGTAGTGCTGTGGGAGTGGTGTGGGCAGTGGTGTAGCTCTGTGGGAGTGGTGTGGGCAGTGGTGTAGTGCTGCGGGAGTGGTGTGGGCAGTGGTGTAGCTCTGTGGGAGTGGTGTGGGCAGTGGTGTAGTGCTGCGGGAGTGGTGTGGGCAGTGGTGTAGTGCTGTGGGAGTGGTGTGGGCAGTGGTGTAGTGCTGTGGGAGTGGTGTGGGCAGTGGTGTAGCGCTGTGGGAGTGGTGTGGGCAGTGGTGTAGCACTGCGGGAGTGGTGTGGAACGTGGTATAGTGCTGTGGGAGTGGTGTGGGCATTGGTGTAATGCTGTCGGAGTGGTGTGGGCAGAAGTGTAGCGCTGTGGGAGTGGTGTGGGCAGTGGTGTAGTGCTGTGGGAGTGGTGTGGGCAGTGGTGTAGCGCTGTCTGAGTGGTGAGGGTTGTCTTGCAGAGCTGTGGGAGTAGTGTGGGTTGTGGTGTAGAGCTGTGGGAGTGGTGTGGGACGTGATGTACTGCTGTGGGAGTGGTGTGGGCAGTGGTTTAGTACTTTGGTCTGGTGTAGGCAGTGGTGTAGCGCCGTGGGAATGGAGTGGGCAGTGGCGCAACGCTGTGGGTGTGGTGTGGGTTGTGGCGTAGCGCTGTGGGAGTGGTGTGGGTTTTGGTGTAGCGCTCTGGGAATGGTTTGGGCAGTGGTGCAACGCTGTGGGTGTGGAGTGGGCAGCGGTGTAGCGCTGTGGGAGTGGTGTGGAGTGTGGTGTAGTACTTTGGGTGTGGTGTGGGCAGTGGTGTAGAGCTGTGGGATGGTTTGGGCAGTGGTGTAGCGCTGTGGGTGTGGTGTGGGCAATGGTGTAGTGTTGTGGGATATGTGTGGGCAGTGTTGTAGCGCGGTGGGAGTGGCTTAGGCAGTGGTGTAGCGCTGTGGGAGTGGTGTGGATAGTGGTGTAGCGCTGTGGGTGCGGTGTGGATAATGGTGTAGTGCTGTGGGATATGTGTGGGCAGTGTTGTAGCGCGGTGGGAGTGGCTTGGGCAGTGGTGTAGCGCTGTGGGAGTGGTGTGTGCAGTGGTGTATCACAGTGGGTGAGGAGTGGGCAGTGTTGTAGCGCTGTGGGTGTGGTGTGGGTTGTGGTAGAGCGCTGTGGGAGTGGGGTGGGATGTGGTGTAGTGCTGTGGGAGTGGTGTGGGCAGTGGTGTAGTGCTGTGGGAGTGGTGTGGGCAGTTGTGTAGCGCTGTGGGAGTGGTGAGGTCAGTGGGGTAGCGCTGTGGGAGTGGTGTGGGCAGTGGTGTAGCGCTGTGTGAGTGGTGTGGGCAGTGGTGTAGCGCTGTGGGAGCTGTGTGTGCAGTGGTGTAGTGCTGTGGGAATGGTGTGGGCAATGGTTTAGCGCTATGGGAGTGGCGTGGGCACTGCTGTAGCCCCGTGCAAGTGGTATGAGCTGTGGTGTAGTGCTGTGGGAGTGGTGTGGGCAGTGGTGTAGCTCTGTGGGAGTGGTGTGGGCAGTGGTGTAGTGCTGCGGGAGTGGTGTGGGCAGTGGTGTAGCTCTGTGGGAGTGGTGTGGGCAGTGGTGTAGTGCTGCGGGAGTGGTGTGGGCAGTGGTGTAGTGCTGTGGGAGTGGTGTGGGCAGTGGTGTAGCGCTGTGGGAGTGGTGTGGGTTTCGGTGCAGTGCTGTGGGAGTGGTGTGGACAGTGGTGTAGCGCTGTGGGAGTGTGTGGGGAGTGGTGTAGCGCTGTCGGAGTGGTGTGGGTTGTGGTGCAGCGCTGTGGGAGTGGTGTGGGCAGTGGTGTAGCGCTGTGGGAGTGGTGTGGGCAGTGGTGTAGCGCTTTGGGTGAGGTGTGGACAGTGGTGTAGCGCTGTGGGAGTGGTGTGGGCAGTGGTGTAGTGCTGTGGGTGTGGTGTGGGCAGTGGTGTATCGCATTGGGTGAGGTGTGGGCAGTGTTGTAGCACTGTGGGAGTGTTGTGGGTTGTGGTGTAGCTCTTTGGGAGTGTTGTGGGCAGTGGTGTTGCGCTGTGGGAGTGGTGTTGGTTGTGGTGTAGCTCTTTGGGAGTGTTGTGGGCAGTGGTGTTGCGCTGCTGGAGTGGTTTGGGCATTGGTCTAGCGCTGTGGAAGTGTGTGTGCAGTGGTGTAGCGCTGTGGGAGTGGTGTGGGCAGTGGTGTAGCGCTGTGGGAGGGGTGTGGGCAGTGGTGTAGCGCTGTGACAGTGGTGTGGGCCGTGCCGTAGTGCTGTGGGAGTGGTGTGGGCAGTGGTGTAGCGCTGTGGTAGTGTTGTGGGCATTAGCTTAGCGCTGTGGGATTGGTATGGGCAGTGATGTAGCGCTATGCGAATGGTGTGGGCAGTGGTGTAGCGCTGTGGGAGTGCTGTGGGCAGTGGTGTAGCGCTGTGGGATTGGTGTCGGTAGAGGTTTAGCGCTGCTGGAGTGGTGTGGGCAGTGGTGTAGTGCTGCGGGAGTGGTGTGGGACGTGGTGTAGTGCTGTGGGATTGGTGTGGGCAGTGGTGTAGTACTTTGGGTGTGGTGTGGGCAGTGGTGTAGCGATGTGGGAGTGATGTGCGCAGTGGGAATGGTGTGGGCAGTGGTGCAACGCTGTGGGAGTGGTGTGGGCAGTGATGTAGCGCTGTGGGAGTGGTGTGGGCAGCGGTGTAGCGCTGTGGGAGTGGTGTGGGCAATGGTGTAGTGTTGTGGGATAGGTGTGGGCAGTGGTGTAGCGCGGTGGGAGTGGCTTGGGCAGTGGTGTAGGGCTGTGGGAGTGGTGTGGGCAGTGGTGTAGCGCTGAGGGAGTGGTGTGGGCAGTGGTGTAGCGCTGTGGGAGTGGTGTGGATAGTGGTGTAGCGCTGTGGGAGTGGTGTGGGCAGTGGTGTAGCGCTGTGGGAGTGGTGTGGATAGTGGTGTCGTGCTGTGGGAGTGGTGTGGGCAGTGGTGTAATGCCGTGGGAGTGGTGTGGGTTGTGGTTTAGCGCTGTGGGAGTGGTGTGGGCAGTGGTGTAGCGCTGTGGGAGTGTTGTGGGCAGTTGTGTATTGATGTGGGTGTGGTGTGGGCAGTGGTGTAACGCTGAGGGTGCGGTGTGTGCAGTGGTGTATCGCAGTGGGTGAGGTGTGGGCAGTGTTGTAGCGCTGTGGGTGTGGTGTGGGTTGTGCTGTAGCGCTGTGGGAGTGATGTGGGTTGTGGTGTAGAGCTGTGGGTGTGGTGTAGGCAGTGGTGTAGCGCTGTGGGAGTGGTTTGGGCAGTGGTGTAGCGCTGTGGGCGTTGTGTGTGAAGTGGTGTAGTGCTGTGGAAGTGGTGTGGGTTTTGGTGTAGCGCTGTGGGAATGGTGTGGGCAGTGGTGTAGCGCTATGGGAGTGGCGTGGGCACTGCTATAGCCCTGTGCAAGTGGTATGGGCTGTGGTGTAGTGCTGTGGGAATGGTGTGGGCAGTGGTGTAGCGCAGCGGGGGTGATGTGGGCAGTGGTGTAGTGCTGTGGGAGTGGTGTGGGCTGTGGTTTAGCGCTGTGGGAGTGGTGTGGGCTGTGGTGTAGCGCTGTGGGAATGGTGTGGGCAGTGGTGTAGCGCTGTCTGAGTGGTGAGGGTTGTCTTGCAGAGCTGTGGGAGTAGTGTGGGTTGTGGTGTAGAGCTGTGGGAGTGTGGAGTGCAGAGGTGTAGCGCTGCTGGAGTGGTGTGGACAGTGGTGTAGTACTGCGGGAGTGGTGTGGGACGTGATATACTGCTGTGGGAGTGGTGTGGGCAGTGGTTTAGTACTTTGGTCTGGTGTGGGCAGTGGTGTAGCGCCGTGGGAATGGTGTGGGCAGTGGTGCAACGCTGTGGGTGTGGTGTGGGTTGTGGCGTAGCGCTGTGGGTGTGGTGTGGGTTTTGGTGTAGCGCTCTGGGAATGGTTTGGGCAGTGGTGCAACGCTGTGGGTGTGTTGTGTGCAGTGGTTTAGCGCTGCGGGAGTGGTGTGGGCAGTGATGTAGCGCTGTGGGAGTGGTGTGGGCAGTGGTGTAGTGCTGCGGGAGTGGTGTGGGCAGTGGTGTAGTGCTGTGGGAGTGGTGTGGGCAGTGGTGTAATGCTGTGGGAGTGGTTTGGGCAGTGGTGTAGCGCTGTGGGAGTGGTGTGGGCAGTGGTGTAGCACTAAGGGAGTGGTGTGGAACGAGGTATAGTGCTGTGGCAGTGGTGTGGGCATTGGTGTAATGCTGTCGGAGTGGTGTGGGCAGAAGTGTAGCGCTGTGGGAGTGGTGTGGACAGTAGTGTAGCGCTGTGGGAGTGGTGTGCACAGTGGTGTAGTGCTGTGGGATTGGTGTGGGCTGTGGTGTAGCACTGTGGGAGTGGTGTGGGCAGTGGTGTAGTGCTGTGGAAGTCGTGTGGGCAGTGGTGTAGCACAGTGGGAGTGGTGTGGGCAGTGGTGTAGTGCTGTGGAAGTCGTGTGGGCAGTGGTGTAGCACTGTGGGAGTGGTGTGGGCAGTGGTGTAGTGCTGTGGAAGTCGTGTGGGCAGTGGTGTAGCACTGTGGGAGTGGTGTGGGCAGTGGTGTAGTGCTTTGGGAGTGGTGTGGACAGTGGTGTAGCGCTGTGGGAGTGTGTGGTCAGTGGTGTAGCGCTGTGGGAGTGGTGTGGGTTGTGGTGCAGCGCTGTGGGAGTGGTGTGGGCAGTGGTGTAGCGCTGTGGGAGTGGTGTGGGCAGTGGTGTAGCGCTTTGGGTGAGGTGTGGACAGTGGTGTAGCGCTGTGGGAGTGGTGTGGGCAGTGGTGTAGTGCTGTGGGTGTGGTGTGGGCAGTGGTGTATCGCAGTGGGTGAGGTGTGGGCAGTGCTGTAGCACTGTGGGAGTGGTGTGGGTTGTGGTGTAGCTCTTTGGGAGTGTTGTGGGCAGTGGTGTTGCGCTGCTGGAGTGGTATGGGCATTGGTCTAGCGCTGTGGATGTGTGTGTGCAGTGGTGTAGCGCTGTGGGAGTGGTGTGGGCAGTGGTGTAGCGCTGTAGGAGTGGAGTGGGCAGTGGTGTAGCGCTGTGAGAGTGGTGTGGGCCGTGCCGTAGTGCTGTGGGAGTGGTGTTGGCAGTGGTGTAGCGCTGTGGTAGTGTTGTGGGCATTAGCTTAGCGCTGTGGGATTGGTATGGGCAGTGATGTAGCGCTGTGGGAGTGCTGTGGGCAGTGGTGTAGCGCTGTGGGATTGGTGTCGGTAGAGGTTTAGCGCTGCTGGAGTGGTGTGGGCAGTGCTGTAGTGCTGCGGGAGTGGTGTGGGACGTGGTGTAGTGCTGTGGGAGTGGTGTGTGCAGTGGTGTAGTACTTTGGGTGTGGTGTGGGCAGTGGTGTAGCGATGTGGGAGTGATGTGCGCAGTGGGAATGGTGTGGGCAGTGGTGCAACGCTGTGGGAGTGGTGTGGGCAGTGGTGTAGCGCTGTGGGAGTGGTGTGGGCAATGGTGTCGTGTTGTGGGATAGGTGTGGGCAGTGGTGTAGCGCGGTGGGAGTGGCTTGGGCAGTGGTGTAGGGCTGTGGGAGTGGTGTGGGCAGTGGTGTAGCGCTGTGGGAGTGGTGTGGGCAGTGGTGTAGCGCTGTGGGAGTGGTGTGGATAGTGGTGTAGCGCTGTGGGAGTGGTGTGGGCAGTGGTGTAGCGCTGTGGGAGTGGTGTGGATAGTGGTGTCGTGCTGTGGGAGTGGTGTGGGCAGTGGTGTAATGCTGTGGGAGTGGTGTGGGTTGTGGTTTAGCGCTGTGGGAGTGGTGTGGGCAGTGGTGTAGCGCTGTGGGAGTGTTGTGGGCAGTTGTGTATTGATGTGGGTGTGGTGTGGGCAGTGGTGTAACGCTGAGGGTGCGGTGTGTGCAGTGGTGTATCGCAGTGGGTGAGGTGCGGGCAATGTTGTAGCGCTGTGGGTGTGGTGTGGGCAGTGGTGTAGTGCTGTGGGAGTGATGTGGGTTGTGGTGTAGAGCTGTGGGTGTGGTGTAGGCAGTGGTGTAGCGCTGTGGGAGTGGTTTTGGGCAGTGGTGTTGCGCTGTGGGCGTTGTGTGTGCAGTGGTGTAGTGCTGTGGATTTGGTGTGGCTTTTGGTGTAGCGCTGTGGGCGTGGTGTGGGTTTTGGTGTAGCGCTGTGGGAATGGTGTGGGCAGTGGTGTAGCGCTATGGGAGTGGCGTGGGCACTGCTATAGCCCTGTGCAAGTGGTATGGGCTGTGGTGTAGTGCTGTGGGAGTGGTGTGGGCTGTGGTTTAGCGCTGTGGGAGTGGTGTGGGCTGTGGTGTAGCGCTGTGGGAATGGTGTGGGCAGTGGTGTAGCGCTGTCTGAGTGGTGAGGGTTGTCTTGCAGAGCTGTGGGAGTAGTGTGGGTTGTGGTGTAGAGCTGTGGGAGTGTGGAGTGCAGAGGTGTAGCGCTGCTGGAGTGGTGTGGACAGTGGTGTAGTACTGCGGGAGTGGTGTGGGACGTGATGTACTGCTGTGGGAGTGGTGTGGGCAGTGGTTTAGTACTTTGGTCTGGTGTGGGCAGTGGTGTAGCGCCGTGGGAATGGTGTGGGCAGCGGTGCAACGCTGTGGGTGTGGTGTGTGCAGTGGTTTAGCGCTGCGGGAGTGGTGTGGGCAGTGATGTAGCGCTGTGGGAGTGGTGGGTGCAGTGGTGTGGCGCTGTGGGTGTGGTGTGGGCTATGGTGTAGCTCTGTGGGATTGGTGTTGGCAGTGGTGTACTGCTCTGGAAGTGGTGTGGGCAGTGGTGTAGTGCTGTGGGAGTGGTGTGGGTTGTGGTGTAGTGCTGTGGGAGTGGTGTGGGCAGTGGCGTAGTGCTGTGGGAGTGGTGTGGGTGGTGGTTTAGTGCTGTAGGAGTGGCGTGGGCACTGCTGTAGCCCTGTGGGAGTGGTGTGGTCAGTGGTGTAGTGCTGTGGGAGTTGTGTGGATAGTGGTGTATCGCAGTGGGAGTGGTGTGGGCAGTGGTGCAGTGCTGTGGGAATGGTGTGGGCAGTGGTGTAGCGCTGTGGGAGTTGTGTGGATAGTGGTGTAGCGCTGTGGGAGTGGTGTGGTCAGTGGTGCAGTGCTGTGGGAATGGTGTGGGCAGTGGTGTAGCGCTGTGGGAGTGGAGTGGGCAGTGGTGTAGTGCTGCGGGAGTGGTGTGGGCAGTGGTGTAGCAATGTGATTTTGGTGTGGGCAATGGTGTAGCGATGTGGGAGTGGTGTGGTTCGTGGTGTAGCACTGTGGGAGTGGAGTGGGAAGTGGTTTAGCGCCGTGGGAGTGGTGTGGGCAGTGGTCAAGCGCTGTGGGAGTGGTGTGGGCAGTGGCGTAGTGCTGTGGGAGTGGTGTGGGCTGTGGTGTAGCGCTGTGGGAGTGCTGTGGGCAGTGGTGTGAGCAGTGGTGTAGAGATGTGGGAGTGGTGTGGGAAGTGGTGTAGTGCTGTCGGAGTGGTGTGGGATGTGGTTTAGCGCTGTGGGAGTGATGTGGGCAGTGGTTAAGTGCTGTGGGAGTGGTGTGGGCAGTGATGTAGCCCTGTGGGAGTGGTGTGGGCAGTGGTGTAACGCTGTGGGAGTGGTGTGGGCAGTGGTGTAGCACTGTGGGAGTGTTGTGGGCAGTGGTATAACGCTGTGGGTGTGGTGTGGGCAGTGGTGTAGTGCTGTGGGTGTGGTGTGGGCAATGGTGTAACGCTGTGGGAGTGGTGTCGGGAGTGGTGTAGCGCTGTGGGAGTGATATGGGCAGTGGTGTAGTGCTCTGGGAGTGGTGTGGGCAGTGGTGTAGTGCTCTGGGAGTGGTGTGGGCAGTGGTGTAGCGCTGTGGGAGTGGTGTGGGTGGTGGTGTAGCGCTGTGGGTGTGGTGTGCGCAGTGGTGTAGCGCTGTGGGTGTGGTAAGGGCAGTTGTGTAGCGCTGTGGGAGTGGTGTGGGTTGTGGTTTAGTGCTGCGAGAGTGGTGTGGGCAGTGGTGTAGCGCTCAAGGTGTCGTGTGGGCATTGGTGTAGCGCTGTGGGAGTTGTGCGGGAAGTGATGTCGCGCTGTGGGAGTGTTGTGGGCAGTGATGTCGCGCTGTGGGAGTTGTGTGGGCAGTTATGTCGCGCTGTGGGAGTGTTGTGGGCAGTGGTGTGAGCAGTGGTGTAGCGCTGTGGGAGTGGTGTGGACAGTGGTGTAGCGCTGTGGGAGTGGTGCGGGCAGTGGTGTAGCGCTGTGGGAGTGTGTAGGGTTGTGGTGTAGTGCATTGGGAGTGGTGTGGGCAGTGGTGAATCGCTGTGGGAGTGGTGTGGCAGAGGTGTAGCGCTCAAGGAGTGGTGTGGGCAGTGGTGACGAGCTGTGGGAGTTGTGTGGGCAGTGATGTCGCGCTGTGGGAGAGGTGCGGGCAGTGGTGTAGTGCTGTGGGAGAGGTGTGGGCAGTGGTGTAGCGCTGTGGGAGTGAAGTGGGCAGTGTTGTAGCGCTGTGGGAGTGGTGTGGGTAGTGGTGTAGTGCTGTGAGTGAAGTGGGCAGTGGTGTAGCGCTGTGGGAGTGAAGTGGGCAGTGTTGTAGCGCTGTGGGAGTGGTGTGGGTAGTGGTGTAGCGCTGTGGGTGTGATGTGGGTTGTGGTGTAGCGCTGTGGGAGTGGTGTGGGCAGTGGTGTAGTGCTGTGGGTGTGGTGTGGGTTGTGGTGTAGCGCTGTGGGAGTGGTGTGGGCAGTGGTGTAGTGCTGTGGGTGTGGTGTGGGTTGTGGTGTAGCGCGGTGGGAGTGGTGTGGGCAGTGGTTAAGTGCTGTGGGAGTGGTGCGGGCAGTGATGTAGAGCTGTGGAGAGGTGCGGGCAGTGGTGTAGTGCTGTGGGAGTGGTGTGTGCAGTGGTGTAACACTGCTGGAGTGGTGTGGGCAGTGATGTAGCGCTGTGTGAGTAGTGTGGGCAGTGGTGTAGTGCTGTGGGAGTGGTGTGTGCAGTGGTGTAACACTGCTGGAGTGGTGTGGGCAGTGGTGTAGTGCTGTGGGAGTGGTGTGGGCAGTGGTTTAATGCTTTGGGATTGGTTAGTACAGAGGTGTAGCGCTGTCGGAGTGGTGCGGGTTCTGGTGTAGCGCTGGGGATGTGGTGTGGGCAGTGGTGTATCGCTGTGGGAGTGGTGTGGGCAGTGGTGCAGCGCTGTGGGTGTGCTGTGGGCAGTGGTGTAGTGCTGTGGGACTGGTGTGGGCAGTGGTGTAGTGCTGTGGGAGTGGTGTGGGCAGTGGTGTAGCATTGTGGTTGTGCTGTGGGCAATGGTGTAGTGCTGTGGGAGTGGTGTGGGCAGTGGTGTAGTGCTGGGGGAGTGTTGTGGGCAGTGGTGTACCGCTGTGGGAGTGTTGTGGGCAGTGGTGTAGCGCTGTGGCTGTGGTGTGGGAAGTGTTGTAGCGCTGTGGGAGTGTTGTGGGCAGTGGGGTAGTGCTGAGGGAGTGGTGTGGTCAGTGGTGTAGCGCTGCGGGAGTGGTGTGGGCAGTGGTGCGGGCAGTGGTGTAGTGCTGTGGCTGTGGGGTGGGCAGTGTTGTAGCGCTGTGGGAGTGTTGTGGGCATTGGGGTAGTGTTGTGGGAGTGGTGTGGGCAGTGGTGTAGCGCTGTGGGAGTGGTATGGGCAGTGGTGTAGCGCTGTGGGAGTGGTGTTGGCTTTGGTGTAGCGCTGTGGGAGTGATGTGGGCAGTGGTGTAGCGCTGTGGGAGTGGTGTGGGCAGTGGTGTAGTGCTGTGGGTGTGGTGTGGGCAGTGGTGTAGGGCTGTGGGTGTGCTGTTGGCTTTGGTGTAGCGCTGTGGGAGTGGTGTGGGCAGTGGTTTAATGCTTTGGGATTGGTTAGTACAGAGGTGTAGCGCTGTGGGAGTGGTGTGGTTAGTGGTGTACCGCTGTGGGAGTTGTGTGGGCAGTGATGTCGCGCTGTGGGAGTGTTGTGGGCAATGGTGTGAGCAGTGGTGTAGAGATGTGGGAGTGGTGTGGGCAGTGGTGTAGCGCTGTCGGAGTGGTGTGGGATGTGGTGAAGTGCTGTGGGAGTGGTGTGGGCAGTGGTGTAGCGATGTGGGAGTGGTGTGGGCAGTGGTGTAGCGCTGTGGGAGTGGTGTGGGCAGTGGTTTAGCGCTGTGGGAGTGGTGTGGGCAGTGGTGTAGCGATGTGGGAGTGGTGTGGGCAGTGGTGTAGCGTTGCGGGAGTGGTGTGGGCAGTGGTGTAGCGCTGTGGTAGAGGTGTGGGCATTGGTGTAGTGCTGTGGGAGTGGGGTGGGCAGCGGTGTAGAGCTGTGGGAGTGGTGTGGGTTGTGGTGTGGCGCTGTTGGTGTGGTGTGGGTTGTGGTGTAGCACTGTGGGAGTGGTGTGTGCAGTGGTGTAGTGCTGTGGGCGTAGTGTGGGTAGTGGTGTAGCGCTGTGGGAGTGTTGTGGGCAGTGGTGTAACGCTGTCGGTTTGGTGTGGGCAGTGGTGTAGTGCTGTGGGACGGGTCTGGGCAGTGTTGTTTCGCTGTGGGAGTGGTGTGGGCAGTGGTGTAGCGTTGTGGGAGTGGTATGGGCAGTGGTGTAGCGCTGTGGGAGTGGTGTGGGCAGTGGTGTAGAGCTGTGGGAGTGGTATGGGCAGTGGTGTAGCGCTGTGGGAGTGGTGTTGGCTTTGGTGTAGCGCTGTGGGAGTGGTGTGGGCGGTGGTGTAGCGCTGTGGGAGTGTTTTGGGCAGTGGTGTAGAGCTGTGGGAGTGGTATGGGCAGTGGTGTAGCGCTGTGGGAGTGGTGTTTACTTTGGTGTAGCGCTGTGGGAGTGGTGTGGGCGGTGGTGTAGCGCTGTTGGAGTGGTGTGGGCAGTGGTGTAGCGCCTTGGGAGTGGTGTGGGCGGTGTTGTAGCGCTGTGGGAGAGTTGTGGGAAGTGGTGTAGCGCTGTGGGAGTGTTGTGGGCGGAGGTGTAGTGCTGTGGGAGATGTGTGGTCATTGTTTTAGTGCTGTCGGAGTGGTGTGGGCAGTGGTGTAACGCAGTGGGAGTGGTGTCGGGAGTGGTGTAGTGCTGTGGGAGTGGTGTGGGCAGTTGTGTAGTGCTGTGAGCTTGGTAAGGGCAGTGGTGTAGCGCTGTGGGAGAGGTGTGGGCAGTGGTGTAACGTTGTGGGAGTGGTGTGGGCAGTGGTGCGGGCAGTGGTGTAGCGCTGTGGGAGTGGTGTGGTCAGTGGTGTAGCGCTGCGGGAGTGGTGTGGGCAGTGGTGTAGTGCTGTGGCTGTGGTGTGGGCAGTGTTGTAGCGCTGCGGGAGTGTTGTGGGCAGTGGGGTAGTGTTGTGGGAGTGGTGTGGGCAGTGGTGTAACGTTGGGGGAGTGTTGTGGGCAGTGGTGTGAGCAGGGTTGTAATGCTGTGGGAGTGGTGCGGGCAGTGGTGTAGCGCTGTGGGTGTGGTATGAGCAGTGGTGTAGCGCTGTGGGAGTGGTGTTGGCTTTGGTGAAGCACTGTGGGAGTGGTGTGGTCAGTGGTGTAGCGCTGTGGGAGTGGTGTGGGCAGTGGTGTAGTGCTGTGGGTGTGGTGTGGGCAGTGGTGTAGTGCTGCTGGAGTGGTGTGGGCAGTGGTGTAGTGATGTGGGAGTGGTGTGGGCAGTGGTGTAGCGCTGTGGTAGTGTTGTGGGCAGTGGTGTAGTGCTGTGGGAGTGGTGTGGGCAGTGGTGTAGCGCTGTGGGTGTGGTATGGGCAGTGGTGTAGCGCTGTGGGAGTGGTGTTGGCTTTGGTGAAGCACTGTTTGAGTGGTGTGGGCAGTGGTGTAGCGCTGTGGGAGTGGTGTGGGCAGTGGTGTAGTGCTGTGGGTGTGGTGTGGGCAGTGGTGTAGTGCTGCTGGAGTGGTGTGGGCAGTGGTGTAGTGATGTGGGAGTGGTGTGGGCAGTGGTGTAGCGCTGTGGTAGTGTTGTGGGCATTAGCTTAGCGCTGTATGTGTGGTGTGGGTTGTGGAGTAGAGCTTCGGGTGTGGTGTGACCAGTGGTGTAGCGCAGTGGGAATGGTGTGGTCTGTGGTGTAGTGCTGTGGGAGTGGTGTGGGTTGTGGTGTAGCGCTGTGGGAGTGGTGTGGGCAGTGGTGTAGCGCTGTGCAAGTTGTGTGGGCAGTGGTGAAGCGCTGTGGGAGTGGTGTGGGTTGTGGGGTAGCGCTGTGGGAGTGGTTTTTTGTGTTGTAACGCTGTGGGAGTGTTGTGGGTTGTGGTGTAGTGCTGTGGGAGTGGTGTGGGCAGTGGTGTGGTGCTGTGGGAGTTGTGTGGGCAGTGGTGTAGTGCTGTGGGTGTGGTGTGGACAGTGGTGTAGTGCTGTGGGAGTGGTGTGGACAGTGGTGTAACGCTGTGGGAGTGGTGTGGGTTCTGGTGTAGCGCTGGGGTAGAGGTGTGGGCAGTGGTGAAGCGCTGCGGGAGTGGTGTGGGCAGAGGTGTAGTGCTGTGGGAGTGGTGTGGGTTGTGGTGTAGCGCTGCGGGAGAGGTGTGGGCAGTGGTGAAACGCTGTGGGAGTGGTGTGGGCAGTGCTCTAGCGCTGTGGGTGTGCTGTGGGCAGTGGTGTATCGCTGTGGGAGTGGTGTGGGCAGTGGTGCAGCGCTGTGGGTGTGCTGTGGGCAGTGGTATAGTGCTGTGGGAGTGGTGTGGGCAGTGGTGTAGTGCTCTGGGAGTGGTGTGGGCAGTGGTGTAGCGTTGTGGGTGTGCTGTGGGCAATGGTGTAGTGCTGTGGGAGTGGTGTGGGCAGTGGTGTAGTGCTGTGGGAGTGTTGTGGGCAGTGGTGAAGTGCTGGGGTAGTGTTGTGGGCAGTGGTGTAGCGCTGTGGGAGTGTTGTGGGCAGTGGTGTAGCGCTGAGGGAGTGGTGTGGGCAGTGGTCCAGCGCTGTGGGTGTGCTGTGGGCAGTGGTGTATCGCTGTGGGAGTGGTGTGGGCAGTGGTGCAGCGCTGTGGGTGTGCTGTGGGCAGTGGTGTAGTGCTGTGGGAGTGGTGTGGGCAGTTGTGTAGTGCTGTGAGCTTGGTAAGGGCAGTGGTGTAGCGCTGTGGGAGAGGTGTGGGCAGTGGTGTAACGTTGTGGGAGTGGTGTGGGCAGTGGTGCGGGCAGTGGTGTAGCGCTGTGGGAGTGGTGTGGTCAGTGGTGTAGCGCTGCGGGAGTGGTGTGGGCAGTGGTGTAGTGCTGTGGCTGTGGTGTGGGCAGTGTTGTAGCGCTGCGGGAGTGTTGTGGGCAGTGGGGTAGTGTTGTGGGAGTGGTGTGGGCAGTGGTGTAACGTTGGGGGAGTGTTGTGGGCAGTGGTGTGAGCAGGGTTGTAATGCTGTGGGAGTGGTGCGGGCAGTGGTGTAGCGCTGTGGGAGTGGTGTGGGCAATGGTGTAGTGCTGTGGGAGTGGTGTGGGCAGTGGTGTAGCGCTGTGGGTGTGGTATGGGCAGTGGTGTAGCGCTGTGGGAGTGGTGTTGGCTTTGGTGAAGCACTGTGGGAGTGGTGTGGGCAGTGGTGTAGCGCTGTGGGAGTGGTGTGGGCAGTGGTGTAGTGCTGTGGGTGTGGTGTGGGCAGTTGTGTAGTGCTGCTGGAGTGGTGTGGGCAGTGGTGTAGTGATGTGGGAGTGGTGTGGGCAGTGGTGTAGCGCTGTGGTAGTGTTGTGGGCATTATCTTAGCGCTGTATGTGTGGTGTGGGTTGTGGAGTAGAGCTTCGGGTGTGGTGTGACCAGTGGTGTAGCGCTGTGGGAATGGTGTGGTCTGTGGTGTAGTGCTGTGGGAGTGGTGTGGGCAGTGGTGTAGAGCTGTTGGAGTGGTGTGGGCAGTGGTGTAGCGCAGTGGGAATGGTGTGGTCTGTGGTGTAGTGCTGTGGGAGTGGTGTGGGTTGTGGTGTAGCGCTGTGGGAGTGGTGTGGGCAGTGGTGTAGCGCTGTGCAAGTTGTGTGGGCAGTGGTGAAGCGCTGTGGGAGTGGTGCGGGTTGTGGGGTAGCGCTGTGGGAGTGGTGTGGGCAGAGGTGTAGTGCTGTGGGAGTGGTGTGGGTTGTGGTGTAGTGCTGTGGGAGTGGTGTGGGCAGTGGTGTGGTGCTGTGGGAGTTGTGTGGGCAGTGGTGTAGTGCTGTGGGTGTGGTGTGGACAGTGGTGTAGTGCTGTGGGAGTGGTGTGGACAGTGGTGTAACGCTGTGGGAGTGGTGTGGGTTCTGGTGTAGCGCTGGGGTAGAGGTGTGGGCAGTGGTGAAGCGCTGCGGGAGTGGTGTGGGCAGAGGTGTAGTGCTGTGGGAGTGGTGTGGGTTGTGGTGTAGCGCTGCGGGAGAGGTGTGGGCAGTGGTGAAACGCTGTGGGAGTGGTGTGGGCAGTGCTCTAGCGCTGTGGGTGTGCTGTGGGCAGTGGTGCATCGCTGTGGGAGTGGTGTGGGCAATGGTGCAGCGCAGTGGGTGTGCTGTGGGCAGTGGTGTAGTGCTGTGGGAGTGGTGTGGGCAGTGGTGTAGTGCTCTGGGAGTGGTGTGGGCAGTGGTGTAGCGTTGTGGGTGTGCTGTGGGCAATGGTGTAGTGCTGTGGGAGTGGTGTGGGCAGTGGTGTAGTGCTGTGGGAGTGTTGTGGGCAGTGGTGAAGTGCTGGGGTAGTGTTGTGGGCAGTGGTGTAGCGCTGTGGGAGTGTTGTGGGCAGTGGTGTAGCGCTGAGGGAGTGGTGTGGGCAGTGGTGTGGTCAGTGGTGTAGCGCTGCGGGAGTGTTGTGGGCAGTGGGGTTGCGCTGTGGGAGTGGTGTGGGCAGTGGTGTTAACGCTGTGGGAGAGGTGCGGGCAGTGGTGTAGCGCTGTGGGAGTGGTGTGGGCAGTGGTGTAGTGCTGTGGGTGTGGTGTGGGCAGTGGTGTAGCGCTGTGGGTGTGCTGTTGGCTTTGGTGTAGCGCTGTGGGAGTGGTTTGGGCAGTCGTGTAGCGCTGTGGGAGTTGAGTGGGCAGTGGTTAAGGGGAGTGGGAGTGGTGTGGCCAGTGATGTTGCGCTGTGGGAGAGGTGTGGGCAGTGTTTAAGTGCAGTGGGAGTGGTGAGGGCAGTGGTGTAGCGCTGTGGGAGTGGTGTGGGCAGTGATGTAGTGCTGTGGGAGTGGTGTGGGCAGTGGTGTAGCGCTGTGGTAGTGTTGTGGGCATTAGCTTAGCGCTGTGTGTGTGGTGTGGGTTGTGGAGTAGAGCTTCGGGTGTGGTGTGGGCAGTGCTGTAGCGCTGTGGGAGTGGTGTGGGCATTGGTGTAGCGCTGTGGGAGTGGTGTGGGCAGTGGTGTAGAGCTGGGGGAGTGGTGTGGGCAGTGTTGTAGCGCTGTGGGAGTGGTGTGGGCAGTGGTGTAGGGCTGTGGGAATGGTGTGGTCTGTGGTGTAGTGCTGTGGGAGTGGTGTGTGCAGTGGTGAAGCGCTGTGGGAGTGGTGTGGGCAGTGGTGTAGCGTTGTGGGAGTGGTGTGGGCAGTGGTGTAGTGCTGTGGGAGTGGTGTGGACAGTGCTTTAGCGCTGTGGGAGTGGTGTGGGTTCTGGTGTAACGCTGGGATAGAGGTGTGGGCAGTGGTGAAGCGCTGTGGGAGTGGTGTGGGTTGTGGTGTAGCGCTGTGGGAGTGGTGTGGGCAGCGGTGTAGTGCTGTGGGAGTGGAGTGGGTTGTGGTGTAGCGCTGCGGGAGTGGTGTGGGCAGTGGTGAAACGCTGTGGGAGTGGTGTGGGCAGTGCTGTAGCGCTGTGGGTGTGCTGTGGGCAGTGGTGTAGCGCTGTGGGAGTGGTGTGGGCAGTGGTGCAGCGCTGTGGGTGTGCTGTGGGCAGTGGTGTAGTGCTCTGGAAGTGGTGTGGGCAGTGGTGTAGCGTTGTGGGTGTGCTGTGGGCAATGGTGTAGTGCTGTGGGAGTGGTGTGGGCAGTGGTTAAGTGCTGTTGGAGAGGTGCGGGCAGTGGTGTAGCGCTGTGGGAGTGGTGTGGGCAGTGGTGTAGCGCTGTGGGAGTGGTGTGGGCAGTGGTGTAGTGCTGTGGGAGTGGTGTGGGCAGTGGTGTAACGCTGTGGGGATGGTGTGGGCAGTGGTGTAGTGCTGTGAGAGTGGTATGGGCAGTGGTGTAGTCCTGAGGGAGTGGTGTGAGCAGTGGTGTAGTGCTGTGGGAGTGGTGTGGGCTGTGGTGTAGCGCTGTGGGAGTGGTTTAATGCCGTGGGAGTTGAGTGGGTTGGGGTGGTGCTGTGGGAGTGGTGTGGGTAGTGGTGAAACGCTCTGGGAGTGGTGTGGGCAGTGGTGTAACGCTGTGGGAGTGGTGTGGGTTGTGGTGTAGCGCTGTGGGAGTGGTGTAGGCAGTGGTGAAGCGCTGTGGGAGTGGTGTGGGCAGTGGTGTAGCGCTGTGGGAGTGGTGTGGGTTGTGGTGTAGCGCTGTGGGAGTTGTGTGGGCAGTGGTGTAGCGCTGTGGGAGTGGTGTGGGCAGTGGTGAAACGCTGTGGGAGAGTTGTGGGCAGTGGTGTAGCGCTGTGGGTGTGGTGTGGGCAGTGGTGAAGCGCTGTTGGTGTGGTGTAGGTTGTGGTGTAGCGCTGTGTGAGTAGTGTGGGCAGTGGTGTATTGCTGGGGGAGTGGTGTGGGCAGTGGTGTAGCGCTGCGGGTGTGGTATGGGCAGTGGTGTAGTGCTGTGGGTGTGGTGTGGGCAGTGGTGTAGTGCTGCTGGAGTGGTGTGGGCAGTGGTGTAGCGCTGTGGGAGTGGTGTGGGCAGTGGTGTAGTGCTGTGGCTGTGGTGTGGGCAGTGGTGTAGTGCTGCTGGAGTGGTGTGGGCAGTGGTGTAGTGCTGTGGGAGTGGTGTGGGCAGTGGTGTAGCGCTGTGGTAGTGTTGTGGGCATTAGCTTAGCGCTGTATGTGTGGTGTGGGTTGTGGAGTAGAGCTTCGGGTGTGGTGTGACCAGTGGTGTAGCGCTGTGGGAATGGTGTGGTCTGTGGTGTAGTGCTGTGGGAGTGGTGTGGGCAGTGCTGTAGAGCTGTTGGAGTGGTGTGGGCAGTGGTGTAGCGCAGTGGGTATGGTGTGGTCTGTGGTGTAGTGCTGTGGGAGTGGTGTGGGTTGTGGTGTAGCGCAGTGGGAGTGGTGTGGGCAGTGGTGTAGCGCTGTGCAAGTTGTGTGGGCAGTGGTGAAGCGCTGTGGGAGTGGTGTGGGTTCTGGTGTAGTGCTGTGGGACTGGTGTGTGCAGTGGGGTAGCGCTGTGGGAGTGGTGTTTTTTGTGTTGTAACGCTGTGGGAGTGTTGTGGGTTGTGGTGTAGTGCTGTGGGAGTGGTGTGGGCAGTGGTGTGGTGCTGTGGGAGTTGTGTGTGCAGTGGTGTAGCGCTGTTGGAGTGGTGTGGGCAGTGGTGTAGCGCTGTTGGAGTGGTGTGGAAAGTGCTGTAGCGCTGTGGGAGTGGTGTGGGTTCTGGTGTAGTGCTGTGGGAGTGGTGTGGGCAGTGGTGTAACGCTGTGGGAGTGGTGTGGGCAGTGGTGTAGTGCTGTGGGTGTGGTGTGGACAGTGCTGTAGTGCTGTCGGAGTGGTGTGGGTTCTGGTGTAGCGCTGGGGAAGAGGTGTGGGCAGTGGTGAAGCGCTGCGAGAGTGGTGTGGGCAGAGGTGTAGTGCTGTGGTAGTGGTGTGGGTTGTGGTGTAGCGCTGCGGGAGAGGGGTGGGCAGTGGTGAAACGCTGTGGGAGTGGTGTGGGCAGTGCTGTAGCGCTGTGGGTGTGCTGTGGGCAGTGGTGTATCGCTGTGGGAGTGGTGTGGGCAGTGGTGCAGCGCTGTGGGTGTGCTGTGGGCAGTGGTGTAGTGCTGTGGGAGTGGTGTGGGCAGTGGTGTAGTGCTCAGGGAGTGGTGTGGGCAGTGGTGTAGCGTTGTGGGTGTGCTGTGGGCAATGGTGTAGTGCTGTGGGAGTGGTGTGGGCAGTGGTGTAGCGCTGTGGGAGTGTTGTGGGCAGTGGTGAAGTGCTGGGGTAGTGTTGTGGGCAGTGGTGTAGCGCTGTGGGAGTGTTGTGGGCAGTGGTGTAGCGCTGCGGGAGTGGTGTGGGCAGTGGTGTGGTCAGTGGTGTAGCGCTGCGGGAGTGGTGTGGGCAGTGGTGTAGTGCTGTGGCTGTGGGGTGGGCAGTGTTGTAGCCCTGAGGGAGTGTTGTGGGCAGTGGGGTAGTGATGTGGGAGTGGTGTTGGCTTTGGTGTAGCGCTGTGGGAGAGGTGTGGGCAGTGGTGTAGTGCTGTGGGTGTGGTGTGGGCAGTGGTGTAGCGCTGTGGGTGTGCTGTTGGCTTTGGTGTAGCGCTGTGGGAGTGGTTTGGGCAGTGGTGTAGCGCTGTGGGAGTTGAGTGGGTAGTGGTTAAGGGGAGTGGGAGTGGTGTGGCCAGTGATGTCGCGCTGTGGGAGAGGTGTGGGCAGTGGTTAAGTGCAGTGGGAGTGGTGAGGGCAGTGGTGTAGCGCTGTGGGAGTGGTGTGGGCAGTGATGTAGTGCTGTGGGAGTGGTGTGGGCAGTGGTGTAGCGCTGTGGTAGTGTTGTGGGCATTAGCTTAGCGCTGTGTGTGTGGTGTGGGTTGTGGAGTAGAGCTTCGGGTGTGGTGTGGGCAGTGGTGTAGCGCTGTGTGAGTGGTGTGGGCATTGGTGTAGCGCTATGGGAGCGGTGTGTGCAGTGGTGTAGAGCTGGGGGAGTGGTGTGGGCAGTGGTGTAGCGCTGTGGGAGTGGTGTGGGCAGTGGTGTAGGGCTGTGGGAATGGTGTGGTCTGTGGTGTAGTGCTTTGGGAGTGGTGTGGGCAGTGGTGAAGCGCTGTGGGAGTGGTGTGGGCAGTGGTGTAGCGTTGTGGGAGTGGTGTGGGCAGTGGTGTAGTGCTGTGGGAGTGGTGTGGACAGTGCTGTAGCGCTGTGGGAGTGGTGTTGGTTCTGGTGTAACGCTGGGGTAGAGGTGTGGGCAGTGGTGAAGCGCTGTGGGAATGGTGTGGGTTGTGGTGTAGCGCTGTGGGAGTGGTGTGGGCAGCGGTGTAGTGCTGTGGGAGTGGTGTGGGTTGTGGTGTAGCGCTGCGGGAGTGGTGTGGGCAGTGGTGAAACGCTGTGGGAGTGGTGTGGGCAGTGCTGTAGCGCTGTGGGTGTGCTGTGGGCAGTGGTGTAGCGCTGTGGGAGTGGTGTGGCCAGTGGTGCAGCGCTGTGGGTGTGCTGTGGGCAGTGGTGTAGTGCTCTGGGAGTGGTGTGGGCAGTGGTGTAGCGTTGTGGGTGTGCTGTGGGCAATGGTGTAGTGCTGTGGGAGTGGTGTGGGCAGTGGTTAAGTGCTGTGGGAGTGGACTGGGCAGTGGTTTAGCGCTGTTGGAGAGGTGCGGGCAGTGGTGTAGCGCTGTGGGAGTGGTGTGGGCAGTGGTGTAGTGCTGTGGGAGTGGTGTGGGCTGTGGTGTAGTGCTATGGGAGTGGTGTAGGCAGTGGTGTAGCGCTGTGGGAGTGGTTTAATGCTGTGGGAGTTGAGTGGGTTGGGGTGTAGTGCTGTGGGAGTGGTGTGGGTAGTGGTGAAACGCTCTGGGAGTGGTGTGGGCAGTGGTGTAGCGCTGTGGGAGTGGTGTGGGTTGTGGTGTAGCGCTGTGGGAGTTGTGTGGGCAGTGGTGAAGCGCTGTGGGAGTGTTGTGGGCAGTGGTGTAGCGCTGTGGGAGTGGTGTGGGCAGTGGTGAAACGCTGTGGGAGTGGTGTGGGCAGTGGTGTAGCGCTGTGGGAGTGGTGTGGGCAGTGGTGTAGCGCTGTTGGTGTGGTGTGGGTTGTGGTTTAGCGCTGTGTGAGTAGTGTGGGCAGTCGTGTATTGCTGGGGGAGTGGTGTGGGCACTGGTGTAGCGCTGTGGGAGTGGTGTGGTCAGTGGTGTAGTGCTGGGGGAGAGGTGTGGGCAGTTGTGTAGCGCTGCGGGAGTGGTGTGGGCAGTGGTGTAACGCTGTGGGAGTGGTGTGGGTTGTGGTGTAGTGCTGTGGGAGTGGTGTGGGTTGTGGTGTAGCGCTGTGGGAGTGGTGTGGGTTATGGTGTAGTGCTCTGGGAGTGGTGTGGGTTGTGGTGTAGCGCTGTGGGAGTGGTGTGTTTTGTGGTGTAACGCTGTGGGAGTGGTGTGTTTTGTGGTGTAGCGCTGTGGAAGTGGTGTGAGTTCTGGTGTAGTGCTGAGGGAGTGGTGTGCGCAGTGGTGTAGAGCTGTGGGTGTGGTCTGGGCAATGGTGTAGCGCTGTGGCAGTGCTGTAGGCAGTGGTGTAGCGCTGTGGGAGTGTTGTGGGTAGTGGTTTAGTGCTGTGGGAGTTGTGTGGGCAGTGTTGTAGTGCTGTGGGAGTGGTGTGGGCATTTGTGTAACGCTGTGGGGGTAGTGTGGGCGGTGGTGTAGCGCTGTGGGAGTGGTGTGGGTTCTGGTGTAGTGCTGTGGGAGTGGTGTGGGCAGTGGTGTAGCGCTGTGGGAGTGGTGTGGGTTCTGGTGTAGTGCTGTGGGAGTGGTGTGGGCAGTGGTGTAGCGCTTTGGGAGTGTTGTGGGCAGTGGTGTATCGCTGTGGGAGTTGTGTGGGCAGTGGTGTAGCGCTGTGGGAGTTGTGTGGGCAGTTGGGTAGTGCTTTGGGAGTGGTGTGGGCAGGGATGTAGCGCTGTGGGTGTGGTGTGGGCAGTGGTGTAGCGCTGTGCGAGTGGTGTGGTCCGTGGTTTACCGCTGTGGGAGTGGTGTGGGCAGTGGTTTAGTGCTGTGGGAGTGGTGTGGGCAATGTTGTAGTGCTGTGGGTCTGTTGTGGGTAGTGGTTGTCTTGCAGAGCTGTGGGAGTGGTGTGGGTTGTGGAGTAGCGCTGTGGGAGTGATGTGGGCAATGGTGTAGCGCTGTGGTAGTGTTGTGGGCATTAGCTTAGCGCGGTGTGTGTGGTGTGGGTTGTGGAGTAGAGCTGCGGGAGTGGTGTGACCAGTGGTGTAGCGCTGTGGGAGTGGTGTGGGCAGTGGTGTAGCGCTGTGGGAGCCGTGTGGGCAGTGGTGTGGCGCTTTGGGAGTGGTGTGGGCAGTGGTGTAGCGCTGTGGGAGCCGTGTGGGCAGTGGTGTAGCGCTGCGGGAGTGGTGTGGGCAGTGGTGTAGAGCTGTGCGTTTGGTGTGGGCAGTGGTGTAGAGATGTGGGTGTGGTGTGGGCAGTGGTGTAGCGCTGTGGGTGTGGTGTGGGCAGTGGTGTAGAGCTGTGCGTTTGGTGTGGGCAGTGGTGTAGAGATGTGGGTGTGGTGTGGGCAGTGGTGTAGCGCTGTGCGAGTGGTGTGGGCCGTGGTGTAGCGCTGGGGCAGTGGTGTGGGTAGTGGTTAAGCGCTGAGGGATTGGTGTAGCGCTGTGGGGGTAGTGTGGGCATTAGCTTAGCGCTGTGTGTGTGTTGTGGGTTGTGGAGTAGCGCTGCGGGAGTGGTGTGACCAGTGGTGTAGCGCTGTGGGAGCGGTGTGGGCAGTGGTGTAGCGCTGTGGGAGTTGTGTGGGCAGTGGTGTAGCGTTGTGGGAGTGGTGGGGCAGTGGTGTAGCGCAGTGGAAGTGGTGTGGGCAGTGGGGTATCGCTGTGGGAGTGGTGTGTGCAGTGGTGTAGCGCTGTGGGAGTGGTGTTGGCAGTGGTGTAGCGCTGTGGGAGTGGTGTGTGCAGTGGTGTAGCGCTGAGGGAGTGGTGTGGACAGTGCTGTAGTGCTGTGGGAGTGGTGTGGGTTCTGGTGTAGTGCTGTGGGAGTGGTGTGGGGTGTGGTGTAGCGCTGTGGCAGTGTTGTGGGGCGCGGTGTAGCGCTGTGGGAGTGGTGTGGGCAGTGGTGTAGCGCTGTGGGTGTGGTGTGGGCAGTGGTGCAGCGTTGTGGGAGTGGTGTGGGCAATGGTGTAGCGCTGTGGGAGTGTTGTGGGCAGTGGTGTAAAGCTGTGGGAGTGGTGTGAGCAGTGGTGTTGCGCTGTGGGAGTGGTGTGGGCAGTGGTGTAGCGCTGTGGGAGTGGTGTGGGCAGTGGTGTAGCGCTGCTGGAGTGGTATGGTCAGTGGTGTAGTGCTGTGGGAGTGGTCTGGACAGTGGTGTAGCGCTGTGCGAGTGCTGTGGGCAGTGGTGTAGAGCTGAGGGTGTTGAGTGTGCAGTGGTGTAGCGCAGTGGGAGTGGTGTGGGTTGTGGCGTAGCGCTGCGGGAGTGGTGTGGGCAGTGGGGTAGCGCTGTGGGAGTGGTGTGTTTTGTGGTGTAGCGCTGTGGGAGTGGTGTGGGCAGTGGTGTAGCGCTATGGGAGTGGTGTGGGTTCTGGTGTAGCGCTGTGGGAGTGGTGTGGGCATTGGTGTAGGGCTGTGGAAGTGCTGTGGGCAGTGGTGTAGAGATGTGGGAGTTGTGTGGGTAGTGGTGTAGCGCTGTGGGAGTGGTGTGGTCAGTTGTGTAGCCCTCTGGGTGTGGTGTAGGCAGTGATGTAGTGCTGTGCGAGTGGTGTGGGCCGTGGTGTAGCGCTGTGGGAGTGGTGTGGGCAGTGGTGTAGCGCTGTGGCAGTGTTGTGGGGTATGGTGTAGTGCTGTGGGAGTGGTGTGGGCAGTGGTGCAGCGCTGTGGGTGTGTTGTGGGCAGTGGTGTAGCGCTGTGGGAGTGGTGTGGGCAGTGGTGTAGCGCTGTGGGATTGTTGTGGGCATTGGTGTAGTGCTGTGGGATTGTTGTGGGCATTAGCTTAGCGCTGTGTGTGTGGTTTGGGTTGTGGAGTAGAGCTGTGGGAGTGGAGTGGGCAGTGGTGTAGCGCTGTGGGATTGGTGTGGGCAGTGGTGTTGCACTTTGGGAGTGGTGTTGGCAGTGGTGTAGCGCTGTGGGAGTGGTGTGGGCAGTGGTGTAGCGCTGTGGGAGTGGTCTGTGCTGTGGTGTAGCGCTGTGGGAGTGGTGTGTTTTGTGGTGTAACGCTTTGGGTGTGGTGTGGGTTGTGGTGTAACGCTGTGGGTGTGGTGTGGACAGTGGTGTAGCGCTGTGGGAGTGGTGTGTTTTGTGGTGTCACGCTTTGGGAGAGGTGTGGGTTGTGGTGTAGAGCTGTGGGAGTGGTGTGGAGGTGTTGTAGCGCTCTGGAAGTGGTGTGGGCAGTGGGATAGTGCTGTGGGAGTGGTGTGGGCAGTGGTGTAACGCTGGGCGAGTGTTGTGGGCAATGGTGTAGCGCTATGGGAGTGGTGTGGGCAGTGGTGTAGCGCTGTGGAAGTGGTGGGGGCAGTGGTGTAGCGCTGTGGGAGTGGTGTGGGCAGTGGTGTAGCGCTGCTGGAGTGGTGTGGGCAGTGGTGTAGAGCTGTGGGATTTGGGTGGGCAGTGGTGTAGCGCTGTGGGAGTGGTGTGGGTTGTGGTGTAGCGCTGTGGGAATGCTGTGGGCAGTGGTGTAGCGCTGTGGCAGTGGTCTGGCCAGTGGTGTAGCGCTGTGGGAGTGCTGTGGGCAGTGGTGTAGAGCTGTGGGATTGGTGTGGTCAGTTGTCTAGCGCTGTGGGAGTGGTGTGGGCAGTGGTGTAACGCCGTGGCAGTGTTGTGGGCAGTGGTGTAGTGCTGTGGGAGTGGTGTGGGCAGTGGTGTAGCGCTGTGGGTGTGGTGTAGGCAGTGGTGTAGCGTTGTGGGAGTGGTGTGGGTTGTGGTGTAGCGCTGTGGGAGTGGTGTGGGTTGTGGTGTAGCGCTGTGGGAGTGTTGTGGGCAGAGGTGTAGTGCCGTGGGAGTGGTGTGTGTTGTGGTGTAGCTCTGTGGGAGTGGTGTGGGCAGTGGTGTAGTGCTGTGGGAGTGGTGTGTGTTGTGGTGTAGTGCTGTGCGAGTGTTGTGGGCAGTGGTGTAGTGCCGTGGGAGTGGTGTGTGTTGTGGTGTAGCTCTGTGGGAGTGGTGTGGGCAGTGGTGTAGCGCTGTGGGTGTGGTGTGGGCAGTGGTGCAGCGCTGTGGGTGTGGTGTGGGCAGTGGTCTAGTGCTGTGGGAGTTGTGTGGGCAGTGGTGTAGCGCAGTGGGAGTGGTGTGAGTTGTGGTGTAGCGTTGTGGGAGTGGTGGGGCAGTGGTGTAGCGCTGTGGGAGTGGTGTGGGCAGTGCTGTAGCGCAGTGGAAGTGGTGTGGGCAGTGGGGTAGCGCTGTGGGATTGGTGTGTTTTGTGGTGTAACGCTGTGGGAGTGGTGTGGGCAGTGGTGTAGTGCTGTGGGAGTGGTGTGGGCAGTGGTGTAGCGCTGTGGGAGTGGTGTGTGCAGTGGTGTAGCGCGGAGGGAGTGGTGTGGGCAGTGGTGTGGACAGTGCTGTAGTGCTGTGGGAGTGTTGTGGGTTCTGGTGTAGTGCTGTGGGAGTGGTGTGGGGTGTGGTGTAGCGCTGTGGCAGTGTTGTGGGGTGCGGTGTAGCGCTGTGGGAGTGGTGTGGGCAGTGGTTTAGCGCTGTGGGAATGCACTGGGCAGTGGTGTAGAGCTGTGGCAGTTTTGTGGGGTGCGGTGTAGCGCTGTGGGAGTGGTGTGGGCAGTGGTGTAGCGCTGTGGGTGTGGTGTGGGCAGTGGTGCAGCGCTGTGGGAGTGGTGTGGGCAGTGGTGTAGCGCTGTGGGTGTGGTGTGGGCAGTGGTGCAGCGTTGTGGGAGTGGTGTGGGCAGTGGTGTAGCACTGTGGGAGTGTTGTGGGCAGTGGTGTAGTGCTGTGGGAGTGGTGTGGGCAGTGGTGTAGCGCGGTGGGAGTGGTGTGGGCAGTGGTGTAGCGCTGTAGGTGTTGGGTGGGCAGTGGTGCAGCGTTGTGGGAGTGGTGTGGGCATTGGTGTAGCGCTGTGGGAGTGTTGTGGGCAGTGGTGTAACGCTGTGGGAGTGGTGTGAGCAGTGGTGTTGCGCTGTGGGAGTGGTGTGGGCAGTGGTGTAACGATTTGGGAGTGGTGTGGGCAGTGGTGTAGTGCTGTGGGAGTGGTGTGGGCAGTGGTGTAGCGCTGTGGGAGTGGTGTGGGCAGTGGTGTAACGCTGCTGTAGTGGTATGGTCAGTGGTGTAGTGCTGTGGGAGTGGTCTGGACAGTGGTGTAGCGCTGTGCGAGTGCTGTGGGCAGTGGTGTAGAGCTGAGGGTGTTGAGTGTGCAGTGGTGTAGCGCAGTGGGAGTGGTGTGGGTTGTGGTGTAGCGCTGCGGGAGTGGTGTGGGCAGTGGTGTAGTGCTGTGGGAGTGGTGTGGACAGTGCTGTAGCGCTGTGGGAGTGGTGTGGGTTCTGGTGTAGCGCTGTGGGAGTGGTGTGGGCATTGGTGTAGCGCTGTGGGAGTGTTGTGGGCAGTGGTGTAGCGCTGTGGAAGTGCTGTGGGCAGTGGTGTAGCGCTGTGGGAGTGGTGTGGACAGTTGTGTAGCGCTCTGGGTGTGGTGTAGGCAGTGATGTAGTGCTGTGGGAGTGGTGTGGGCAGTGGGGTAGTGCTTTGGGAGTGGTGTGGGCAGTGATGTAGAACTGTGGGTATGTTGTGGGCAGTTGTGTAGTGCTGTGTGAGTGGTGTGGGCCGTGGTGTAGCGCTGTGGGAGTGGTGTGGGCAGTCGTGTAGCGCTGTGGGAGTGTTGTGGGCAGTGGTGTAGCGCTGTGGGAGTGGTGTGGGCAGTGGTGTAGCGCTGCTGGATTGGTGTGGGCATTGGTGTAGTGCTGTGGGATTGTTGTGGGCATTAGCTTAGCGCTGTGTGTGTGGTTTGGGTTGTGGAGTAGAGCTGTGGGAGTGGTGTTGGCAGTGGTGTAGCGCTGTGGGATTGGTGAGGGCAGTGGTGTTGCACTTTGGGAGTGGTGTTGGCAGTGGTGTAGCGCTGTGGGAGTGGTGTGGGCAGTGGTGTAGCGCTGTGGGAATGGTCTGTGCTGTGGTGTAGCGCTGTGGGAGTGTTGTGTTTTGTGGTGTAACGCTTTGGGTGTGGTGTGGGTTGTGGTGTAACGCTGTGGGTGTGGTGTGGACAGTGGTGTACCGCTGTGGGAGTTGTCTGGGCTGTGGGGTAGCGCTGTAGGAGTGGTGTGTTTTGTGGCGTAACGCTTTGGGAGTGGTGTGGGCAGTGGTGTAGCGCTGTGGGAGTGGTGTGGGTTGTGGTGTAGAGCTGTGGGAGTGGTGTGGAGGTGTTGTAGCGCTCTGGAAGTGGTGTGGGCAGTGGGGTAGTGCTGTGGGAGTGGTGTGGGCAGTGGTGTAACGCTGGGCGTGTGTTGTGGGCAATGGTGTAGCGCTGTGGGAGTTGTATGGGCAGTGGTGTAGCGCTGTGGGAGTTGTGTGGGCAGTGGTGTAGCGCTTTGGGAGTGGTGTGGGCAGTGGTGTAGCGCTGTGGAAGTGGTGGGGGCAGTGGTGTAGCGCTGTGGGAAAGGTGTGTGCAGTGATGTAGCGCTGTGGGAGTGGTGTGGGCAGTGGTGTAGCGCTGTGGGAAAGGTGTGTGCAGTGGTGTAGCGCTGCTGGAGTGGTGTGGGCAGTGGTGTAGCGCTGTGGGAGTGGTGTGGGTTGTGGTGTAGCGCTGTGGGAATGCTGTGGGCAGTGGTGTAGCGCTGTGGGAGTGGTCTGGCCAGTGGTGTAGCGCTGTGGGAGTGGTGTGGTCAGTTGTCTAGCGCTGTGGGAGTGGTGTGGGCAGTGGTGTAACGCCGTGGCAGTGTTGTGGGCAGTGGTGTAGTGCTGTGGGAGTGGTATGGGCAGTGGTGTAGCGCTGTGGGTGTGGTGTAGGCAGTGGAGTAGCGTTGTGGGAGTGGTGTGGGTTGTGGTGTAGCGCTGTGGGAGTGGTGTGTGTTGTGGTGTAGCTCTGTGGGAGTGGTGTGGGCAGTGGTGTAGTGCTGTGGGAGTGGTGTGTGTTGTGGTGTAGTGCTGTGCGAGTGGTGTGGGCAGTGGTGTAGCGCTGTGGGAGTGTTGTGGGCAGTGGTGTAGTGCCGTGGGAGTGGTGTGTGTTGTGGTGTAGCTCTGTGGGAGTGGTGTGGGCAGTGGTGTAGTGCTGTGGGAGTGGTGTGTGTTGTGGTGTAGTGCTGTGTGAGTGGTGTGGGCAGTGGTGTAGCGCTGTGGGTGTGGTGTGGGCAGTGGTGCAGCGCTGTGGGTGTGGTGTGGGCAGTGGTCTAGTGCTGTGGGAGTTGTGTGGGCAGTGGTGTAGCGCAGTGGGAGTGGTGTGAGTTGTGGTGTAGTTTTGTGGGAATGGTGTGGGCAGTGGTCTAGAGCTGTGGGATTGGTGTGGGTAGTGGTGTAGCGCTTTGGGAGTGGGTGTTGGCAGTGGTGTAGTGATGTGGGAGTGGTGTGGGCAGTGGTGTAACGCTGTGGGAGTGATCTTGTCAGTGGTGTAGCGCTGTGGGAGTGGTGTGGGCAGTGGTGAAGCGCTGTGGGTGTGGTGTGGGCAGTGGTCTAGAGCTGTGGGAGTGGTGTGAGTTGTGGTGTAGTTTTGTGGGAATGGTGTGGGCAGTGGTCTAGAGCTGTGGGAGTGGTGTGGGCAGTGGTGTAGCACTGCTGGAGCGGTGTGGGCAGTGGTGTAGCGCTGTGGGAGTGGTGTGGGCAGTGGTGTAGCGCTGTGGTAGTGTCGTTGGCATTAGCTTAGCGCTGTGTTTGTGGTTAGGGTTGTGGAGTAGAGCAGCGGGAGTGGTGTGACCAGTGGTGTAGCGCTGTGGGAGTGGTGTGGACAGTGGTGTAGCGCTGTGGGAGCTGTGTGGGCAGTGGTGTAGCGCTGTGGGAGCTGTGTGGGCAGTGGTGTAGCGCTGTGGGAGTGGTGTGGGCAGTGGTGTAGCGCTGTGGGAGTGGTGTGGGTTGTGGTGTAGAGCTGTGGGAGTGGTGTGGAGGTGTTGTAGCGCTCTGGAAGTGGTGTGGGCAGTGGTGTAGCGCTGTGGGATTGGTTTGTGCAGCGGTGTAGTGCTTGGGGAGTAGAGTGGGTAGTGGTGTAGTGCTGTGGGAGTGGTGTGGAGATGTTGTAGCGCTCTGGAAGTGGTGTGGGCAGTGGGGTAGTGCTGTGGGAGTGGTCTGGGCAGTGGTGTAACGCTGTGGGAGTTGTGTGGGCAGTGGTGTAGCGCTGTGGAAGTGGTGTGGGCAGTGGTGTAGCGCTGTGGGAAAGATGTGTGCAGTGGTGTAGCGCTGCTGGAGTGGTGTGGGTTGTGGTGTAGCGCTGTGGGAATGCTGTGGGCAGTGGTGTAGAGCTGTGGGAGTTGTGTGTGCAGTGGTGTAGCGCTGTGGGAGTGGTATGGGTTGTGGTGTAGTTTTGTGGGAATGGTGTTGGTTGTGGTGTAGTGTTGTAGGAGTGGTGTGGTCAGTGGTGTAGCGCAGTGGGAGTGGTGTGGGCAGTGGTGTAGCGCTGTGGGAGTGGTGTGGGCAGTGGTGTAGCGCTGTGGGAGTGTTGTGGGCAGTGGTGTAGCGCTGTGGGAGTGTTGTGGGCAGTGGTGTAGCGCTGTGGGAGTGGTGTGGGTTGTGGTGTAGCGCTGTGGGTGTGGTGTGGGCAGTGGTGTAGCGCTGTGGGAGTGTTGTGGGCAGTGGTGTAGCGCTCAGGGAGTGTTGTGGGCAGTGGTGTAGCGCTGTGGGAGTGGTGTGGGTTGTGGTGTAGCGCTGTGGGAGTGTTGTGGGCAGTGGTGCAGCGCTGTGGGTGTGGTGTGGGCAGTGGTGTAGCGCTGTGGGTGTGGTGTGGGCAGAGGTGTAGCGTTGTGGGAGTGGTGTGGGTTGTGGTGTAGCGCAGTTGGAGTGGTGTGGGTTGTGGTGTAGCGCTGTGGGAGTGTTGTGGGCAGTGGTGTAGTGCCGTGGGAGTGGTGTGTGTTGTGGTGTAGCTCTGTGCGAGTGGTGTGGGCAGTGGTGTAGTGCTGTGGGAGTGGTGTGTGTTGTGGTGTAGCGCTGTGGGAGTGTTGTGGGCAGTGGTGTAGTTCCGTGGGAGTGGTTTGTGTTGTGGTGTAGCTCTGTGCGAGTGGTGTGGGCAGTGGTGTAGTGCTGTGGGAGTGGTGTGGGCAGTGTTGTAGAGCTGAGGGAGTAGTGTGGGCAGTGGTGTAGTGCTGTGGGTGTGGTGTGGGCAGTGGTGCAGCGCTGTGGGAGCGGTGTTGGCAGTAGTGTAGCGCTGTGGGAGTGGTGTGGGCAGTGGTGTAACGCTGTGGGAGTGATCTTGTCAGTGGTGTAGCGCTGCGGGAGTGGTGTGGGCAGTGGTGTAGCGCTGTGGGTGTGGTGTGGGCAGTGGTGCAGCGCTGTGGGAGTGGTGTGGGCTGTGGTGTAGCGCTGTGGGAGTGTTGTGGGCTGTGATGAGGTGCTGTGGGAGTTGTGGGGCAGTGTTGTAGCGCTGTGGGAGTGGTGTGGGCAGTGGTGTAGTGCTGTTGGAGTTGTGTGTTCAGTGGTGTAGCCTTGTGGGAGTGGTGTGGGCAGTGGTGTAGTGCTGTGGACAGTGGTGTAGTGCTCTGGGAGTTGTGTGTGCAGTGGTATAGTGCTGTGGGAGTGGTGTGGACAATGGTGTAGTGCTGTGGGAGTGGTGTGGGCATTGGTGTAGTGCTGTGGGAGTTGTGTGTGCAGTGGTGTAGTGCTGTGGACAGTGGTGTAGTGCTGTGGGAGTGGTGTGGGCAGTGGTGTAGTGCTGTGGACAGTGGTGTAGTGCTGTGGGAGTTGTGTGTGCAGTGGTGTAGCGCTGTGGGAGTGGTGTGGGCATTGGTGTAGTGCTGTGGGAGTTGTGTGTGCAGTGGTGTAGTGCTTTGGGAGTGGTGTGGGCAGTGATGTAGCGCTGTGGGAGTGGTGCGGGCAGTGGTGTAGCTCCGTGGGAGTGGTGTGGGCAGTGTTGTAGCGCTGTGGGAGTGTTGTGGGCAGTGGTGTAGCGCTGTGGGAGTGGTGTGGGCAGTGGTGTAGCGCTGTGGGAGTGTTGTGGGCAGTGGTGTAGCGCTGTGGGAGTGGTGTGAGCAGTGGTGCAGTGCTGTGGGAGTGGTGTGGGTTGTGGTGTAGTGCTGTGGCAGTGGTGTGGGCAGTGGTGCAGCGCTGTGGGAGTGGTGTGGTCAGTTGTGTAGCGCTCTGGGTGTGGTGTAGGCAGTGATGTAGTGCTGTGGGAGTGGTGTGGGCAGTGGGGTAGTGCTTTGGGAGTGGTGTGGGCAGTGATGTAGAACTGTGGGTGTGTTGTGGGCAGTTGTGTAGTGCTGTGTGAGTGGTGTGGGCCGTGGTGTAGCGCTGTGGGAGTGATGTGGGCAGTGGTGTAGCGCTGTGGGAGTGGTGTGGGCAGTGGTGTAGCGCTGCTGGATTGGTGTGGGCATTGGTGTAGTGCTGTGGGATTGTTGTGGGCATTAGCTTAGCGCTGTGTGTGTGGTTTGGGTTGTGGAGTAGAGCTGTGGGAGTGGTGTGGGCAGTGGTGTAGCGCTGTGGGATTGGTGTGGGCAGTGGTGTTGCACTTTGGGAGTGGTGTTGGCAGTGGTGTAGCGCTGTGGGAGTGGTGTGGGCAGTGGTGTTGCGCTGTGGGAGTGGTCTGTGCTGTGGTGTAGCGCTGTGGGAGTGGTGTGTTTTGTGGTGTAACGCTTTGGGTGTGGTGTGGGTTGTGGTGTAACGCTGTGGGTGTGGTGTGGACAGTGGTGTACCGCTGTGGGAGTGGTGTGGGCAGTGGTGTAGCGCTGTGGGAGTGGTGTGGGTTGTGGTGTAGAGCTGTGGGAGTGGTGTGGAGGTGTTGTAGCGCTCTGGAAGTGGTGTGGGCAGTGGGGTAGTGCTGTGGGAGTGGTGTGGGCAGTGGTGTAACGCTGGGCGAGTGTTGTGGGCAATGGTGTAGCGCTGTGGGAGTTGTGTGGGCAGTGGTGTAGCGCTGTGGGAGTTGTGTGGGCAGTGGTGTAGCGCTTTGGGAGTGGTGTGGGCAGTGGTGTAGCGCTGTGGAAGTGGTGGGGGCAGTGGTGTAGCGCTGTGGGAAAGGTGTGTGCAGTGGTGTAGCGCTGCTAGAGTGGTGTGGGCAGTGGTGTAGAGCTGTGGGATTTGGGTGTGCAGTGGTGTAGCGCTGTGGGAGTGGTGTGGGTTGTGGTGTAGCGCTGTGGGAATGCTGTGGGCAGTGGTGTAGCGCTGTGGGAGTGGTCTGGCCAGTGGTGTAGCGCTGTGGGAGTGGTGTGGTCAGTTGTCTAGCGTTGTGGGAGTGGTGTGGGCAGTGGTGTAACGCCGTGGCAGTGTTGTGGGCAGTGGTGTAGTGCTGTGGGAGTGGTATGGGCAGTGGTGTAGCGCTGTGGGTGTGGTGTAGGCAGTGGTGTAGTGCTGTGGGAGTGGTGTGTGTTGTGGTGTAGTGCTGTGCGAGTGGTGTGGGCAGTGGTGTAGCGCTGTGGGAGTGTTGTGGGCAGTGGTGTAGTGCCGTGGGAGTGGTGTGTGTTGTGGTGTAGCTCTGTGGGAGTGGTGTGGGCAGTGGTGTAGTGCTGTGGGAGTGGTGTGTGTTGTTGTGTAGTGCTGTGTGAGTGGTGTGGGCAGTGGTGTAGTGCTGTGGGTGTGGTGTGGGCAGTGGTGCAGCGCTGTGGGTGTGGTGTGGGCAGTGGTCTAGTGCTGTGGGAGTTGTGTGGGCAGTGGTGTAGCGCAGTGGGAGTGGTGTGAGTTGTGGTGTAGTTTTGTGGGAATGGTGTGGGCAGTGGTCTAGAGCTGTGGGATTGGTGTGGGCAGCGGTGTAGCGCTGTGGGAGTGGTGTTGGCAGTGGTGTAGTGATGTGGGAGTGGTGTGGGCAGTGGTGTAGCGCTGTGGTAGTGTCGTTGGCATTAGCTTAGCGCTGTGTTTGTGGTGTGGGTTGTGGAGTAGAGCAGCGGGAGTGGTGTGACCAGTGGTGTAGCGCTGTGGGAGTGGTGTGGACAGTGGTGTAGCGCTGTGGGAGCTGTGTGGGCAGTGGTGTAGCGCTGTGGGAGCTGTGTGGGCAGTGGTGTAGCGCTGTGGGAGCTGTGTGGGCAGTGGTGTAGCGCTGTGGGAGCTGTGTGGGCAGTGGTGTAGCGCTGTGGGAGTGGTGGGGCAGTGGTGTAGCGCTGTGGGAGTGGAGTGTTTTGTGGTGTAACGCTTTGGGTGTGGTGTGGGCAGTGGTGTAGCGCTGTGGGAGTGGTGTGGGTTGTGGTGTAGAGCTGTGGGAGTGGTGTGGAGGTGTTGTAGCGCTCTGGAAGTGGTGTGGGCAGTGGTGTAGCGCTGTGGGATTGGTTTGTGCAGCGGTGTAGTGCTTGGGGAGTAGAGTGGGTAGTGGTGTAGTGCTGTGGGAGTGGTGTGGAGATGTTGTAGCGCTCTGGAAGTGGTGTGGGCAGTGGGGTAGTGCTGTGGGATTGGTGTGGGCAGTGGTGTAACGCTGTGGGAGTTGTGTGGGCAGTGGTGTAGCGCTGTGGAAGTGGTGTGGGCAGTGGTGTAGCGCTGTGGGAAAGATGTGTGCACTGGTGTAGCGCTGCTGGAGTGGTGTGGGTTGTGGTGTAGCGCTGTGGGAATGCTGTTGGCAGTGGTGTAGTGCTGTGGGAGTGGTCTGGCCAGTGGTGTAGCGCTGTGGGAGTGCTGTGGGCAGTGGTGTAGAGCTGTGGGAGTTGTGTGTGCAGTGGTGTAGCGCTGTGGGAGTGGTATGGGTTGTGGTGTAGTTTTGTGGGAATGGTGTTGGTTGTGGTGTAGTGTTGTTGGAGTGGTGTGGTCAGTGGTGTAGCACAGTGGGAGTGGTGTGGGCGGTGGTGTAGCGCTGTGGGAGTGGTGTGGGCAGTGGTGTAGCGCTGTGGGAGTGTTGTGGGCAGTGGTGTAGCGCTGTGGGAGTGTTGTGGGCAGTGGTGTAGCGCTCTGGGAGTGTTGTGGGCAGTGGTGTAGCGCTGTGGGAGTGGTGTGGGTTGTGGTGTAGCGCTGTGGGAGTGGTGTGGGCAGTGGTGTAGCGCTGTGGGTGTGGTGTGGGCAGTGGTGTAGCGCTGTGGGTGTGGTGTGGGCAGAGGTGTAGAGTTGTGGGAGTGGTGTGGGTTGTGGTGTAGCGCAGTGGGAGTGGTGTGGGTTGTGGTGTAGTGCCGTGGGAGTGGTGTGTGTTGTGGTGTAGCTCTGTGCGAGTGGTGTGGGCAGTGGTGTAGTGCTGTGGGAGTGGTTTGTGTTGTGGTGTAGCGCTGTGGGAGCGGTGTGGGCAGTGTTGTAGAGCTGAGGGAGTAGTGTGGGCAGTGGTGTAGCGCTGTGGGTGTGGTGTGGGCAGTGGTGCAGCGCTGTGGGAGCGGTGTTGGCAGTAGTGTTGCGCTGTGGGAGTGGTGTGGGCAGTGGTGTAACGCTGTGGGAGTGATCTTGTCAGTGGTGTAGCGCTGCGGGAGTGGTGTGGGCAGTGGTGTAGCGCTGTGGGTGTGGTGTGGGCAGTGGTGCAGCGCTGTGGGAGTGGTGTGGGCTGTGGTGTAGCGCTGTGGGAGTGGTGTGGGCTGTGGTGTAGTGCTGTGGGAGTGGTGTGGGCAGTGGTGTAGCGCTGCTGGAGTGGTCTGGCCAGTGGTGTAGCGCTGTGGGAGTGCTGTGGGCAGTGGTGTAGCGCTGTGGGAGTGGTGTGGGCAGTGGGGTAGTGCTTTGGGAGTGGTGTGGGCAGTGATGTAGCGCTGTGGGAGTGGTGCGGGCAGTGGTGTAGCTCTGTGGGAGCGGTGTGGGCAGTGTTGTAGCGTTGTGGGAGTGGTGTGGGCAGTGGTGTAGCGCTGTGGGAGTTTTGTGGGCAGTGGTGTAGCGCTGTGGGAGTGGTGTGAGCAGTGGTGCAGTGCTGTGGGAGTGGTGTGGGTTGTGGTGTAGTGCTGTGGCAGTGGTGTGGGCAGTGGTGTAGCGCTGTGGGAGTGGTGTGGGCAGTGGTGTAGCGCTGTGGTAGTGTTGTGGGCAGTGATGTAGTGCTGTGGGATTGGTTCGGGTTGTGGTGTAGTGCTGTGGGAGCGGTGTGTGCAGTGGTGTAACACTGTGGGAGCGGTGTGGGCAGTGGTGTAGTGCTGTGGGAGTGGTGTGGGCAGCGGTGTAGCGCTGCTGGAGTGGTGTGGTCATTGGTGTAACGCTGTGGGTGTGGTGTGGGTTGTGGTGTAGCGCTGTGGGAGTGGTGTGGGCAATGGTGTAGTGCTGTGAGAGTGGTGTGGGCACTGGTGTGGCGCTGTGGAAGTCGTGTGGGCCGTGGTGTAGCGCTGTGCGAGTGGTGTGGGCAGTGGTGTAGCGCTGAGGGAGTGGTGTGTGCAGTGGTGTAGCGCTGTGGGAGTGTTATGGGGAGTGGTGTAGCGCTGTTGGATTGGTCTGGGCAGTGGTGTAGTGCTGTGGGAGTGGTGTGGGCAGTGGTGTAGTGCTGTGGGAGTGGTGTGGGCAGTGGTGTAGCGCTGTGGGAGTGGTGTGGGTTGTGGTGTAGCGCTGTGGGAGTGGTGTGGGCAGTGGTGTAGCGCTGTGGGTGTGGTGTGGGCAGTGGTGTAGCGCTGTGGGAGTGGTGTGGGTTGTCGTTTAGAGCTGTGGGAGTGTTGAGTGCAGTGGTGTAGTGCTGTGGGAGTGGTGTGGGTTATGGTGTAGTGTTGTGGGAGTGGTATGGGCAGTGGTGTAGTGCTGTGGGAGTGGTGTGGGTTGTGGTGTAGTGCCGTGGGAGTGCTCTGTGCAGTAGTGTAGCGCTGTGGTAGATGTGGGCATTAGCTTAGCGCTGTTTGTGTGGTGTGCGTTGTGGAGTAGAGCTGCGGGAATCGTGTGACCAGTGGTGTAGCGCTGTGGGAGTGGTGTAATTTGTGATGTAGCGCTGCGGGAGTGGTGTGGTTTGTGGTGTAGAGCTGTGGGAGTGTTGACGGCAGTGGTGTAGCGCTGTGGGAGTGGTGTGGGTTGTGGTGTAGCGCTGTGGGAGTGGTGTGGGCAGTGGTGTAGCGCTGTGGGAGTGGTGTGGGTTGTGGTGTAGCGCTGTGGGAGTGGTGTGGGCAGTGGTGTAGCGCTGTGGGTGTGGTGTGGGCAGTGGTGTAGCGCTGTGGGTGTGGTGTGGGCAGTGGTGTAGTGCTTTGGGAGTGGTGTGGGCAGTGGTGTAGCGCTGTGGGAGTGGTGTGAGCAGTGGTGTAGCGCTGTGGGAATGGTGTGGGCTGTGGTGTAGTGCAGTGGGAGTGGTGTGGGCTGTGGTGTAGCGCTGTGGGATTGGTGTGAGCAGTGGTGTAGCGCTGTGGGATTGGTGTGAGCAGTGGTGTAGCGCTGTGGGAGTGGTGTGAGCAATGGTGTTACGCTGTGGGAATGGTGAGGGCTGTGGTGTAGTGCAGTGGGAGTGGTGTGGGCACTGGTGTAGCGCTGTGGGAGTGGTGTGGGCACTGGTGTAGCGCTGTGGGAGTGGTGTGGGCAGTGGTGTAGTGCTGTGGGAGTGGTGGGTACTGGTGTAGCGCTGTGGGAGTGGTGTGGGCAGAGGTGTAGTGCTGTGGGAGTGGTGTCGGCAGTGGTGTAGCGCTGTGGGAGTGGTGTGGGCAATGGTGTAGCACTGTGGGATTGGTGTGTTTTGTGGTGTAACGCTGTGGGAGTGGTGTGGGTAATGGTGTAGTGCTGTGGGAGTTGTGTGTGCTGTGGTGTAGCGCTCTGGGAGTGGTGTGGGTTCTGGTGTAGTGCTGTGGGAGTGGTGTGGGCATTGGTGTAGCGCTGTGGGAGTGTTGTGGGCATGGTGTAGCGCTGTGGGAGTGATGCTCTCAGTCGTCTAGCGCTGTGGAGTGGTGTGGGCAGTGGTGTAGCGCTGTGGGAGTGGTGTCGGCAGTGGTGTAGCGCTGTGGGTGTGGTGTGGGCAGTGGGGTAGAGCTGTGGGTGTGGTGTGGGCAGTGGTGTAGAGCTGTGGGTTTGGTGTGGGCAATGGTCAAGAGCGTCGGGAGTGGTGTGGTTAGTGGTGTAGCGCTGTGGCAGTGGTGTGGGCAGTGGTGTAGCGCTGTGGGAGTGGTGTGGGCAGTGGTGTAGCGCTGTGGGAGTGGTGTGGGCAGTGGTGTAGCGCTGTGGGAGTGGAATGGGCAGTGGTGTAGCGCTGTGGGAGTGGTGTGGGCAGTGGAGTAGCGCAGTGGGAGTGGTGTGGGCAGTGGTGTAGAGCTGTGGGTGTGGTGTGGGCAATGGTGTAGCGCTGCGGGAGTGGTGTGGGTAGTGGTGTAACGCTGTGGGAGTGGTGTGGGTTGTGGTGAAGCGCTGAGGGAGTGGTGTTGGCTTTGGTGTAGGGCTGTGGGAGTGGTGTGGACAGTGGTGTAGTACTGTGGGAGTGCTGTGGGCATTGGTTTAGTGCTGTGGGAGTGGTGTGGGCAGTGTTGTGGGTAGTGGTTGTCTTGCAGAGCTGAGGGATTGGTGTGTGTTGTGGAGTAGCGCTGTGGGAGTGATGTGGGCAATGGTGTAGTGTTGTGGGAGTGGTGTGAGCAGTGGTGTTGCGCTGTGGGAGTGGTGTGGGCAGTGGTGTAGCGCTGTGGAAGTGTTGTGGGCAGTGGTGTAGTGTTGTGGGAGTGGTGTGGGCAGTGGTGTAGTGTTGTGGGAGTGGTGTGGGCAGTGGTGTAGCACTGCTGGAGTGGTATGGGCAGTGGTGTAGGGCTGTGGTAGTGTTGTGGGCATTAGCTTAGCGCTGTGTGTGTGGTGCTGGGCAGTGGTGTAGCGCTGTGGGAGCGGTGTGGGCAGTGGTGTAGCGCTTTGGGAGTGGTGTGGCCAGTGGTGAAGTGCTGTGGGAGCTGTGTGGGCAGTGGTGTAACGCTGTGGGAGTGGCGTGGGCAGTGGTGTAGCGCTGTGGGAGTGGTGTGGGCAGTGGTGTAGCTCTGTGGGAGTGGTGTGGGCAGTGGTGTAGCGCTGTGGGAGTGGTGGGGCAATGGTGTAACGCTGTGGGAGTGGTGTGGGCAGTGGTGTAGCGCAGTGCAAGTGGTGTGGGCAGTGGGGTAGCGCTGTGGGAGTGGTGTGTTTTGTGGTGTAACGCTGTGGGAGTGGTGTGGGTTGTGGTGTAGTGCTGTGGGAGTGCTGTTGGCAGTGGTGTAGTGCTGTGGGAGTTGTGTGTGCTGTGGTGTAGCGTTGTGGGAGTGGTGTGTGCAGTGGTGTAGTGCTGTGGGAGTGCTGTTGGCAGTGGTGTAGTGCTGTGGGAGTTGTGTGTGCTGTGGTGTAGCGTTGTGGGATTGGTGGGGGCAGTGGTGTAGTGCTGTGGGAGTGGTGTGGACAGTGCTGTAGCGCTATGGGTGTGGTGTGGGTTCTGGTGTAGTTCTGTGGGAGTGGTGTGGGCATTGATGTAGCGCTGTGGGAGTGTTGTGGGCAGTGGTGTAGCGCTGTGGGAGTGCTGTGGGCAGTGGTGTAGCGCTGTGGGTGTGGTGTAGGCAGTGGTGTAGCGCTGTGAGAGTGGTGTGGGCAGTGGGGTAGTGCTTTGGGAGTGGTGTGAGCAGTGATGAAGCGCTTTGGGAGTGATGTTCTCAGTGGTCTAACGCTGTAGGAGAGGTCTGGGCAGCTGTGTAGAGCTGTGGGAGTGGTGTGGGCAATGGTGTAGCGCTGCGGGAGTGGTGTGGGTAGTGGTGTAGCGCTGCGGGAGTGGTGTGGGTAGTGGTGTAACGCTATGGGAGTGGTGTGGGTTGTGGTGATGCGCTGAGGGAGTGGTGTTGGCTTTGGTGTAGCGCTGTGGGAGTGGTGTGGACAGTGGTGTAGTGCTGTGGAGTGTTTTGGGTAGTGGTGTAGCACTGTGGGAGTGTTGTGGGGTGTGGTGTAGTGCTGTGGGAGTGGTGTGGGCAGTGGTGTAGCGCTGTGGCAGTGTTGTGGGGTGTGGTGTAGTGCTGTGGGAGTGGTGTGGGCAGTGGTGTAGCGCTGTGGGAGTGGTGTGGGCAGTGGTGTAGCGCTGTGGGAGTGGTGTGTTTTGTGGTGTAACGCTGTGGGAGTGGTGTGTTTTGTGCTGTAGCGCTGTGGAAGTGGTGTGAGTTCTGGTGTAGTGCTGAGGGAGTGGTGTGCGCAGTGGTGTAGAGCTGTGGGTGTGGTGTGGGCATTGTTGTAGAGCTGTGTGTGTGGTCTGGGCAATGGTGTAGCGCTGTGGCAGTGCTGTAGGCAGTGGTGTAGCGCTGTGGGAGTGTTGTGGGTAGTGGTTTAGTGCTGTGGGAGTTGTGTGGGCAGTGTTGTAGTGCTGTGGGAGTGGTGTGGGCATTTGTGTAACGCTGT
This sequence comes from Cetorhinus maximus, assembly GCF_964194155.1. Lineage (NCBI taxonomy): Eukaryota > Metazoa > Chordata > Chondrichthyes > Lamniformes > Cetorhinidae > Cetorhinus > Cetorhinus maximus. Next base: position 186,400 of record NW_027596282.1, on the reverse strand, counting down.
GGGGGTAGTGTGGGCGGTGGTGTAGCGCTGTGGGAGTGGTGTGGGTTCTGGTGTAGTGCTGTGGGAGTGGTGTGGGTTCTGGTGTAGTGCTGTGGGAGTGGTGTGGGCAGTGGTGTAGCGCTGTGGGAGTGGTGTGGGCAGTGGTGTAGCGCTGTGGGAGTGGTGTGTGCAGTGGTGTAGCAATGTGGGAGTGGTGTGGGTTCTGGTGTAGTGCTGTGGGAGTGGTGTGGGCAGTGGTGTAGCGCTGTGGGAGTGGTGTTGGGCATTGGTGTAGCGCTTTGGGAGTGTTGTGGGCAGTGGTGTATCGCTGTGGGAGTTGTGTGGGCAGTGGTGTAGCGCTGTGGGAGTTGTGTGGGCAGTTGGGTAGTGCTTTGGGAGTGGTGTGGGCAGTGATGTAGCGCTGTGGGTGTGGTGTGGGCAGTGGTGTAGCGCTGTGCGAGTGGTGTGGTCCGTGGTTTACCGCTGTGGGAGTGGTGTGGGCAGTGGTTTAGTGCTGTGGGAGTAGTGTGGGCAGTGGTGTAGTGCTGTGGGACTGTTGTGGGTAGTGGTCGTCTTGCAGAGCTGTGGGAGTGGTGTGGGTTGTGGAGTAGCGCTGTGGGAGTGATGTGGGCAATGGTGTAGTGTTGTGGGAGTGGTGTGGGAAGTGGCGTAGCGATGCTGGATTGGTGTGGGCATTGGTGTAACGCTGTGGGAGTGGTGTGGGCATTAGCGTAGCGCGGTGTGTGTGGTGTGGGTTATGGAGTAGAGCTGCGGGAGTGGTGTGACCAGTGGTGTAGCGCTGTGGGAGTGGTGTGGGCAGTGGTGTAGTGCTGTGGGAGTGGTGTGACCAGTGGTGTAGCGCTGTGGGAGTGGTGTGGGCAGTGGTGTAGCGCTGTGGGAGCCGTGTGGGCAGTGGTGTGGCGCTTTGGGAGTGGTGTGGGCAGTGGTGTAGCGCTGTGGGAGTGGTGTGGGCAGTGGTGTAGAGCTGTGCGTTTGGTGTGGGCAGTGGTGTAGAGATGTGGGTGTGGTGTGGGCAGTGGTGTAGCGCTGTGCGAGTGGTGTGGGCCGTGGTGTAGCGCTGGGGCAGTGGTGTGGGTTGTGGTTAAGCGCTGAGGGATTGGTGTTGGCTTTGGTGTAGCGCTGTGGGGGTAGTGTGGGCATTAGCTTAGCGCTGTGTGTGTGTTGTGGGTTGTGGAGTAGAGCTGCGGGAGTGGTGTGACCAGTGGTGTAGCGCTGTGGGAGCGGTGTGGGCAGTGGTGTAGCGCTGTGGGAGTGGTGTGGGCAGTGGTGTAGCGTTGTGGGAGTGGTGGGGCAGTGGTGTAGCGCAGTGGAAGTGGTGTGGGCAGTGGGGTATCGCTGTGGGAGTGGTGTGTTTTGTGGTGTAACGCTGTGGGAGTGGTGTTGGCAGTGGTGTAGCGCTGTGGGAGTGGTGTGTGCAGTGCTGTAGCGCTGAGGGAGTGGTGTGGACAGTGCTGTAGTGCTGTGGGAGTGGTGTGGGTTCTGGTGTAGTGCTGTGGCAGTGGTGTGGGGTGTGGTGTAGCGCTGTGGCAGTGTTGTGGGGTGCGGTGTAGCGCTGTGGGAGTGGTGTGGGCAGTGGTGTAGCGCTGTGGGTGTGGTGTGGGCAGTGGTGCAGCGTTGTGGGAGTGGTGTGGGCAGTGGTGTAGCGCTGTGGGAGTGTTGTGGGCAGTGGTGTAACGCTGTGGGAGTGGTGTGAGCAGTGGTGTTGCGCTGTGGGAGTGGTGTGGGCAGTGGTGTAGCGCTGTGGGAGTGGTGTGGGCAGTGGTGTAGCGCTGCTGGAGTGGTATGGTCAGTGGTGTAGTGCTGTGGGAGTGGTCTGGACAGTGGTGTAGCGCTGTGCGAGTGCTGTGGGCAGTGGTGTAGAGCTGAGGGTGTTGAGTGTGCAGTGGTGTAGCGCAGTGGGAGTGGTGTGGGTTGTGGCGTAGCGCTGCGGGAGTGGTGTGGGCAGTGGGGTAGCGCTGTGGGAGTGGTGTGGGCAGTGGTGTAGCGCTGTGGGAGTGTTGTGGGCAGTGGTGTAACGCTGTGGGAGTGGTGTGAGCAGTGGTGTTGCGCTGTGGGAGTGGTGTGGGCAGTGGTGTAGCGCTGTGGGAGTGGTGTGGGCAGTGGTGTAGCGCTGCTGGAGTGGTATGGTCAGTGGTGTAGTGCTGTGGGAGTGGTCTGGACAGTGGTGTAGCGCTGTGCGAGTGCTGTGGGCAGTGGTGTAGAGCTGAGGGTGTTGAGTGTGCAGTGGTGTAGCGCAGTGGGAGTGGTGTGGGTTGTGGCGTAGCGCTGCGGGAGTGGTGTGGGCAGTGGGGTAGCGCTGTGGGAGTGGTGTGTTTTGTGGTGAAGCGCTGTGGGAGTGGTGTGGGCAGTGGTGTAGTGCTGTGGGAGTGGTGTGGACAGTGCTGTAGCGCTGTGGGAGTGGTGTGGGTTCTGGTGTAGCGCTGTGGGAGTGGTGTGGGCATTGGTGTAGGGCTGTGGAAGTGCTGTGGGCAGTGGTGTAGAGATGTGGGAGTTGTGTGGGTAGTGGTGTAGCGCTGTGGGAGTGGTGTGGTCAGTTGTGTAGCCCTCTGGGTGTGGTGTAGGCAGTGATGTAGTGCTGTGCGAGTGGTGTGGGCCGTGGTGTAGCGCTGTGGGAGTGGTGTGGGCAGTGGTGTAGCGCTGTGGCAGTGTTGTGGGGTGTGGTGTAGTGCTGTGGGAGTGGTGTGGGCAGTGGTGCCGCGCTGTGGGTGTGTTGTGGGCAGTGGTGTAGCGCTGTGGGAGTGGTGTGGGCAGTGGTGTAGCGCTGTGGGATTGTTGTGGGCATTGGTGTAGTGCTGTGGGATTGTTGTGGGCATTAGCTTAGCGCTGTGTGTGTGGTTTGGGTTGTGGAGTAGAGCTGTGGGAGTGGAGTGGGCAGTGGTGTAGCGCTGTGGGATTGGTGTGGGCAGTGGTGTTGCACTTTGGGAGTGGTGTTGGCAGTGGTGTAGCGCTGTGGGAGTGGTGTGGGCAGTGGTGTAGCGCTGTGGGAGTGGTCTGTGCTGTGGTGTAGCGCTGTGGGAGTGGTGTGTTTTGTGGTGTAACGCTTTGGGTGTGGTGTGGGTTGTGGTGTAACGCTGTGGGTGTGGTGTGGACAGTGGTGTACCGCTGTGGGAGTGGTCTGGGCTGTGGTGTAGCGCTGTGGGAGTGGTGTGTTTTGTGGTGTCACGCTTTGGGAGTGGTGTGGGTTGTGGTGTAGAGCTGTGGGAGTGGTGTGGAGGTGTTGTAGCGCTCTGGAAGTGGTGTGGGCAGTGGGATAGTGCTGTGGGAGTGGTGTGGGCAGTGGTGTAACGCTGGGCGAGTGTTGTGGGCAATGGTGTAGCGCTGTGGGAGTTGTGTGGGCAGTGGTGTAGCGCTGTGGGAGTGGTGTGGGCAGTGGTGTAGCGCTATGGGAGTGGTGTGGGCAGTGGTGTAGCGCTGTGGAAGTGGTGGGGGCAGTGGTGTAGCGCTGTGGGAGTGGTGTGGGCAGTGGTGTAGCGCTGCTGGACTGGTGTGGGCAGTGGTGTAGAGCTGTGGGATTTGGGTGTGCAGTGGTGTAGCGCTGTGGGAGTGGTGTGGGTTGTGGTGTAGCGCTGTGGGAATGGTGTGGTCAGTTGTCTAGCGCTGTGGGAGTGGTGTGGGCAGTGGTGTAGCGCTGTGGGAGTGGTCTGGCCAGTGGTGTAGCGCTGTGGGAGTGCTGTGGGCAGTGGTGTAGAGCTGTGGGAGTGGTGTGGTCAGTTGTCTAGGGCTGTGGGAGTGGTGTGGGCAGTGGTGTAACGCCGTGGCAGTGTTGTGGGCAGTGATGTAGTGCTGTGGGAGTGTTGTGGGCAGTGGTGTAGCGCTGTGGGAGTGTTGTGGGCAGAGGTGTAGTGCCGTGGGAGTGGTGTGTGTTGTGGTGTAGCTCTGTGGGAGTGGTGTGGGCAGTGGTGTAGTGCTGTGGGAGTGGTGTGTGTTGTGGTGTAGTGCTGTGCGAGTGGTGTGGGCAGTGGTGTAGCGCTGTGGGAGTGTTGTGGGCAGTGGTGTAGTGCCGTGGGAGTGGTGTGTGTTGTGGTGTAGCTCTGTGGGAGTGGTGTGGGCAGTGGTGTAGAGCTGTGGGTGTGGTGTGGGCAGTGGTGCAGCGCTGTGTGTGTGGTGTGGGCAGTGGTCTAGTGCTGTGGGAGTTGTGTGGGCAGTGGTGTAGCGCAGTGGGAGTGGTGTGAGTTGTGGTGTAGTTTTGTGGGAATGGTGTGGGCAGTGGTCTAGAGCTGTGGGAGTGGTGTGGGCAGTGGTGTAGCGCTGTGGGAGTGGTGTTGGCAGTGGTGTAGTGATGTGGGAGTGGTGTGGGCAGTGGTGTAACGCTGTGGGAGTGGTATGGGCAGTGGTGTAGCGTTGTGGGAGTGGTGTGGTCAGTGGTGTAGCGCTGTGGGAGTGGTGTGGGCAGTGGTGTAGCGCAGTGGAAGTGGTGTGGGCAGTGGGGTAGTGCTGTGGGAGTGGTGTGTTTTGTGGTGTAACGCTGTGGGAGTGGTGTGGGCAGTGGTGTAGTGCTGTGGGAGTGGTGTGGGCAGTGGTGTAGCGCTGTGGGAGTGGTGTGTGCAGTGGTGTAGCGCGGAGGGAGTGGTGTGGGGTGTGGTGTAGCGCTGTGGCAGTGTTGGGGGTGCGGTGTAGCGCTGTGGGAGTGGTGTGGGCAGTGGTTTAGCGCTGTGGGAGTGCACTGGGCAGTGGTGTAGAGCTGTGGCAGTGTTGTGGGGTGCGGTGTAGCGCTGTGGGAGTGGTGTGGGCAGTGGTGCAGCGCTGTGGGAGTGGTGTGGGCAGTGGTGTAGCGCTGTGGGTGTGGTGTGGGCAGTGGTGCAGCGTTGTGGGAGTGGTGTGGGCAGTGGTGTAGCACTGTGGGAGTATTGTGGGCAGTGGTGTAACGCTGTGGGAGTGGTGTGAGCAGTGGTGTTGCGCTGTGGGAGTGGTGTGGGCAGTGGTGTAGCGCGGTGGGAGTGGTGTGGGCATTGGTGTAGCGCTGTGGGTGTTGTGTGGGCAGTGGTGCAGCGTTGTGGGAGTGGTGTGGGCATTGGTGTAGCGCTGTGGGATTGTTGTGGGCAGTGGTGTAACGCTGTGGGAGTGGTGTGAGCAGTGGTGTTGCGCTGTGGGAGTGGTGTGGGCAGTGGTGTAGCGCTGTGGGAGTGTTGTGGGCAGTGGTGTAACGATGTGGGAGTGGTGTGGGCAGTGGTGTAGCGCTGTGGGAGTGGTATGGTCAGTGGTGTAGTGCTGTGGGAGTGGTCTGGACAGTGGTGTAGCGCTGTGCGAGTGCTGTGGGCAGTGGTGTAGAGCTGAGGGTGTTGAGTGTGCAGTGGTGTAGCACAGTGGGAGTGGTGTGGGTTGTGGTGTAGCGCTGCGGGAGTGGTGTGGGCAGTGGTGTAGTGCTGTGGGAGTGGTGTGGACAGTGCTGTAGCGCTGTGGGAGTGGTGTGGGTTCTGGTGTAGCGCTGTGGGAGTGGTGTGGGCATTGGTGTAGCGCTGTGGGAGTGTTGTGGGCAGTGGTGTAGCGCTGTGGAAGTGCTGTGGGCAGTGGTGTAGCGCTGTGGGAGTGGTGTGGACAGTTGTGTAGCGCTCTGGGTGTGGGGTAGGCAGTGATGTAGTGCTGTGGGAGTGGTGTGGGCAGTGGGGTAGTGCTTTGGGAGTGGTGTGGGCAGTGATGTAGAACTGTGGGTGTGTTGTGGGCAGTTGTGTAGTGCTGTGTGAGTGGTGTGGGCCGTGGTGTAGCGCTGTGGGAGTGGTGTGGGCAGTGGTGTAGCGCTGTGGGAGTGTTGTGGGCAGTGGTGTAGCGCTGTGGGAGTGGTGTGGGCAGTGGTGTAGCGCTGCTGGATTGGTGTGGGCATTGGTGTAGTGCTGTGGGATTGTTGTGGGCATTAGCTTAGCGCTGTGTGTGTGGTTTGGGTTGTGGAGTAGAGCTGTGGGAGTGGTGTTGGCAGTGGTGTAGCGCTGTGGGATTGGAGAGGGCAGTGGTGTTGCACTTTGGGAGTGGTGTTTGCAGTGGTGTAGCGCTGTGGGAGTGGTGTGGGCAGTGGTGTAGCGCTGTGGGAATGGTCTGTGCTGTGGTGTAGCGCTGTGGGAGTGGTGTGTTTTGTGGTGTAACGCTTTGGGAGTGGTGTGGGTTGTGGTGTAACGCTGTGGGTGTGGTGTGGACAGTGGTGTACCGCTGTGGGAGTTGTCTGGGCTGTGGTGTAGCGGTGTGGGAGTGGTGTGTTTTGTGGTGTAACGCTTTGGGAGTGGTGTGGGCATTGGTGTAGCGCTGTGGGAGTGGTGTGGGTTGTGGTGTAGAGCTGTGGGAGTGGTGTGGAGGTGTTGTAGCGCTCTGGAAGTGGTGTGGGCAGTGGGGTAGTGCTGTGGGAGTGGTGTGGGCAGTGGTGTAACGCTGGGCGAGTGTTGTGGGCAATGGTGTAGCGCTGTGGGAGTTGTATGGGCAGTGGTGTAGCGCTGTGGGAGTTGTGTGGGCAGTGGTGTAGCGCTTTGGGAGTGGTGTGGGCAGTGGTGTAGCGCTGTGGAAGTGGTGGGGGCAGTGGTGTAGCGCTGTGGGAAAGGTGTGTGCAGTGGTGTAGCGCTGTGGGAGTGATGTGGGCAGTGGTGTAGCGCTGTGGGAAAGGTGTGTGCAGTGGTGTAGCGCTGCTGGAGTGGTGTGGGCAGTGGTGTAGCGCTGTGGGAGTGGTGTGGGTTGTGGTGTAGCGCTGTGGGAATGCTGTGGGCAGTGGTGTAGCGCTGTGGGAGTGGTCTGGCCAGTGGTGTAGCGCTGTGGGAGTGGTGTGGTCAGTTGTCTAGCGCTGTGGGAGTGGTGTGGGCAGTGGTGTAACGCCGTGGCTGTGTTGTGGGCAGTGGTGTAGTGCTGTGGGAGTGGTATGGGCAGTGGTGTAGCGCTGTGGGTGTGGTGTAGGCAGTGGAGTAGCGTTGTGGGAGTGGTGTGGGTTGTGGTGTAGCGCTGTGGGAGTGGTGTGTGTTGTGGTGTAGCTCTGTGGGAGTGGTGTGGGCAGTGGTGTAGTGCTGTGGGAGTGGTGTGTGTTGTGGTGTAGTGCTGTGCGAGTGGTGTGGGCAGTGGTGTAGAGCTGTGGGAGTTTTGTGGGCAGTGGTGTAGTGCCGTGGGAGTGGTGTGTGTTGTGGTGTAGCTCTGTGGGAGTGGTGTGAGCAGTGGTGTAGTGCTGTGGGAGTGGTGTGTGTTGTGGTGTCGTGCTGTGTGAGTGGTGTGGGCAGTGGTGTAGCGCTGTGGGTGTGGTGTGGGCAGTGGTGCAGCGCTGTGGGTGTGGTGTGGGCAGTGGTCTAGTGCTGTTGGAGTTGTGTGGGCAGTGGTGTAGCGCAGTGGGAGTGGTGTGAGTTGTGGTGTAGTTTTGTGGGAATGGTGTGGGCAGTGGTCTAGAGCTGTGGGATTGGTGTGGGTAGTGGTGTAGCGCTTTGGGAGTGGTGTTGGCAGTGGTGTAGTGATGTGGGAGTGGTGTGGGCAGTGGTGTAACGCTGTGGGAGTGATCTTGTCAGTGGTGTAGCGCTGTGGGAGTGGTGTGGGCAGTGGTGTAGAGCTGTGGGAGTGGTGTGAGTTGTGGTGTAGTTTTGTGGGAATGGTGTGGGCAGTGGTCTAGAGCTGTGGGAGTGGTGTGGGCAGTGGTGTAGCACTGCTGGAGCGGTGTGGGCAGTGGTGTAGCGCTGTGGTGTGGGCAGTGGTGTAGCGCTGTGGTAGTGTCGCTGGCATTAGCTTAGCGCTGTGTTTGTGGTGTGGGTTGTGGAGTAGAGCAGCGGGAGTGGTGTGACCAGTGGTGTAGCGCTGTGGGAGTGGTGTGGACAGTGGTGTAGCGCTGTGGGAGCTGTGTGGGCAGTGGTGTAGCGCTGTGGGAGTGGTGTGGGTTGTGGTGTAGAGCTGTGGGAGTGGTGTGGAGGTGTTGTAGCGCTCTGGAAGTGGTGTGGGCAGTGGTGTAGCGCTGTGGGATTGGTTTGTGCAGCGGTGTAGTGCTTGGGGAGTAGAGTGGGTAGTGGTGTAGTGCTGTGGGAGTGGTGTGGAGATGTTGTAGCGCTCTGGAAGTGGTGTGGGCAGTGGGGTAGTGCTGTGGGAGTGGTGTGGGCAGTGGTGTAACGCTGTGGGAGTTGTGTGGGCAGTGGTGTAGCGCTGTGGAAGTGGTGTGGGCAGTGGTGTAGCGCTGTGGGAAAGATGTGTGCAGTGGTGTAGCGCTGCTGGAGTGGTATGGGTTGTGGTGTAGTTTTGTGGGAATGGTGTTGGTTGTGGTGTAGTGTTGTAGGAGTGGTGTGGTCAGTGGTGTAGTGCAGTGGGAGTGGTGTGGGTTGTGGTGTAGCGCTGTGGGAGTGTTGTGGGCAGTGGTGTAGCGCTGTGGGTGTGGTGTGGGCAGTGGTGTAGCGCTGTGGGAGTGGTGTGGGTTGTGGTGTAGCGCTGTGGGAGTGTTGTGGGCAGTGGTGTAGCGCTGTGGGTGTGGTGTGGGCAGAGGTGTAGCGTTGTGGGAGTGGTGTGGGTTGTGGTGTAGCGCAGTGGGAGTGGTGTGGGTTGTGGTGTAGCGCTGTGGGAGTGTTGTGGGCAGTGGTGTAGTGCCGTGGGAGTGGTGTGTGTTGTGGTGTAGCTCTGTGCGAGTGGTGTGGGCAGTGGTGTAGTGCTGTGGGAGTGGTGTGTGTTGTGGTGTAGCGCTGTGGGAGTGTTGTGGGCAGTGGTGTAGTGCCGTGGGAGTGGTGTGTGTTGTGGTGTAGCTCTGTGCGAGTGGTGTGGGCAGTGGTGTAGTGCTGTGGGAGTGGTGTGTGTTGTGGTGTAGCGCTGTGGGAGTGGTGTGGGCAGTGTTGTAGAGCTGAGGGAGTAGTTTGGGCAGTGGTGTAGTGCTGTGGGTGTGGTGTGGGCAGTGGTGCAGCGCTGTGGGAGCGGTGTTGGCAGTAGTGTAGCGCTGTGGGAGTGGTGTGGGCAGTGGTGTAACGCTGTGGGAATGATCTTGTCAGTGGTGTAGCGCTGCGGGAGTGGTGTGGGCAGTGGTGTAGCGCTGTGGGTGTGGTGTGGGCAGTGGTGCAGCGCTGTGGGAGTGGTGTGGGCTGTGGTGTAGCGCTGTGGGAGTGGTGTGGGCTGTGGTGTAGTGCTGTGGGAGTGGTGTGGGCAGTGGTGTAGCGCTGCTGGAGTGGTCTGGCCAGTGGTGTAGAGCTGTGGGAGTGGTGTGGGCAGTAGTGTTGCGCTATGGTAGTGTTGTGGGCATTAGCTTAGCGCTATGTGTGTGGTGTGGGTTGTGGAGTAGAGCTGCAGGATTGGTGTGACCAGTGGTGTAGCACTGTGGGAGTGTTGTGGGCTGTGATGAGGTGCTGTGGGAGTTGTGGGGCAGTGTTGTAGCGCTGTGGGAGTGGTGTGGGCAGTGGTGTAGTGCTGTTGGAGTTGTGTGTTCAGTGGTGTAGCCTTGTGGGAGTGGTGTGGGCAGTGGTGTAGTGCTGTGGACAGTGGTGTAGTGCTGTGGGAGTTGTGTGTGCAGTGGTATAGTGCTGTGGGAGTGGTGTGGACAATGGTCTAGCGCTGTGGGAGTGGTGTGGGCATTGGTGTAGTGCTGTGGGATTTGTGTGTGCAGTGGTGTAGTGCTGTGGACAGTGGTGTAGTGCTGTGGGAGTGGTGTGGGCAGTGGTGTAGTGCTGTGGACAGTGGTGTAGTGCTGTGGGAGTTGTGTGTGCATTGATGTAGCGCTGTGGGAGTGGTGTGTGCAGTGGTGTAGTGCTTTGGGAGTGGTGTGGGCAGTGATGTAGCGCTGTGGGAGCTGTGTGGGCAGTGGTGTAGCGCTGTGGGAGCTGTGGGGGCAGTGGTGTAGCGCTGTGGGAGCTGTGTGGGCAGTGGTGTAGCGCTGTGGGAGCTGTGTGGGCAGTGGTGTAGCGCTGTGGGAGTGGTGGGGCAGTGGTGTAGCGCTGTGGGAGTGGAGTGTTTTGTGGTGTAACGCTTTGGGTGTGGTGTGGGCAGTGGTCTAGCGCTGTGGGAGTGGTGTGGTTTGTGGTGTAGAGCTGTGGGAGTGGTGTGGAGGTGTAGCGCTCTGGAAGTGGTGTGGGCAGTGGTGTAGCGCTGTGGGATTGGTTTGTGCAGCGGTGTAGTGCTTGGGGAGTAGAGTGGGTAGTGGTGTAGTGCTGTGGGAGTGGTGTGGAGATGTTATAGCGCTCTGGAAGTGGTGTGGGCAGTGGGGTAGTGCTGTGGCAGTGGTGTGGGCAGTGGTGTAACGCTGTGGGAGTTGTGTGGGCAGTGGTGTAGCGCTGTGGAAGTGGTGTGGGCAGTGGTGTAGCGCTGTGGGAAAGATGTGTGCACTGGTGTAGCGCTGCTGGAGTGGTGTGGGTTGTGGTGTAGCGCTGTGGGAATGCTGTTGGCAGTGGTGTAGTGCTGTGGGAGTGGTCTGGCCAGTGGTGTAGTGCAGTGGGAGTGCTGTGGGCAGTGGTGTAGAGCTGTGGGAGTGGTCTGGGTTGTGGTGTAGTTTTGTGGGAATGGTGTTGGTTGTGGTGTAGTGTTGTAGGAGTGGTGTGGTCAGTGGTGTAGCACAGTGGGAGTGGTGTGGGCAGTGGTGTAGCGCTGTGGGAGTGGTGTGGGCAGTGGTGTAGCGCTGTGGGAGTGTTGTGGGCAGTGGTGTAGCGCTGTGGGAGTGTTGTGGGCAGTGGTGTAGCGCTCTGGGAGTGTTGTGGGCAGTGGTGTAGCGCTGTGGGAGTGGTGTGGGTTGTGGTGTAGCGCTGTGGGAGTGGTGTGGGCAGTGGTGTAGCGCTGTGGGTGTGGTGTGGGCAGTGGTGTAGCGCTGTGGGTGTGGTGTGGGCAGAGGTGTAGCGTTGTGGGAGTGGTGTGGGTTGTGGTGTAGCGCAGTGGGAGTGGTGTGGGTTGTGGTGTAGTGCCGTGGGAGTGGTGTGTGTTGTGGTGTAGCTCTGTGCGAGTGGTGTGGGCAGTGGTGTAGTGCTGTGGGAGTGGTTTGTGTTGTGGTGTAGTGCTGTGGGAGTGGTTTGTGTTGTGGTGTAGCGCTGTGGGAGCGGTGTGGGCAGTGTTGTAGAGCTGAGGGAGTAGTGTGGGCAGTGGTGTAGCGCTGTGGGTGTGGTGTGGGCAGTGGTGCAGCGCTGTGGGAGCGGTGTTGGCAGTAGTGTAGCGCTGTGGGAGTGGTGTGGGCAGTGGTGTAACGCTGTGGTAGTGATCTTGTCAGTGGTGTAGCGCTGCGGGCGTGGTGTGGGCAGTGGTGTAGCGCTGTGGGTGTGGTGTGGGCAGTGGTGCAGCGCTGTGGGAGTGGTGTGGGCTGTGGTGTAGCGCTGTGGGAGTGGTGTGGGTTGTGGTGTAGCGCAGTGGGAGTGGTGTGGGCTGTGGTGTAGTGCTGTGGGAGTGGTGTGGGCAGTGGTGTAGCGCTGCTGGAGTCGTCTGGCCAGTGGTGTAGATCTGTGGGAGTGGTGTGGGCAGTAGTGTAGCGCTGTGGTAGTGTTGTGGGCATTAGCTTAGCGCTGTGTGTTTGGTGTGGGTTGTGGAGTAGAGCTGCAGGATTGGTGTGACCAGTGGTGTAGCACTGTGGGAGTGTTGTGGGCTGTGATGAGGTGCTGTGGGAGTGGTGTGCGCAGTGTTGTAGCGCTGCGGGAGTGGTGTGGGCAGTGGTGTAGCGCTGTGGACAGTGGTGTAGTGCTGTGGGAGTGGTGTGGGCAGTGGTGTAGCGCTGTGGACAGTGGTGTAGTGCTGTTGGAGTTGTGTGTTCAGTGGTGTAGCCTTGTGGGAGTGGTGTGGGCAGTGGTGTAGTGCTGTGGACAGTGGTGTAGTGCTGTGGGAGTGGTATGGGCAGTGGTGTAGCGCTGTGGGAGTGGTGTGGGTTGTGGTGTAGTGCTGTGGGAGTGCTCTGTGCAGTAGTGTAGCGCTGTGGTAGATGTGGGCATTAGCTTAGCGCTGTTTGTGTGGTGTGCGTTGTGGAGTAGAGCTGCGGGAATCGTGTGACCAGTGGTGTAGCGCTGTGGGAGTGGTGTAATTTGTGATGTAGCGCTGTGGGAGTGGTGTGGGTTGTGGTGTAGCGCTGTGGGAGTGGTGTGGGCAGTGGTGTAGCGCTGTGGGAGTGGTGTGGGTTGTGGTGTAGAGCTGTGGGAGTGGTGTGGGCAGTGGTGTAACGCTGTGGGAGTGGTGTGGGTTGTGGTGTAGCGCTGTGGGAGTGGTGTGGGCAGTGGTGTAGCGCTGTGGGTGTGGTGTGGGCAGTGGTGTAGCGCTGTGGGTGTGGTGTGGGCAGTGGTGTAGTGCTTTGGGAGTGGTGTGGGCAGTGGTGTAGCGCTGTGGGAGTGGTGTGAGCAGTGGTGTAGCGCTGTGGGAATGGTGTGGGCTGTGGTGTAGTGCAGTGGGAGTGGTGTGGGCTGTGGTGTAGCGCTGTGGGATTGGTGTGAGCAGTGGTGTAGCGCTGTGGGAGTGGTGTGAGCAATGGTGTGACGCTGTGGGAATGGTGAGGGCTGTGGTGTAGCGCTGTGGGAGTGGTGTGGGCAGTGGTGTAGCGCTGTGGGAGTGGTGTGGGCAGTGGTGTAGTGCTGTGGGAGTGGTGGGCACTGGTGTAGCGCTGTGGGAGTGGTGTGGGCAGAGGTGTAGTGCTGTGGGAGTGGTGGGCACTGGTGTAGCGCTGTGGGAGTGGTGTGGGCAGAGGTGTAGTGCTGTGGGAGTGGTGTCGGCAGTGGTGTAGCGCTGTGGGAGTGGTGTGGGCAATGGTGTAGCACTGTGGGTTTGGTGTGTTTTGTGGTGTAACGCTGTGGGAGTGGTGTGGGTAATGGTGTAGCACTGTGGGAGTGGTGTGTTTTGTGGTGTAGCGCTGTGGGAGTGGGATGTGCAGTGGTGTAGCGCTGTGGGAGTGGTGTGGGCAGTGGTGTAGCGCTGTGGGAGTGGTGTGGGCAGTGGTGTAGCTCTGTGGGAGTGGCGTGGGCAGTGGTGTAGCGCTGTGGTAGTGTTGTGGGCATTAGCTTAGCGCTGTGTGTGTGGTGTGGGTTGTGGATTTGAGCTGCGGGAGTGGTGTGACCAGTGGTGTAGCGCTGTGGTAGGGGTGTAGGTTGTGATGTAGCGCTGCGGGAGTGGTGTGGGCAGTGGTGTAGCGCTGTGGGAGTTGCGTGGGCACTGCTGTAGCCCTGTTGGAGTGGTGTGTGCAGTGGTGTAGTGCTGTGGGAGTGGTGTGGGCAGTGGTGTAGTGCTGTGGGAGTGGTGTGGGCAGTGGTGTAGTGCTGTAGGAGTGGTGTCTGCAGTAGTGTAGCGCTGTGGTTGTGTTGTGGGCATTAGCTTAGCACTGTGTATGTGGTGTGGGTTGTTGAGTAGAGCTGCGGGAATGGTGTGACCAGTGGTGTAGCGCTGCGAGAGTGGTGTGGGCAGTGGTGTAGTGCTGTGGGAGTGGTGTGTTTTGTGGTGTAACGCTGTGGGAGTGGTGTGGGCAGTGCTGTATTGCTGTGGGAGTGGTGTGGGCAGTGGTGTAGCGCTGTGGGAATGGTGTGGGCAGTGGTGTAGTGCTGTGGGAGTGGTGTGTGCAGTAGTGAAGCGCTGTGGTAGTGTTGTGGGCATTAGCTTAGCACTGTGTGTGTGGTGTGGGTTGTGGAGTCGAGCTGCGGGAATGGTGTGACCAGTGGTGTAGCGCTGTGGGAATGTTGTGGGCAGTGGTGTAGTGCTGTGGGAGTGGTGTGGGCAGTGGTGTAACGATGAGGGAGTGGTGTGCGTTGTTGTGCAGTGCTGTGGGAGTGGTGAGGGCAGATGTGTAGCGCTGCTGGAGTGGTGTTGGTTCTATTGCAGAGCTGTGGGTGTGGTGGGGGCAGTGGTGTAGCGCTGTGGGTGTTGTGTGTGAGTATTGTGGTGCTATGGGAGTGGTGTGGGTTGTGATGGAGAGCTGTGGGAGTGTTGAGGTCTGTGGTGTAGCGCTGTGCGAGTTTTGTGTGTAATGGTGTAACGCGATGGGAATGGTATGGGCAGTGGTGAAGCGCTGTGGGAGTGGTGTGGGCAGTGGTGTAGTGCTCCGGTAGTGGTGTGGGAAGTGGTGTAGCGCTGTGGGAGCGGTGTGGGCAGTCGTGTAGTGCTGTGGGAGTGGTGTGGGCTGTGGTTTAGTGCTGTGGGAGAGGTGTCGGCTGTGGTGAAGTGCTGTGGGAGTGGTGTGGGCAGTGGTGTAGCGCTGTGGGAGTGGTGTGGACAGTGGTGTAGTGCTGTTTAAACAGTGCCCCATCATAAACACTATATAAACAGTGCCCCCATCATAAACACTATTTAAACAGTGCTCCCATCATAAACACTATTTAAACAGTGCCCCCATCATAAACACAATATAAACAGTGCCCCCATCATAAGAACTATATAAACAGTGCCCACATCATAAACACTATATAAACAGTGCCCCCATCATAATCACTATATAAACAGTGCCCCCATTATAAACACTAATTAAACAATGCCCCCATCATAAACACTATATAAACAGTGCCCCCATCATAATCACTATTTAAACAGTGCCCCCATCATAAACACTATATAAACAGGGCCCCAGCATACACACTATTTAAACAGGGCTCCCATCTTAAACACTATATAAACAGTGCCCCAATGCTAAACACTATATAAACAGTGCCCCATCATAAAAAATATGTAAACAGTGCCCCAATCATAAACACTATATAAACAGTGCCCCCATCATAAACACTATAAAAACAGTGGCACTATCATAAACAATATATAAACAGTGCCGCCATCATAAATACTATTTAAACAGTGCTCCCATCATAAACACTATTTAAACAGTGCCCCCATCATAAACACTATATAAACATTGCCCCCAACATAAACTCTATATAAACAGTGCCCCCATCATAAACACTATATAAACAGTGCCTCCATCATAAACACTATTTAAACAGCGCTCCCATCATAAACACTATTTAAACAGTGCCCCATCATAAACTCTATTTAAACAGTGCCCCCATTATAAACACTATTTAAACAGTGCCCACATCATAAACACTATTTAAACAGTGCCCCCATCATAAACACTATTTAAACAGTGCCCCCATCTTAAACACTATATAAACAGTGCCCCCATCATAATCACTATATAAACAGTGCCCCATCATAAACACTATATAACAGTACCCACATCATAAACACTATATAAACAGTGCCCCATCATAAAAGCTATATAAAAAGTGCTCCCAACATAAACACTATTTAAACAGAGCCCCCATCATATACACTATATAAACAGTGTCCATCATAAACACTATATAAACAGTGTCCATCATAAACACTATTAAAAAATTCCCCCATCATAAACACTATATAAACAGTGCCACCATCATAAACACTAATTAAACAGTGCCCCAACATAAACTCTATTTAAACAGTGCCCCCATTATAAACACTATTTAAACAGTGCCCACATCATAAAAACTATTTAAACAGTGCCCCCATCATAAACACTATTTAAACAGTGCCCCCATCTTAAACACTATATAAACAGTGCCCCCATCATAATCACTATATAAACAGTGCCCCATCATAAACACTATATAACAGTGCCCACATCATAAACACTATATAAACAGTGCCCCATCATAAAAGCTATATAAAAAGTGCTCCCAACATAAACAATATTTAAACAGAGCCCCCATCATATACACTATATAAACAGTGTCCATCATAAACACTATATAAACAGTGTCCATCATAAACACTATTAAAAAAATTCCCCCATCATAAACACTATATAAACAGTGCCCCCATCATAAACTTAAGATAAATAGTGCCCCCATCATAAACACTATATAAACAGTGCCCCATCATTAACACTATATAAACAGTGCCCCCATCATAATCACTATTTAAACAGTGCTCCCATCTTAAACACTATTTAAACAGTGCTCCCATCTTAAACACTATATAAACAGTGCCCCATCATATACAATATGTAAACAGTGCCCCCATCATAAACACTATATAAACAGTGCCCCATCATTAACACTATATAAACAGTGCCCCCATCATAATCACTATTTAAACAGTGCTCCCATCTTAAACACTATTTAAACAGTGCTCCCATCTTAAACACTATATAAACAGTGCCCCATCATAAACAATATGTAAACAGTGCCCCCATCATAAACACTATAAAAACAGTGCCGCCATCATAAATACTATTTAAACAGTGCTCCCATCTTAAACACTATATAAACAGCGCCCCCATCATAAACACAATATAAACAGTGCCCCCATCATAAGCACTATATAAACAGTGCCGACATCATTAACACTATTTAAACAGTGCCCACATTATAAACACTGTTTAAACAGTGTCCCCATCATAAACACTATTTAAACAGTGCTCCCATCATAAACACTATTTAAACAGTGCCCCCATCATAAACACTATATAAACAGTGCCCCCATCATAAACTCTATATAAACAGTGCCCCCATCACAAACACTATATAAACAGTGCCCCCATCAAAAACACTATTTAAACAGTGGCCCCATCATTAACACTATATAAACAGTGCCCCCATCATAATCACTATTAAAACAGTGCCCCCATCATAATCACTATTTAAACAGTGCTCCCATCTTAAACACTATATAAACAGTGTCCCCTTCATAAACACTTTATAAACAGTGCCCCCATCGTAAATACTATATAAACATTGCACCATGATAACCGCTATATAGACAGTGCCCCATCATAAACACTATATAAACAGTGCCCCCATCATAAACACTATTTAAACACTGTCCCCATCATAAACACTATATAAATAGTGCCCCATCATAACATCTATTTAAACAGTGCCCCCATCATAAACACTAAACAGTGCCCTCATCATAAACACTATATAAACAGTGCCCACATCATCAACACTATTTAAACAGTGTCCCCATCATAAACACTATTTAAACAGTGCCCCCATCATAAACACTATTTAAACAGTGCCCCCATCTTAAACACTATATAAACAGTGCCCCCATCATAATCACTATATAAACAGTGCCCCATCATAAACACTATATAACAGTACCCACATCATAAACACTATATAAACAGTGCCCCATCATAAAAGCTATATAAAAAGTGCTCCCAACATAAACACTATTTAAACAGAGCCCCCATCATATACACTATATAAACAGTGTCCATCATAAACACTATATAAACAGTGTCCATCATAAACACTATTAAAAAATTCCCCCATCATAAACACTATATAAACAGTGCCACCATCATAAACACTAATTAAACAGTGCCCCAACATAAACTCTATTTAAACAGTGCCCCCATTATAAACACTATTTAAACAGTGCCCACATCATAAAAACTATTTAAACAGTGCCCCCATCATAAACACTATTTAAACAGTGCCCCCATCTTAAACACTATATAAACAGTGCCCCCATCATAATCACTATATAAACAGTGCCCCATCATAAACACTATATAACAGTGCCCACATCATAAACACTATATAAACAGTGCCCCATCATAAAAGCTATATAAAAAGTGCTCCCAACATAAACAATATTTAAACAGAGCCCCCATCATATACACTATATAAACAGTGTCCATCATAAACACTATATAAACAGTGTCCATCATAAACACTATTAAAAAAATTCCCCCATCATAAACACTATATAAACAGTGCCCCCATCATAAACTTAAGATAAATAGTGCCCCCATCATAAACACTATATAAACAGTGCCCCATCATTAACACTATATAAACAGTGCCCCCATCATAATCACTATTTAAACAGTGCTCCCATCTTAAACACTATTTAAACAGTGCTCCCATCTTAAACACTATATAAACAGTGCCCCATCATAAACAATATGTAAACAGTGCCCCCATCATAAACACTATAAAAACAGTGCCGCCATCATAAATACTATTTAAACAGTGCTCCCATCTTAAACACTATATAAACAGCGCCCCCATCATAAACACAATATAAACAGTGCCCCCATCATAAGCACTATATAAACAGTGCCGACATCATTAACACTATTTAAACAGTGCCCACATTATAAACACTGTTTAAACAGTGTCCCCATCATAAACACTATTTAAACAGTGCTCCCATCATAAACACTATTTAAACAGTGCCCCCATCATAAACACTATATAAACAGTGCCCCCATCATAAACTCTATATAAACAGTGCCCCCATCACAAACACTATATAAACAGTGCCCCCATCAAAAACACTATTTAAACAGTGGCCCCATCATTAACACTATATAAACAGTGCCCCCATCATAATCACTATTAAAACAGTGCCCCCATCATAATCACTATTTAAACAGTGCTCCCATCTTAAACACTATATAAACAGTGTCCCCTTCATAAACACTTTATAAACAGTGCCCCCATCGTAAATACTATATAAACATTGCACCATGATAACCGCTATATAGACAGTGCCCCATCATAAACACTATATAAACAGTGCCCCCATCATAAACACTATTTAAACACTGTCCCCATCATAAACACTATATAAATAGTGCCCCATCATAACATCTATTTAAACAGTGCCCCCATCATAAACACTAAACAGTGCCCTCATCATAAACACTATATAAACAGTGCCCACATCATCAACACTATTTAAACAGTGTCCCCATCATAAACACTATTTAAACAGTGCCCCCATCATAAACACTATTTAAACAGTGCCCCCATCTTAAACACTATATAAACAGTGCCCCCATCATAATCACTATATAAACAGTGCCCCATCATAAACACTATATAACAGTACCCACATCATAAACACTATATAAACAGTGCCCCATCATAAAAGCTATATAAAAAGTGCTCCCAACATAAACACTATTTAAACAGAGCCCCCATCATATACACTATATAAACAGTGTCCATCATAAACACTATATAAACAGTGTCCATCATAAACACTATTAAAAAATTCCCCCATCATAAACACTATATAAACAGTGCCACCATCATAAACACTAATTAAACAGTGCCCCAACATAAACTCTATTTAAACAGTGCCCCCATTATAAACACTATTTAAACAGTGCCCACATCATAAAAACTATTTAAACAGTGCCCCCATCATAAACACTATTTAAACAGTGCCCCCATCTTAAACACTATATAAACAGTGCCCCCATCATAATCACTATATAAACAGTGCCCCATCATAAACACTATATAACAGTGCCCACATCATAAACACTATATAAACAGTGCCCCATCATAAAAGCTATATAAAAAGTGCTCCCAACATAAACAATATTTAAACAGAGCCCCCATCATATACACTATATAAACAGTGTCCATCATAAACACTATATAAACAGTGTCCATCATAAACACTATTAAAAAAATTCCCCCATCATAAACACTATATAAACAGTGCCCCCATCATAAACTTAAGATAAATAGTGCCCCCATCATAAACACTATATAAACAGTGCCCCATCATTAACACTATATAAACAGTGCCCCCATCATAATCACTATTTAAACAGTGCTCCCATCTTAAACACTATTTAAACAGTGCTCCCATCTTAAACACTATATAAACAGTGCCCCATCATATACAATATGTAAACAGTGCCCCCATCATAAACACTATATAAACAGTGCCCCATCATTAACACTATATAAACAGTGCCCCCATCATAATCACTATTTAAACAGTGCTCCCATCTTAAACACTATTTAAACAGTGCTCCCATCTTAAACACTATATAAACAGTGCCCCATCATAAACAATATGTAAACAGTGCCCCCATCATAAACACTATAAAAACAGTGCCGCCATCATAAATACTATTTAAACAGTGCTCCCATCTTAAACACTATATAAACAGCGCCCCCATCATAAACACAATATAAACAGTGCCCCCATCATAAGCACTATATAAACAGTGCCGACATCATTAACACTATTTAAACAGTGCCCACATTATAAACACTGTTTAAACAGTGTCCCCATCATAAACACTATTTAAACAGTGCTCCCATCATAAACACTATTTAAACAGTGCCCCCATCATAAACACTATATAAACAGTGCCCCCATCATAAACTCTATATAAACAGTGCCCCCATCACAAACACTATATAAACAGTGCCCCCATCAAAAACACTATTTAAACAGTGGCCCCATCATTAACACTATATAAACAGTGCCCCCATCATAATCACTATTAAAACAGTGCCCCCATCATAATCACTATTTAAACAGTGCTCCCATCTTAAACACTATATAAACAGTGTCCCCTTCATAAACACTTTATAAACAGTGCCCCCATCGTAAATACTATATAAACATTGCACCATGATAACCGCTATATAGACAGTGCCCCATCATAAACACTATATAAACAGTGCCCCCATCATAAACACTATTTAAACACTGTCCCCATCATAAACACTATATAAATAGTGCCCCATCATAACATCTATTTAAACAGTGCCCCCATCATAAACACTAAACAGTGCCCTCATCATAAACACTATATAAACAGTGCCCACATCATCAACACTATTTAAACAGTGTCCCCATCATAAACACTATTTAAACAGTGCCCCCATCATAAACACTATTTAAACAGTGCCCCCATCTTAAACACTATATAAACAGTGCCCCCATCATAATCACTATATAAACAGTGCCCCATCATAAACACTATATAACAGTACCCACATCATAAACACTATATAAACAGTGCCCCATCATAAAAGCTATATAAAAAGTGCTCCCAACATAAACACTATTTAAACAGAGCCCCCATCATATACACTATATAAACAGTGTCCATCATAAACACTATATAAACAGTGTCCATCATAAACACTATTAAAAAATTCCCCCATCATAAACACTATATAAACAGTGCCACCATCATAAACACTAATTAAACAGTGCCCCAACATAAACTCTATTTAAACAGTGCCCCCATTATAAACATTATTTAAACAGTGCCCACATCATAAAAACTATTTAAACAGTGCCCCCATCATAAACACTATTTAAACAGTGCCCCCATCTTAAACACTATATAAACAGTGCCCCCATCATAATCACTATATAAACAGTGCCCCATCATAAACACTATATAACAGTGCCCACATCATAAACACTATATAAACAGTGCCCCATCATAAAAGCTATATAAAAAGTGCTCCCAACATAAACAATATTTAAACAGAGCCCCCATCATATACACTATATAAACAGTGTCCATCATAAACACTATATAAACAGTGTCCATCATAAACACTATTAAAAAAATTCCCCCATCATAAACACTATATAAACAGTGCCCCCATCATAAACTTAAGATAAATAGTGCCCCCATCATAAACACTATATAAACAGTGCCCCATCATTAACACTATATAAACAGTGCCCCCATCATAATCACTATTTAAACAGTGCTCCCATCTTAAACACTATTTAAACAGTGCTCCCATCTTAAACACTATATAAACAGTGCCCCATCATATACAATATGTAAACAGTGCCCCCATCATAAACACTATATAAACAGTGCCCCATCATTAACACTATATAAACAGTGCCCCCATCATAATCACTATTTAAACAGTGCTCCCATCTTAAACACTATTTAAACAGTGCTCCCATCTTAAACACTATATAAACAGTGCCCCATCATAAACAATATGTAAACAGTGCCCCCATCATAAACACTATAAAAACAGTGCCGCCATCATAAATACTATTTAAACAGTGCTCCCATCTTAAACACTATATAAACAGCGCCCCCATCATAAACACAATATAAACAGTGCCCCCATCATAAGCACTATATAAACAGTGCCGACATCATTAACACTATTTAAACAGTGCCCACATTATAAACACTGTTTAAACAGTGTCCCCATCATAAACACTATTTAAACAGTGCTCCCATCATAAACACTATTTAAACAGTGCCCCCATCATAAACACTATATAAACAGTGCCCCCATCATAAACTCTATATAAACAGTGCCCCCATCACAAACACTATATAAACAGTGCCCCCATCAAAAACACTATTTAAACAGTGGCCCCATCATTAACACTATATAAACAGTGCCCCCATCATAATCACTATTAAAACAGTGCCCCCATCATAATCACTATTTAAACAGTGCTCCCATCTTAAACACTATATAAACAGTGTCCCCTTCATAAACACTTTATAAACAGTGCCCCCATCGTAAATACTATATAAACATTGCACCATGATAACCGCTATATAGACAGTGCCCCATCATAAACACTATATAAACAGTGCCCCCATCATAAACACTATTTAAACACTGTCCCCATCATAAACACTATATAAATAGTGCCCCATCATAACATCTATTTAAACAGTGCCCCCATCATAAACACTAAACAGTGCCCTCATCATAAACACTTTATAAACAGTGCCCACATCATCAACACTATTTAAACAGTGTCCCCATCATAAACACTATTTAAACAGTGCCCCCATCATAAACACTATTTAAACAGTGCGCCCATCATAAACACTATATAAACAGTGCCCCCATCATAATCACTATATAAACAGTGCCCCATCATAAACACTATATAAGTGCCCCCATCATAAACACTATATTAGCAGTGCCCCATCATAAACACTATATAAAAAGTGCCCCCATCATAAAAACTATATAAACAGTGTCCATCATAAACACTATATTAACAGTGTCCATCATAAACACTATTAAAACAGTGCCCCCATCTTAAACACTATTTAAACAGTGCCCCCATTATAAACACTATATAAACAGTGCCCACATCATAAACACTATATAAACAGCGCCCCCATAATAAACAATATATAAACATTGCCCCCAGCATAAACACTATATAAACAGTGCCCCCATCATAAAGACTATATAAACATTGCCCCCATCATAAACACTATATAAACAGTGCCCCCATCATAATGACTATATAAACAGTGCCCCCTTCATAAACACTAATTAAACAGTGCCCCCATCATAAACACTATATAAACAGTGCCCCCATGATAAATACTATATAAACAGTGCCCCCATCATAATCACTATCTAAACAGTGCCCCCATCATAAACACTATATAAACAGGTCCCCATCATACACACTATTTAAACAGTGCCCCCATCATAAACACTATTTAAACAGTGCCCCATCATAAACACTATATAAACAGTGCCCCCATCATAAACACTATTTAAACAGGGCTCCCATCTTAAACACTATATAAAAAGTGCCCCAATGCTAAACACTATATAAACAGTGCCCCATCATAAACAATATATAAACAGTGCCGCCATCATAAATACTATTTAAACAGTGCTCCCATCATAGGCACTATTTAAACAGTGCCCCCATCATAAACACTATATAAACAGTGCCCACATCATTAACACTATATAAAAATTCCCCCCTTCACAAACACTATATAAACAGTGCCCCCATCATAAACACTATTTAAACAGTGCCCCCATTATAAACACTATATAAACAGTGCCCAAAACATAAACACTATATTAAAAGTGCCCCCATCATAAACACTATTTAAACAGTGCCCCCATCATAAACACTATTTAAACAGTGCCCCCATCTTAAACACTATATAAACAGTGCCCCCAACATAATCACTATATAAACAGTGCCCCATCATAAACACTATATAACATTGCACCCATCATAAACACTATATAAACAGTGCCCCTTCATAAAAACTATATAAAAAGTGCCCCCATCATAAAACCTATTTAAACAGAGCCCCCATCATAAACACTATATAAACAGTGTCCATCATAAACACTATATAAACAGTCCTCATCATAAACACAATTAAATAAATGCCCCCATCATAAACACTATATAAACAGTGCCCCCACCATAAACATAAGATAAACAGTGCCCCATCATAAACACTATTTAAACAGTGCCCCATCATAAACACTATATAAAGAGTGCCCCCATCATAAACACTATATAAACAGTGCTCCCATCTTAAACACTATATAAACATTGTCCCCTTCATAAACACTTTATAAACAGGGCCCCCATCGTAAATACTATATAAGCATTGCCCCATGATAAACACTATATAGAAAGTGCCCCATCACAAACACTATATAAACAGTGCCCCCATCATAAACACTATTTAAACAGTGTCCCCACCATAAACACTATATAAATAGTGCCCCATCATAACCTCTATTTAAACAGTGCCCCAATCATAAACACTATATAAACAGTGCCCACATCATAAACACTATATAAACAGTGCCCACATCATAAAGACTATTTAAACAGTGTCCCCATCATAAACACTATTTAAACAGTGCCCCCATCATAAACACTATATAAACAGTGCCCCCATCATAATCACTATATAAACAGTGCCCCATCATAAACACTATATAAGTGCCCCCATCATAAACACTATATTAGCAGTGCCCCATCATAAACACTATATAAAAAGTGCCCCCATCATAAACACTATATAAACAGTGTCCATCATAAACACTATATAAACAGTGTCCATCATAAACACTATTAAAACAGTGCCCCCATCATAAACACTATATAAACAGTGCCCCAACATAAACACTATTTTAACAGTGCCCCCATCATAAACACTATATAAGCAGTGCCCACATCATAAACACTATATAAACAGCGCCCCCATAATAAACACTATATAAACATTGCCCCCATCATAAACACTATTTAAACCGTACCCCATCATAAACACTATTTAAACACTGCCCCCATCATAAACATAATATAAACAGTGCCCCCATCATAAACACTATTTAAACAGTGCCCCATCATAAACACTATATAAACAGCGCCCCCATCATAAACACTATGTAAACAGTGCCCCCATCATAATCACTATTTAAACAGTGCCCCCAACATAAACACTATATAAACAGGGCCCCATCATACACACTATATAAACAGTGCCCCCATAAACACTATTTAAACAGTGCCCCCATCATAATCACTATATAAACAGTGCCCCCATCATAAATACTAATTCAACATTGCCCCCATCACATAGGGCCCCATCATACACACTATATAAATATTTAAACACTATTTAAACTGTGCTCCCATCATAAACACTATTTAAACAGAGCCCCATCATAAACTCTATTTAAACAGTGCCCCCATTATAAACACTATATCAACAGTGCCCACATCATAAACACTATTTAAACAGCGCCCCATCATAAACTCTATTTAAACAGTGCCCCCATTATAAACACTATATAAACAGTGCCCCCAACATAAACATAATATAAACAGTGCTCCCAACATAAACACTATTTAAACAGTGCCCCATCATAAACACTATATAAACAGTGCCCCCATCATAAAGACCATATAAACAGTGCCCCCATCATAAACACTAATTCAACAGTGCCCCCATCATAAACACTATATAAACAGTGCCCCCATCATAAACACTATGTAAACAGTGCCCCCATCATAATCACTATTTAAACAGTGCCCCCATCATAAACACTATATAAACATGGCCCCATCATACACACTATATAAACAGTGCCCCCATCATAAACACTATTTAAACAGTGACCCATCATAAACACTATATAAAAAGTGTCTCCATCATAAACACTATTTAAACAGTGCTCCCATCTTAAACACTATATAAACAGTGCCCCAATGCTAAACACTATATAAACAGTGCCCCATCATACACAATATGTAAACAGTGCCCCCAACATAAACAGTATATAAACAGTGCCCCCATCATAAACACTATAAAAACAGTGGCCCTATCATAAACAATATATAAACATGCCGCCATCATAAATACTATTTAAACAGTGCTCCCATCATAAACAATATTTAAACAGTGCCCCAATCATAAACACTATATAAACAGTGCCCCCATCATAAACTCTAGATAAACAGT
Organism: Cetorhinus maximus; assembly: GCF_964194155.1. Classification (NCBI taxonomy): domain Eukaryota; kingdom Metazoa; phylum Chordata; class Chondrichthyes; order Lamniformes; family Cetorhinidae; genus Cetorhinus; species Cetorhinus maximus. The sequence continues at coordinate 160,542 of NW_027596282.1, read as the reverse complement.
GCCCCCATCACAAACATTATATAAACAGTGCCCCCATCATAAACTCTAGATAAACAGTGCCCCCATCACAAACATTATATAAACAGTGCTCCCATCATAAACACTATTTAAACAGTGCCCCAATCATAAACACTATATAAACAGTGCCCCCATCATAAACTCTAGATAAACAGTGCCCCCATCACAAACATTATATAAACAGTGCTCCCATCATAAACACTATTTAAACAGTGCCCCCATCATAAACTCTATTTAAACAGTGACCCCATTATAAACACTATATAAACAGTGCCCACATCATAAACACTATATAAACAGTGCCCCCATCATAAAGACTATATAAACAGTGCCCCCATCATAAACACTATATAAACAGTGCCCCCATCATAAACACTATATAAACAGTGCCCCCATCATAATCACTATATAAACAGTGCCCCCATCATAAACTCTAATTCAACAGTGCCCCCATCATAAACACTATGTAAACAGTGACCCCATCATAATCACTATTTAAACAGTGCCCCCATCATAAACACTATATAAACATGGCCCCATCATACACACTATATAAACAGTGCCCCCATCATAAACACTATTTAAACAGTGCCCCATCATAAACACTATATAAACAGTGCCTCCATCATAAACACTATTTAAACAGTGCTCCCATCTTAATCACTATATAAACAGTGCCCCAATGCTAAACACTATATAAACAGTGCCCCATAATAAACAATATGTAAACAGTGCCCCCATCATAAACAGTCTATAAACAGTGCCCCCATCATAAACACTATAAAAACAAAGGCCCTATCATTACCAATACATAAACAGTGCCGCCATCATAAATACTATTTAAACAGTGCTCCCATCATAAACACTATTTAAACAGTGCCCCCATCATAAACACTATATAAACAGTGCCCCCATCATAAACTCTATATAAACAGTGCCCCCATCACAAACACTATATAACCAGTGCCCCCATCAAAAACACTATTTAAACAGTGCTCCCGTCATAAACACTATTTAAACAGTGCCCCATCATAAACTCTATTTAAACAGAGCCCCCATTATAAACAATATATAAACAGTGCCTACATCATAAACACTATATAAACAGTGCCCCCATCATAATCACTATTTAAACAGTGCCCCTATCATAATCACTATTTAAACAGTTCCCCCATCATAAACACTATATATACAGGGCCCTATCATACACACTATATAAACAGTGCCCCCATCATAAACACTATGTAAACAGTGCCCCCATCATAATCACTATTTAAACAGTTCCCCCATCATAAACACTATATAAACAGGGCCCCATCATACACACGATATAAACAGTGCACCCATCATAAACACTATTTAAACAGTGCCCCATCATAAACACTATATAAACAGTGCCTCCATCATAAACACTATTTAAACAGTGCTCCCATCTTAATCACTATATAAACAGTGCCCCAATGCTAAACACTATATAAACAGTGCCCCATAATAAACAATATGTAAACAGTGCCCCATCATAAACACTATATAAACAGTGTCTCCATCATAAACACTATTTAAACAGTGCTACCATCATAAACACTATATAAACAGTGCCCCCATCATAAACACTATATAAACAGTGCCCCATCATAAACACTATATAAACAGTGCGCCAATTCTAAACACTATATAAACAGTGCCCCATCATAAACAATATTTAAACTCGCGCCCCCATCATAAACACTATAAAAACAGTGGCCCTATCATAAACAATATATAAACAGTGCCGCCATCATAAATGCTATTTAAACAGTGCTCCCATCATAAACACTATTTAAACAGTGCCCCCATCATAAACACTATATAAACAGTGCCCCCATCATAAACTGTAGATAAACAGTGCCCCCATCACAAACACTATATAAACAGTGCCCCATCATAAACACTATTTCAACAGTGCTCCCATCATAAACTCTATTTAAACAGTGCCCATCATAAACTCTATTTAAACAGTGCCCCCATTATAAACACCATATAAAGAGTGCCCACATCATACACACTATATAAACAGTGCCCCCATCATAAAAACTATTTAAACAGTGTCCCCATCATAAACACTATTTAAACAGTGCCCCCATCATAAACACTATTTAAACAGTGCCCCCATCATAAACACTATATAAACAGTGCCCCCATCATAATCACTATATAAACAGTGCCCCATCATAAACACTATATAACAGTGCCCCCATCATAAACACTATATAAACAGTGCCCCATCATAAAAGCTATATAAAAAGTGACCCCATCATAAACACTATTTTAACAGAGCCCCCATCATAAACACTATATAAACAGTGTCCATCATAAACACTATTAAAACAGTGTCCCATCATAAACACTATATAAACAGTGCCCCCATCATAAACACAATATAAACAGTGCCCCAACATAAACACTATATAAACATTGCCCCCATCATAAACACTGTATAAACAGTGCCCCCATCATAAACACTATTTAAACAGTGCCCCCATCGTAAACACTATATAAACAGTTCCCACATCATAAACACTATATAAACAGCGCCCCCATAATAAACACTATATAAACAGTGCCCCCATCATAAACACTATGTAAACAGAGCCCCCATCATAAACACTATTTAAACAGTGCCCCCATCATAAACACTATTTAAACTGTGCCCCATCATAAACACTATTTAAACAGTGCCCCCATCATAAACACTATTTATACAGTGCCCCCATCATAAACACTATTTAAACAGTGCCCCCATCATAAACACTATATAAACAGTGCCCCCAATCGTAAACACTATATAAAGTGTCCACATCATGAACACTATATAAACAGAGCCCCGATCAGAAACACTATATAAACAGTGCTCCCACCATAAACACTATATAAAAAGTGGCCCCATAATAAATACTATATAAACATTGCCCCATCATAAACACTATATAGACAGTGCCCCATCATAAACACTATATCAACAGTGCCCCCATCGTAAACACTATTTAAACAGTGTTCCCATCATAAACACTATATAAATAGTGCCCAATCATAACCTCTATTTAAACAGTGCCCCCATCATAAACACTATATAAACAGTGCCCACATCATATACACTATATAAACAGTGCCCCCATCATAAGCACTATTTAAACAGTGTCCCCATCATAAACACTATTTAAACAGTGCGCCCATCATAAACACTATATAAACAGTGCCCCCATCATAATCACTATATAAACAGTGCCCCAACATAAACACTATATAACAGTGCCCCCATCATAAACACTATATAAACAGTTTCCCATCACAGACACTATATAAAAAGTGCCCCCATCATAAAGACTATTTAAACAGTGCCCCATCATAAACACTATTTAAACAGTGCCCCCATCATAAACACTATTTAAACAGTGCCCCCATCATAAACACTATTTAAAAAGTGCTCCCATCATAAACACTATTTAAACAGTGCCCCATCATAAACACTATATAAACAGTGCCTCCATCATAAACACTATTTAAACAGTGCTACCATCATAAACACTATATAAACAGTGCCCCCATCATAAACACTATATAAACAGTGCCCCATCATTAACACTATATAAACAGTGCGCCAATTCTAAACACTATATAAACAGTGCCCCATCATAAACAATATTTAAACTCGCGCCCCCATCATAAACACTATAAAAACAGTGGCCCTATCATAAACAATATATAAACAGTGCCGCCATCATAAATGCTATTTAAACAGTGCTCCCATCATAAACACTATTTAAACAGTGCCCCCATCATAAACACTATATAAACAGTGCCCCCATCATAAACTGTAGATAAACAGTGCCCCCATCACAAACACTATATAAACAGTGCCCCATCATAAACACTATTTCAACAGTGCTCCCATCATAAACTCTATTTAAACAGTGCCCATCATAAACTCTATTTAAACAGTGCCCCCATTATAAACACCATATAAAGAGTGCCCACATCATACACACTATATAAACAGTGCCCCCATCATAAAAACTATTTAAACAGTGTCCCCATCATAAACACTATTTAAACAGTGCCCCCATCATAAACACTATTTAAACAGTGCCCCCATCATAAACACTATATAAACAGTGCCCCCATCATAATCACTATATAAACAGTGCCCCATCATAAACACTATATAACAGTGCCCCCATCATAAACACTATATAAACAGTGCCCCATCATAAAAGCTATATAAAAAGTGACCCCATCATAAACACTATTTTAACAGAGCCCCCATCATAAACACTATATAAACAGTGTCCATCATAAACACTATTAAAACAGTGTCCCATCATAAACACTATATAAACAGTGCCCCCATCATAAACACAATATAAACAGTGCCCCATCATAAACACTATATAAACATTGCCCCCATCATAAACACTGTATAAACAGTGCCCCCATCATAAACACTATTTAAACAGTGCCCCCATCGTAAACACTATATAAACAGTTCCCACATCATAAACACTATATAAACAGCGCCCCCATAATAAACACTATATAAACAGTGCCCCCATCATAAACACTATGTAAACAGAGCCCCCATCATAAACACTATTTAAACAGTGCCCCCATCATAAACACTATTTAAACTGTGCCCCATCATAAACACTATTTAAACAGTGCCCCCATCATAAACACTATTTATACAGTGCCCCCATCATAAACACTATTTAAACAGTGCGCCATCATAATCACAAAACCTCAATATTGAAAATCACTAACAAATTCAACAACCTCAAGACTGAATATCACCAACAAATTCAGCAACAACCTCAACTTTGAAAAACACAAAAAAGTTCAAAAAAACCAGTCATAACACCAACAAATTGAACAACAACCTGAATATTGAAAATCGCCAACAAATTCAACGACCTCAACATTGAAAAACACCAACAGTTTGAACAACAACCACAACATTGAAAAACACCAACAAATTCAACAATCTCAACACTGAGTATCACCAACACATTCAGCAACAACCCCAACTTTGAAAAACACAAAAACGTTCAAAAAAATCATTCAGAACACCAACAAATTCAACATCAACCTCAACATTGAAAAACAACAACAAATTCAACAACAACCTCAACGTTCAAAAATACAAAAAAGTTCAAAAAATAACATTGACAACACCAACAAATTCAACAACAACCTCAACTTTTAAAAGTACTAAAAAGTTGAAGAAAGCCTTTGATAACACCAACAAGTTGAACAACAACCTCAATATTTAAGATCACCAACAAATTCAACAACAACCTCAACATTAAAAATCACCAACAAATTCAACAACAACCTCATCAGTGATAAACACCAACAAATTCAACAATAACCTCAACTTTTAAAAGTACAAAAAAGTTGAAAAAAGAACATTGATAACACCAACAAAATCAACAACAACCTCAACAATGAACAGCAACAAAAAATTCAACGACAACCTCAACAATGAAAAACAACCAACAAATTCAAAATCAACCTCAACCTTTAAAATTACAAATAAGTTCAACAAAATAAACATTGATAACATCAATAAGTTCTGCAGAAACCTCAACTTTGAAAAACACAAAAAAGTTCAAATAAAACCATTGATAACCCCAACAACTTCAACAACAACAGCAATATTAAAAATCACCAACCAATTCAACGACCTCAACTTTGAAAAACACCAACAAATTCAACAACATCCTCAAGTTTTAAAAATACAAACAAGTTCAACAAAAAAATTGATAACACCAACAAATTCAACAACAGCCTCAACAATTAAAAACACAATAAAATAGAACAACAATTGCAACATTGAAAAATACCAACAAATTCAACAACGACCACAACATTGAAAAATACAAAACAGTTCAAAAAATAACATTGAAAACACCAACAAATTCAACAACAACCTCAACATTGAAAAACACCAACAAATTCAACAAGAACCTCAACATTGAATAATACAAAACAGTTCAAAAAATAACATTGATAACAGCAACAAATTCAACAACAACCCCAATATTGAAAATTACCAACAAATTCAACAACAACCTCAACATTGAAAAATACCAACAAATTCAACAACAACTTCAACTTTGTAAAATACAAAAAAATTCAAAAAATAACATTGATAGCGCCAACAATTTCAACAACAACCTCAATATTGAAAATCCCCAGCAAATTCAACAACATCAACATTGAAAAAAACCAACAAATTCAACAACAACCTCAATATTGAAAATCACCAACAATTTCAACGACGTCAACTTTGAAAAACACCAACAAATTGAACAACCTCAACATTTAAAAGTACAAAAAAGTTCAACAAGTGAAAATATCAATAAATTCAACAACAACCTTAACTTTTAAAAATACAAATAAGTTCAACAAAATAAACATTGATGACACTGTCAAATTCAACAACAACCTCAACATTGTAAAGAACCAACAAATTTAACAACAACCTCAACAATGAAAACACCAAAAAGTTGAACAAAAACCTCAACATTGAAAAACGCCAACAAATTCAACAACTACATCAATATTGAAAATCACCAACAAATTTAACAACCTTAACACTGAATATCAACAACAAATTCAGCAACAACCTCAACTTTGAAAAACACAAAAAAGTTTAACAAAACCATTGATAACACCAACAAATTCAACAACAAACCCAATATTGAAAATCACCAACAAATTCAACGACCTCAACTTTGAAAAACACCAACAAATTCAATGACAACCTCAACTTTAAAAAATACAAACAAGTTCAACAAAAAACATTGATAAAACCAAAAAATTCAACAAGGAACTCAATGTTGAAAATCACCAACGAATTCAACAACAACCTCAATATTAAAAATCACCAAAATATTCAACAACCTCAACACTGAATATCACCAACAAATTCAACAACAACCTGAATATTGAAAAACGCCAACAAATTCAACAACAACCTGAATATTGAAAAACGCCAACAAATTCAACAACAACCGCAATATTGAAAATCACCTACAAATTCAACAACCTCAACATTGAAAATCACCAATAAATTCAGCAACAACCTCAAGATTGAAAAACACAAAAAAGTTCAAAAAAACCATTCATAACACCAACAAATTCAGCAACAAGCGCAATATTGAAAATCACCAACAAATTCAACAACCTCAACATTGAAAAACACCAACAAATTCAGCAACAACCTCAGCTTTCAAAAATACAAAAAAGTTCAAAAAATAACATTGATAACACCAACAAATTCAACAGCAACCTTAACATTGAAAAACACCAACAAATTAAATAACTACTTCAACTTTATAAAATACAAAAAGTTTCAAAAAAATAACATTGATAACACCAACATGTTCAACAACAACCTCAATATTGACAATCACAAATAATTCCAACAACAAACTCAACATTGAAAAACGCCAACAATTTCAACAACAACCTCAATATTTCAGCAACAACCTCAACATTTAAAAGTACAAAAAAGTTCAACAAAATAAACGTTGATAACACCAACAAATATTAACAACAACCTCAATATTGAAAATCACCAACGAATTCAACAAGCTCAACACTGAATATCACCAACAAATTCAGCAACAACCTCAACTTTGAAAAGCACAAAGAATTTCAAAAAATATATTCATTATACCAACAAATTCAACAACAACCTGAATATTGAAAATCACCAACAAATTCAACAACAACCTGAATATTGAAAAACAGCAACAAATTCAGCAACAAACTCAAGATTGAAAAGCACAAAAAAGTTCAAAAAACCATTCATAATACCAACAAATTCAACAAAAACCTGAATATTGAAAATCACCAACAAATTCATCGACCTCAACATTGAAAAACACCAACAAATTCAAGGACAACCTCATCATTGAAAAGCATCAATAAATTCAACAACAACCTCAACTTTCAAAAATACAAAAAAGATCAAAAAATAACATTGATAACGTCAACAAATTGACCAATAACCTGAACATTGAAAAACACCATAAAATTCAACTACAGCCTCAACTTTGAAAAACGCCAACAATTTCAACAACAAGCTCAACTTTCAAAAATACAAAAAAGTTCAAAAAATAACATTGATAACACCAACAAATTCAACAACAACCACAACATTTTAAAGCACCAACAAATTCAACAACCTCAACACTGAGTATCACCAACAAATTCAGCAACAACCTCAACGTGGAAAAACACAAAAAAGTTCAAAAAAATTTTTTTAACACCAACAAATTCAACAACAACCTGAATATGTAAAAACGCCAACAAACTCAACAACAACCACAATATTGAATATCACCAACAAATTCAGCAACAAACTCAAGATTGAAAAACACAAAAAGGTTCATAAAAACCATTCATAACACCAAAAAATTCAACAACAACCTGAATATTGAAAATCACCAACAAATTCAACGACCTCAACATTGAGAAACACCAACAAATTCAACAACAACCTCATCATTGAAAAACACCAACAAATTCAACAACAACCTCAATATTGAAAATCACCAACAAGTTCAACAACAACATCAACATTGAAAAACATCAACAAATTCAACAACAACCTCAACATTGATAAACACCAACAAATTCAACTACAACCTCAACATTGAAAAACACCTACAAATTCAACTACAACCTCAACATTGAAAAACACCAACAAATTCAACAACAACCTCAATACTGAAAATCCCAACAAATTCAACAACAACCTCAACTTTCAAAAATACAAAAAAGTTCAAAAAGTAACATTGTTATCACCAACAAATTCAACAACAACCTCAATAATCATAATCACCAAAAAATTCAACAACCTCAACTTTGAAAAACACCAACAAATTCAACAAGTTCAATATTGAAAAACACCAACAAATTCAACAACACATTCAACATTGAAAAATATAACAAAGTTCAACAAAAAAAACATTGATAACACCAACTAATTCTACAACAAACTCAACTTTGAAAAATACCAACAAATTCAACAACAACCTCAACAATGAAAAACACCAAAAAATTCAACAACAACCTCAACATTGAAAAACACCAACAAATTCAACAACAACCTCAACATTTGAAGGCGCCAACAAATTCAACAACAACCTCAACAATGAAAAACACCAAAAAATTCAACAACAACCTCAACAATGAAAAACACCAAAAAATTCAACAACAATCTCAACAATGAAAAACACCAAAAAATTCAACAACAACCTCAACACTGAATATCACCAACAAATTCAGCAACAACCTCAACTTTGAAAAAAACAAAAAAGTTAAAAAAAAACCATTCATAACATCAACAAATTCAACAAGAACCTCAATATTGACAATCACCAACAAATTCAACGACCTCAACTTTGAAAAACACAAACAAATTCAACAACAACCTCAACTTTGAAAAACACCAACAAATTCAACAACCTCAACACTGAATATCACCAACAAATTCAGCAACAACCTCAACTTTGAAAAACACAAAAAAGTTCAGAAAAATACATTCATAACACCAATAAATTCACCAACAACCTCAATATTGAAAAGCACCTACAAATTCAACGACCTCAACTTCTAAAAATACAACCAAGTTCAACAAAAAAAATTGATTACACCAACAAATTCAACAACCACCTCAACATTGAAAAACACCAACAAATTCAACAACAAGCTCAACGTTGAAAAGCACCAACAAATTCAACAACAAACTCAACATGGAAAAACGCCAACAATTTCAACAACAAGCTCAATATTGAAAATCCCAACAAATTCAACAATAACCTCAACTTTGAAAAGTACAAAAAAGTTCAACAAAATAAACGTTGATAACACGAACAAATTCATCAACATCCTCAATATTGAAAATCAACAGCAAATTCAACAACCTCAACATTGAAAAACACAAAACAGTTCAAAAGAAAACATTGATAACACCAACAAGTTCAACAACATCCTTAACTTTTAAAAATGCAAACAAGTTCAACAATGAATTACACCAAAAAATTCAACAACAACCTCAACTTTGAAAAGCACAAAGAATTTCAAAAAATATATTCATTACACCAACAAATTCAACAACAACCTGAATATTGAAAATCACCAACAAATTCAACAACAACCTGAATATTGAAAAACAGCAAAAAATTCAGCAACAAACTCAAGATTGAAAAGCACAAAAAAGTTCAAAAAACCATTCATAATACCAACAAATTCAACAAAAACCTGAATATTGAAAATCACCAACAAATTCAACGACCTCAACATTGAAAAACACCAACAAATTCAAGGACAACCTCATCATTGAAAAACATCAATAAATTCAACAACAACCTCAACTTTCAAAAATACAAAAAAGATTAAAAAATAACATTGATAACGTCAACAAATTGACCAATAACCTGAACATTGAAAAACACCATAAAATTCAACAACAACCTCAACTTTGAAAAACGCCAACAATTTCAACAACAAGCTCATCTTTCAAAAATACAAAAAAGTTCAAAAAATAACATTGATAACACCAACAAATTCAACAACAACCACAACATTTTAAAGCACCAACAAATTCAACAACCTCAACACTGAGTATCACCAACAAATTCAGCAACAACCTCAACGTGGAAAAACACAAAAAAGTTCAAAAAATTTTTTTTAACACCAACAAATTCAACAACAACCTGAATATGTAAAAACGCCAACAAACTCAACAACAACCACAATATTGAATATCACCAACAAATTCAGCAACAAACTCAAGATTGAAAAACACAAAAAGGTTCATAAAAACCATTCATAACACCAAAAAATTCAACAACAACCTGAATATTGAAAATCACCAACAAATTCAACGACCTCAACATTGAGAAACACCAACAAATTCAACAACAACCTCATCATTGAATAACACCAACAAATTCAACAAAAACCTCAGCTTTCAAAAATACAAAAAAGTTAAAAAAAAACATTGATAACGTCAACAAATTCAACAGTAACCTGAACATAGAAAAACACCAACAATAACAACAACAACATCAACATTGAAAAACGCCAACAATTTCAACAAGAACCTCAATATTGAAAATCACCAACAAATTCAACGACCACAACTTTGAAAAACACAAGTAAATTCAACATCAACCTCAACATTGAAAAAGAACAACAAATTAAACAACAACCTCAACTTTCGAAAATACAAAAAAGTTCAAAAAATAACATTGATAACAGCAACAAATTCAACAACAACCTCAACATTGATAAACACCAACAAATTCAACAACAACCTCAACATTGATAAACACCAACAAATTCAACTACAACCTCAACATTGAAAAACACCTACACATTCAACTACAACCTCAACATTGAAAAACACCAACAAATTCAACAACAACCTCAATACTGAAAATCCCAACAAATTCAACAACAACCTCAACTTTCAAAAATACAAAAAAGTTCAAAAAGTAACATTGTTATCACCAACAAATTCAACAACAACCTCAATAATCATAATCACCAAAAAATTCAACAACCTCAACTTTGAAAAACACCAACAAATTCAACAAGTTCAATATTGAAAAACACCAACAAATTCAACAACACATTCAACATTGAAAAATATAACAAAGTTCAACAAAAAAAACATTGATAACACCAACTAATTCTACAACAAACTCAACTTTGAAAAATACCAACAAATTCAACAACAACCTCAACAATGAAAAACACCAAAAAATTCAACAACAACCTCAACATTGAAAAACACCAACAAATTCAACAACAACCTCAACATTTGAAGGCGCCAACAAATTCAACAACAACCTCAACAATGAAAAACACCAAAAAATTCAACAACAACCTCAACAATGAAAAACACCAAAAAATTCAACAACAATCTCAACAATGAAAAACACCAAAAAATTCAACAACAACCTCAACACTGAATATCACCAACAAATTCAGCAACAACCTCAACTTTGAAAAAAACAAAAAAGTTAAAAAAAAACCATTCATATCATCAACAAATTCAACAAGAACCTCAATATTGAAAATCACCAACAAATTCAGCAACAACCTCAACTTTGAAAAACACAAAAAAGTTCAGAAAAATACATTCATAACACCAACAAATTCACCAACAACCTCAATATTGAAAAGCACCTACAAATTCAACGACCTCAACTTCTAAAAATACAACCAAGTTCAACAAAAAAAATTGATTACACCAACAAATTCAACAACCACCTCAACATTGAAAAACACCAACAAATTCAACAACAAGCTCAACGTTGAAAAGCACCAACAAATTCAACAACAAACTCAACATGGAAAAACGCCAACAATTTCAACAACAAGCTCAATATTGAAAATCCCAACAAATTCAACAATAACCTCAACTTTGAAAAGTACAAAAAAGTTCAACAAAGTAAACGTTGATAACACGAACAAATTCATCAACATCCTCAATATTGAAAATCAACAGCAAATTCAACAACCTCAACATTGAAAAACACAAAACAGTTCAAAAGAAAACATTGATAACACCAACAAGTTCAACAAAATCCTTAACTTTTAAAAATGCAAACAAGTTCAACAATGAATTACACCAAAAAATTCAACAACAACCTCAACTTTTTAAAATACTAACAAGTTCAACAAAAAACATTGATAACACCAACAAATTCAACAACCACCTCAACATTGAAAAACACCAACAAATTCAACAACAAGCTCAATATTCAAAATCACCAACAAATTCAACAACCTCAACACTGAATATCACCAACAAATTCAGCAACAACCTTAACTTTGAAAAACACAAAAAAGTTTTTAAAAAAACATTCATAACAACAACAAATTCAACAACAACCACAATATTGAAAATCACCAACAAATTCAAAGGCCTCAACTATGATAACACCAACAAATTAAACAACAACCTCAACTTTGAAAATTCAACAATAACCGCAACATTGATAAATACCAACAAATTCAACAACAACCTCAGCATTGAAAAATACAAAAAAGTTCAAAAAATAACATTAATAACACCAACAAATTAAACAACAACCTCAACATTGAAAAACGCCAACAAATTCAACAACAACCTCAATATTGAAAATCACCAACAAAATCAGCAACAACGTCAACTTTGAAAAACACAAAAAAGTTTTTAAAATAAAACATTCATAACACCAACAAATTCAACAACAACCTCAATATTCAAATTCACCAACAAATTCAACGACCTCAACTTTGAAAAACACCAACAAATTAAACAATAACCTCAACATTTAAATTTACAAAAAAGTTCAACAAAGTAGACATTGATATTACCAATAAATTCTACAAGAACCACAACTTTTAAAAATACAAACAAATTCAACAATATAAACATTGATGACCCTTTCCAATTCAACAACAACCTCAACATGTAAAATCACCAAGAAATTCCGCAAGCTCAACACTGAAAAACGCAAAGAATTTCAACAACATCAACATTGAAAAACAATTTAAAAATTCAGCAACAACCTCAACTTTTAAAACTACAAAAAATTTCAAAAAATATACATTGACAACACCAACAAATTCAACAACATCCTTAACTTTTAAAAATACAAACAAGTTCAACAACAACCTCAACAATGAAAAACAGCAAAAAATTCAACAACATCAACATTGAAAAATACCAACAAATTCAACAACAACCTCAACATTGAAAATACAAAAAAGCTCAAAAAATAACATTGATAACAGGAACAAATTCAACATTAACCTCAATATTGAAAGTCACCAACAAATTCAACAACAACCTCAACATTGTAAAGAACCAACAAATTTAACAACAACCTCAACAATGAAAACACCAAAAAGTTGAACAAAAACCTCAACATTGAAAAACGCCAACAAATTCAACAACTACATCAATATGGAAATTCACCAACAAATTTAACAACCTTAACACTGAATATCAACAACAAATTCAGCAACAACCTCAACTTTGAAAAACACAAAAAAGTTTAACAAAACCATTGATAACACCAACAAATTCAACAACAAACCCAATATTGAAAATTACCAACAAATTCAACGACCTCAACTTTGAAAAACACCAACAAATTCAAGAACAACCTCAATTTTTAAAATTACAGCCACGTTCAACAAAAAAACATTGAAAATCACCAACAAATTCAACAACAACCTCAACATTGAAAATCACCAACAAATTCAACAACAACCTCATCATTGAAAAACACCAACCAATTCAACAACAACCTCAACTTTTAAAAGTACTAATAAGTTGAAGAAAGCCATTGATAACACCAACAAGTTGAACAACAACCTCAATATTTAAAATCACCAACAAATTCAACAACAACCTCAACATTAAAAATCACCAACAAATTCAACAACAACCGCATCAGTGATAAACACCAACAAATTCAACAATAACCTCAACTTTTAAAAGTACAAAAAAGTTGAAAAAAGAACATTGATAACACCAACAAAATCAACAACAACCTCAACAATGAACAGCAACAAAAAATTCAACGACAACCTCAACAATGAAAAACAACCAACAAATTCAAAATCAACCTCAACCTTTAAAATTACAAATAAGTTCAACAAAATAAACATTGATAACATCAATAAGTTCTGCAGAAACCTCAACTTTGAAAAACACAAAAAAGTTCAAATAAAACCATTGATAACCCCAACAACTTCAACAACAACAGCAATATTAAGAATCACCAACCAATTCAACGACTTCAACTTTGAAAAACACCAACAAATTCAACAACATCCTCAAGTTTTAAAAATACAAACAAGTTCAACAAAATAATTGATAACACCAACAAATTCAACAACAGCCTCAACAATTAAAAACACAAAAAAATAGAACAACAATCGCAACATTGAAAAATACCAACAAATTCAACAAAAACCTCAACATTGAAAAACACCAACAAATTCAACAAGAACCTCAACATTGAATAATACAAAACAGTTCAAAAAATAACATTGATAACAGCAACAAATTCAACAACAACCCCAATATTGAAAATCACCAACAAATTCAACAACAACCTCAACATTGAAAAATACCAACAAATTCAACAACAACTTCAACTTTGTAAAATACAAAAAAATTCAAAAAATAACATTGATAACGCCAACAAGTTCAACACAACCTCAACATTGAAAAACACCAACAATTTCAACAACAACCTCAATATTGTAAATCCCCAGCAAATTCAACAACATCAACATTGAAAAAAAACAACAAATTCAACAACAACCTCAATATTGAAAATCACCAACAATTTCAACGACGTCAACTTTGAAAAACACCAACAAATTGAACAACCTCAACATTTAAAAGTACAAAAAAGTTCAACAAATTGAACAGTGAAAATATCAATAAATTCAACAACAACCTTAACTTTTAAAAATACAAATAAGTTCTACAAAATAAACATTGATGACACTGTCCAATTCAACAACAACCTCAACATTTAAAATCACCAAAAAATTCAACAACAACCTCAAAAATGAAAAACACCAACAAATTCAAAATCAACTTCAACTTTAAAAAGTACAAAAAAGTTCAACAAAATAAATAATTGATAACACCAATAATTTCAGCAACAACCTCAACTTTGAACGACACAAAAAAGTTGAAAAGCAACCATTGATAACACCATCAAATCCAACAACAACGTCAATATTGAAAATCACCAACGAATTCAACAACAACCTCAATATTGAAATTCACCAACAAATTCAAAAACAACCTCATCTTTTAAAAGTGCAAAAAAGTTATAAAAAGAACATTGATAACACCATCAAATTCAACAACAACATCAACATTGAAAAACAACATCAAATTTAACAACAATCTCAACAATGAAAATACCAACAAATTCAACAAAAACCTCACCATTGAAAAACACCAACAAATGCAACAAAAAGCTCAACATTGAAAAACGCCAACAAATTCAACAACAACCTCGAAATTGAAAAATGCCAAAAAAATCAACAACAACCTCTACAATGTAAAACAACAAAACATTCAAAATCAACCTCAACGTTTAAAAGTATAAAAAAGTTCAACAAAATAAACAGTGATAAAACCAATAAATTCAGCAACAGCCTCAACAATGAAAGACACCAAAAAATTGAACAACAATCGCAACATTGAAAAATACCAACAAATTCAACAACAACCTCAGCATTGAAAAATACAAAACAGTTCAAAAAATAACATTGATAAAACCAACAAATTCAACAACAACCCCAATATTGAAAATCACCAACAAATTCAACAACAACCTCAATATTGAAAATCACCAACAAATTCAACAACAAACTCAACTTTGAAAAGTACAAAAAAGTTGAAAAAAAAACTTTGATAACAACATCAAATTCAACAACAACAACATTTAAAAACAACATCAAATTTAACAACAACCTCAACAATGAAAACACCAACTAATTCAACAAAAACTTCACCATTGAAAAACACCAACAAATTCAACAACAACCTCAACATTGAACAGCACCAAGAAATTCAACAACAACCTCAACATTGAAAACCGCCAACAAATTCAACAACAACCTCAACAATGAAAAACAACCAACAAATTCAAAATCAACCTCAACGTTTAAACTTACAAAAAAGTTCAACAAAATAAACATTGATAACATCAATAAATTCAGCAAAAACCTCAACTTTGAAAAACACAAAAAAGTTCAAAAAAAACAATTGATAACCCCATCAAATTGAACAGCAACAGCAATATTGAAAATCAGCAAACAATTCAACGACCTCAACTTTCAAAAACACCAACAGATTCAAGAACATCCTCAACAATGTAAAACACAAACAAATTCAACAACAACCTCAACATTGAAAAACATCAACAAATTCAACAAAAAATCCAACATTGAAAAACACCAACAAATTCAACTACAAACTCAACATTGAAAAATATGAACAAATTCTACAACAATTTCAACTTTGAAAAATACAAATAAGTTCGAAAAATAACATTGATAACACCAAAAAGTTTAACAACAACCTCAACATTGAAAAACGCCAACAATTTCAACAACAACTTCAATATTGAAAATCCAAACAATTTCAACAACAACCTCAACTATTAAAAGTACCATAAAGTTCAACAAAATAAACGTTGATAACACCAACAAATTCGTCAACAACTTCAATATTGAAAATCACCAGCAAATTCAACAACCTCAACATTGAAAAACACAAAACAGTTCAAAGGATAACATTGATAACACCAACAAATTCAACAACATCAACATTGTAAAACACCAACCAAATCAACAACAACCTCAATATTGAAAATCACCAACAAATTCAACGACCTCAACTTTGAAAAACATCAACAAATTAAACAACAACCTCAACATTTAAAAGTACAAAAAAGTTCAGCAAAATGAACAGTGAAAAGACCAATAAATTCAACAACGACTACAACTTTTAAAAATACAAAGAAGTTCAAAAAAATAAACATTGATGACACTGTCCAATTCAACAACAACCTCAACATTTAAAATCACCAATAAATTCACCCACCTAAACACTGAATATCACCAACAAGTTCAACAACAACATCAACATTGAAAAACATCAACAAATTTAACAACAACCTCAGCATTGAAAAACACCAACAAATTCAACATCAACCTCAACTTTTAAAAGTAATAAAAAGTTGAAAAAAGCCATTGATAACACCTACAAATTGAACAACAACCTCAATATTGAAAATCAAAAGAACAACAATCTCAATATTGAAGATCAAAAGAAAACATTGATAACACCAAAAAATTCAACAACAACCTCAACTTTTAAAAGTACTAAAAAGTTGAAAAAAGCCATTGATAACACCAACAAATTGAACAACAACCTCAATATTGAAAATCACCAACAAAATCAACAACAACCTCAACATTGACAAATACAAAAAAGTTCAAAAAATAACATTAATAACACCAACAAATTGAACAACAACCTCAATATTGAAAATCACCAACAAAATTCACCAACCTCAACACTGAATATCACCAACAAATTCATCAACAACCTCAACTTTGAAAAACACAAAAAAGTTCAAAAAAACCCATTGATAACACCAACAAATTCAACAAAAACCTCTATATTGAAAATCACCAACAAATTCAACGACCTTAACTTTGAAAAACACCAACAAATTCTACAACAACCTCAACATTGAAAAACAACATCAAATTTAAAAACAACCTCAACAATGAAAACACCAACAAATTCAACAAAAACATCACCATTGAAAAACACCAACAAATTCGACAACAACCTCAACAATGAACAGCACCAAGAAATTCAACAACAACCTCAACATTGAAAACCGCCAAAAAATTCAACAACATCCTCAACAATGAAAAACAACCAACAAATTCAAATTCATATCAACGTTTAAACGTACAAAAAAGTTCAACAAAATAAATATTGATAACATCAATAAATTCAGCAAAAACCTCAACTTTGAAAAACACAAAAAAGTTCTAAAAAAACCATTGATAACCCCAACAACTTCAACAACAACAGCTATATCGAAACTCACCAACCGATTCAACGACCTCAACTTTCAAAAACACCAACAGATTCTACAACATCCTCAACTTTTAAAAATAAAAACAAGTTCAACAAAAAAATTGATAACACCAACAAATTCAACAACAGCCTCAACAATTAAAAACACAAAAAAATAGAACAACAATCGCAACATTGAAAAATACCAACAAATTCAACAACGACCACAACATTGAAAATTACAAAACAGTTCAAAAAATAACATTGATAACACCAACAAATTCAACAACAACCTCAACATTGAAAAACACCAACAAATTCAACAAGAACCTCAACATTGAAAAACACCAACAAATTCAACAACAACCTCAATATTGAAAAACACCAACAAATTCAACAACAATCTAACTTTGAAAAATACTAAAAAGTTCGAAAAATAACATTGATAACACCAACAAGTTTAACAACAACCTCAACATTGAAAAACGCCAACAATTTCAACAGAACCTCAATATTGAAAATCGAAACAATTTCAACAACAACCTCAACTATTAAAAGTACCAAAAAGTTCAACAAAACAAACGTTGATAACACCAACAAATTCATCAACAACCTCAATATTGCAAATCACCAGCAAATTCAACAACCTCAACATTGAAAAACACAAAACATTTCAAAAGAAAGCATTGATAACAGCAACAAATTCAACAACAACCTCATCAGTGATAAACACCATCAAATTCAACAATAACCACAACTTTTAAAAGTAAAAAAAAGTTGAAAAAAGAACATTGATAACACCAACAAATTCAACAAAAACCTCAACAATGAACAGCAAAGAAAAATAAAACAACAATCTCAACAATGAAAGACAACCAACAAATTCCAAATCAACCTCAACCTTTAAAATTACAAATAAGTTCAACAAAATAAACATTGATAACATCAATAAATTCTTCAAAAACCTCAACTTTGAGAAGCACAAAAAAGTTCAAATAAAACAATTGATAACCCCAAGAAATTCAACAACAACAGCAATATTAAAAATCACCAAGCAATTCAACAACCTCAACTTTGACAAACAGCAACAAATTCAACAACATCCTCAACTTTAAAAATATAAACAAGTTCAAAAAAAAATTGATAACACCAACAAATTCAACAACATCGTCAACAATGAAAAACACCAACAAATTCAACAAAAACCTCAATATTGAAAAATACAAAACAGTTCAAAAAATAACATTGATAACACCAACAAATTCAACAACAACCCCAATATTAAAAATCACCAACAAATTCAATAACAACCTCAACATTGAAAAACACCAACAAATTCAACAACAAACTCAACATTGAAAAAGACCAACAAATTCAACTACAAACTCAACATTGAAAAGCACCAACAAATTCAACAGCAACTTCAACATTGAATAATACAAAACAGTTCAAAAAATAACATTGATAACACCAACAAATTCAACAACAAACTCAATATTGAAAATCACCAACATATTCAACAACATCAACATTGAAAAACACCAATAAATTCAACTACAACCTCAACATTGAAAAACACAAAACAAATTCAACAACAACCTCAACATTGAAAAGGAATAAAAAATTCAGCAACAACCTCAACTTTTAAAACTAAAAAAAAAGTTCAACAAAATAAACATTGACAACACCAACAAATTCAACTACATCCTCAATGTTTAAAGTCACCAACAAATGCAACAACCTCAACATTGAAAAACACCAACAAATTTAAGAACCAACTCAACAATGGAAAGACCACAAAATTCAACAAAAACCTCACCATTGAGAAACACCAACAAATTCAACAAGAACCTCAACATTGAAAAACACCAACAAATTCAAGACAAACCTCAACAATGATATAAAAGAAAATATTCAACAACAACCTCAACATTGAAAAATACAAAATGTTCAAAAAATAACATTAATAACATCAACAAATTCCACAACAACCTAAATATTGAAATATCACCAAAAAATTCAACAACCTCAACACTGTATATCACCAACAAATTAATCAACAACCTCAAATTTGAAAAACACAAAAAAGTTCAAAAAAAACCATTGATAACAACAACAAATTCAACAACAACCTCTATATTGAAAATCACCAACAAATTCAACGACCTTAACTTTGAAAAACACCAATAAATTCTACAACAACCTCAACATTGAAAAACAACATCAAATTTAACAACAACCTCAACAATGAAAACACCAACAAATTCAACAAAAACCTCACCATTGAAAAACACCAACAAATTCAACAACAACCTCAACAATGAACAGCAACAAGAAATTCAACAACAACCTCAACATTGAAAACCGCCAACAAATTCAACAACATCCTCAACAATGAAAAACAACCAACAAATTCAAAATCAACCTCAACGTTTAAACGTACAAAAAAGTTCAACAAAATAAACATTGATAACATCAATAAATTCAGCAAAAACCTCAACTTTGAAAAACACAAAAAAGTTCAAAAAAAACCATTGATAACCCCAACAAATTCAACAGCAACAGCAATATTGAAAATCACCAACCGATTCAACGACCTCAACTTTCAAAAACACCAACAGATTCAACAACATCCTCAACTTTTAAAAATACAAACAAGTTCAACAAAAAAATTGATAACACCAACAAATACAACA
Organism: Cetorhinus maximus; assembly: GCF_964194155.1. Classification (NCBI taxonomy): domain Eukaryota; kingdom Metazoa; phylum Chordata; class Chondrichthyes; order Lamniformes; family Cetorhinidae; genus Cetorhinus; species Cetorhinus maximus. The sequence goes on along the minus strand of NW_027596282.1, from coordinate 139,143 downwards.
ACATCCTCAACAATGAAAAACACGAAAAAATTCTACAACAACCTCAACATTGAAAAACACCAACAAATTCAACTACAAACTCAACATTGAAAAATACAAAACAGTTCAAAAAATAACATTGATAACACCAAATTTCAACAACAACCTCAATATTGAAAATCCAAACAATTTCAACAACAACCTCAACTATTAAAAGGACCAAAAAGTTCAACAAAACAAACGTTGATAATACCAACAAATTCATCAACAACCTCAATATTCCAAATCACCAGCAAATTCAACAACCTCAACATTGAAAAAGACAAAACAGTTCAAAAGAAAACATTGATAACACCAACAAATTCAACAACATCAACATTGAAAAACACCAACAAATTAAACAACAACCTCAACATTTAAAAGTACAAAAAAGTTCAACAAAATGAACAGTGAAAATACCAATAAATTCAACAACGACCACAACTTTTAAAAATACAAACAAGTGCAACAAAATAAACATTGATGACACTGTCCAATTCAACAACAACCTCAACATTTAAAATCACCAATAAATTCACCAACCTAAACACTGAATATCACCAACAAGTTCAACAACAACATCAACAATGAAAAACATCAACAAATTTAACAACAACCTCAACATTGAAAATCACCAACAAATTCAACAGCAACCTCATCATTGAAAAACACCAACAAATTCAACAACAACCTCAACTTTTACATGTACTAAAAAGTTGAAAAAAGCCATTGATAACACCAACAAATTGAACAACAACCTCAATATTGAAAATCACCAACAAATTCAACAACAACCTCAACATTGAAAATCACCAACAAATTCAACAACAACCTCATCAGTGATAAACACCAACAAATTCAACAATAACCTCAACTTTAAAAAGTAGAAAAAAGTTGAAAAAAGAACATTGATGACACCAACAAATTCAACAAAACCCTCAACAATGAACAGCAACAGAAAATAAAACAACAACCTCAACATTGAAAAACGCCAACAAATTCAACAACAACTTCAACAATGAAAAACAACGAACAAATTCCAAATCAACCTCAACCTTTAAAATTACAAATAAGTTCAACAAAATAAACATTGATAACATCAATAAATTCTGCAAAAACCTCAACTTTGAGAAACACAAAAAAGTTCCAATAATACAATTGATAACCCCAACAAATTCTAAACAACAGCAATATTAAAAATCACATACCAATTCAACGACCTCAACTTTGAAAAACACCAACAAATTCAACAACATCCTCAACTTTTAAAACTACAAACAAGTTCAAAAAAAATTGATAACACCAACAAATTCAACAACATCCTCAACAATGAAAAACACCAACAAATTCAACAACAGCCTCAAAAATGAAAAACACCAAAAAATTGAACAACAATCGCAACATTGAAAAATACCAACAAATTCAACAACAACCTCAACATTGAAAAATACAAAACAGTTCAAAAAATAACATTGATAACACCAACAAATTCAACAACAACCCCAATATTAAAAATCACCAACAAATTCAATAACAACCTCAACATTGAAAAACACCAACAAATTCAACAAAAAACTCAATTTTGAAAAAGACCAACAAATTCAACTACAACATCCACATTGAAAAGTACCAACAAATTCAACAGCAACTTCAACATTGAATAATACAAAACAGTTCAAAAAATAACATTGATAACACCAACAAATTCAACAACAACCCCAATATTGAAAAACACCAACAAATTCAAAAACAACCTCAACGTTTAAAAGTAACAAACAGTTCAAAAAATAACATTGATAACACCAACAAATTCAACAACAACCTCAATATTGAAAATCACCAACAAATTCAACAACAACCTCAACCTTTAAAAGTACTAAGAAGTCCGAAACAGAACTTTGATAACACCAACAAATTGTACAACATCCTCTGAATTGAAAATCACCAACAAATTCAACATCCTCAACGTTAAAAAACAACCTTAACTTTTAAAAATACAAACAAGTTCAACAAAAGACATTGATAACACCAAGAAATTCAACAACAACGTCAACAATGAAAAACACCAACAAATTCAACAACAACCTCAACATTAAAAAACGCCAACATATTCAACAACAACCTCAATATTGAAAATCACCAACAAATTCAACAACCTTAACGCTGAATATCAACGACTAATACGCAACAACCTCAAATTTGAAAAACACAAAAAAGTTGAAAAAAAATATTCATAAAACCAAGAAATTCAACAACAACCTTAATATTTAAAAACGCCAACAAATTCAATAACAACCTCAACATTGAAAAACACCAACAAATTCAACAACAACCTCAATATTGAAAATCACCAACAAATTCAACAACCTTAATATTGAAAATCACCAACAAATTCAACAACATCAACAATGAAAAACACCAAAATTCAACAACCGCAACATTGAAAAATATAAACAAAATCAAGACCAACCTCAACATTGAAAAATACAAAAAAGTTGATAACAGCAACAAATTCAACAACAAACACAATATTGAAAATCACCAACAAATTCAACAACATCAACATTGAAAATCACCCACAAATTCAAGAACATCCTCAAAATTGAAAAAAACACCAACAAATTCAACAACAAGCTCAACTTCCAAAAATACAAATAAGTTTTAAAAAGAACATTTATAACACCAACAAATTAAAACAACAACCTCAATATTGAAAGTCACCAACAAATTCAACAACAACCTCAACTTTTAAAAAAAGAGAAAAAGTTCAAAAAAAACATTGATAACACCAACAAATTCAACAATAACCTCAATATTGAATGACACGAACAGATTCAACAACAACCTCAATATTGAAAGTTTCAAATAAATTCAACAACAACCTCAATACTGAAAGAAACCAACAAATTCAACAACAGCCTCAACATTGAAAAATGCCAACAAATTCAACAAAAACCTCAACATTGAAAAACACCAACAAATTCAACAACAACCTCAACTTTTAAAAGAAGAGAAAAAGTTCAAAAAAAACATTGATAACACCAACAAATTCAACAACAACCTCAACATTGAAAAACGCCAACAAATTCAACAACATGCTCAATATTCAAAGTCACCAACAAATTCAACAACAACCTCAACGTTGAAAAACACCAACAAATGAAACAACAACCTCAATATTGATAATCAACACAAAATTCAACAACAACCTCAACATTGAAAACACCAACAATTTCTACAACAACCTCAACATTTAAAACTACAAAAAAGTTCAAAAAAGATCATTGATAAAAACCACAAATTTAACAACAACCTCAACATTGGAAAAACACCAACAACTTCAACAACCTCAACAATGTAAAAAACCAAAAAATTCAACAACAACTGCATCATTGAAAATTACCAACAAATTCAACAACAACCTCAGCATTAAAAAATACAAAAAAGTTCAAAAAATAACATTGATAACGCCAACAAATTCAACAACAAATTCCATGTTGAAAATCACCAACAAATTCAACAACAACCTCAACATTGAAAAAAACTGACAAATTCAACAACAAGCACAACTTGCTAAAATACAAAAAAGTTCAAAAAATAACATGGATAACACGAATAAATTCAACAACATCCGCAACACTGAAAAACAACAACAAATTTAACAATAACCTCAACAATTAAAACCAACAATAAATTCAAGAACAACCTCAAATTTGAAAAAACACCAACAAATTCAACAACAAGCTCAACTTCCAAAAATACAAATAAGTCTTAAAAAGAACATTTATAACACCAACAAATTAAAACAACAACCTCAATATAGAAAGTCCCCTACAAATTCAACAACAACCTCAACTTTTAAAAAAAGAGAAAAAGTTCAAAAAAAACATTGATAACACCAACAAATTCAAGAATAACCACAATATTGAAAGACACGAACAGATTCAACAACAACCTCAATATTGAAAGTCCCCTACAAATTCAACAACAACCTCAACTTTTAAAAAAAGAGAAAAAGTTAAAAAAAAACATTGATAACACCAACAAATTCAAGAATAACCTCAATATTGAAAGACACGAACAGATTCAACAACAACCTCAATATTGAAAGTCACCAACAAATTCAACAACAACCTCAATACTGAAAGACAACAACCAATTCAACAACAACCTCAACATTGAAAAATGCCAACAAATTCAACAAAAACCTCAACATCGAAAAACACCAACAAATTCAACAACAACCTCAACCTTTAAAAGTAAAAAAAAGTTTAAAAAATAACATTTATAACACCAACAAATTCAACAACAACCTCAATATTGAAAATCACCAAGAAATTCAACAACCTCAACATTGAAAAACACCCACAAATTCAACAACAAACTCAACTTTTAAAAATAAAAATTTATTCAACAAAAGACATTGATAACAGCAAGAAATTCAACAACACACTCAACATTGAAAAACACCAACAAATTCAACAACAACCTCAACATTGAAAAAACACCAACAACTTCAACAACAACATCAACATTAAAAAATACAAAAAAGTTAAAAAAACAACTTTGGTAGCACCAACAAATTCAACAACAACCTCAACATTGAAAAACACCAACAAATTTTACAACAACCTCAAAAATAAAAAAAAGTTTAAAAAAAAAACATTGATAACACCAACAAATTCAACGACAACCTCAATATTGAAAGTCAACAACAAATTCAATAACAACCTCAATATTGAAAGACACCAACAAGTTCAACAAAAACCTCAACATTGAAAAAAACCAACAAGCACAACAATGAATAACTCCAAAAAATTCAACAGCAACCGCAACATTCAAAAATACCAACAAATTCAACAATAACTTCAACATTGAAAAATACAAAAAAGTTCAAAAAAATAACATTGATAACACCATCAAATTCAACAACAAACACAATATTGTAAATGACCAACAAATTCCACAACATCTACATTGAAAAACAACAACAAATTCAAAAACAAACTCAACAATGAATAACACCAAAAAATTCAACAACAACCGCAACATTCAAAAATACCAACAAAATCATCAACAAGCTCAACTTTCAAAAATACAAAAAAGTTCAAAAAATAACATTGATAACAGCAACAAATTCAACAACAACCTCAATATTGAAAATCACCAACAAATTCAACAACAACCTCAATTTTTAAATGAAGAGAAAAAGAAAAACAAACATTGATAGCACCAACAAATTCAAGAATAACCTCAATATTGAAAGTCACCAACAAATTCAACAACAACCTCAATATTGAAAGACACCAACTAATTCAACAACAACCTCAACAGTGAAAAACGCCAACAAATGCAACAACAACCTCAACATTGAAAAACACCAACAAATTCAACAACAAACTCAATATTGAAAATCACCAACAAATTCAACAAACTCAATATTGAAAATCACCAACAAATTCAACAACAACCTCAATATTGAAAGACACCAACTAATTCAACAACAACCTCAACAGTGAAAAACACCAACAAATTCAACAACAACCTCAACATTGAAAAACACCAACAAATTCAACAACAAACTCAATATTGAAAATCACCAACAAATTCAACAACCTCAATATTGAAAATCACCAACAAATTCAACAACAACCACAATATTGAAAGACACCAACAAATTCAACAACTACCTCAATATTGAAAAACATCAACAACTTCAACAACATCAACAATGCAAAACACCAAAATTCAACAACCGCAACATTGAAAAATATAAACAAAATCAAGACCAACCTCAACATTGATAAAAACCAACAAATTCATCAACAAGCTCAACGTTCAACAATACAAAAAAGTTAAAAAAATAACATTGATAACAGCAACAAATTCAACAACAACGTCAACATTGAAAAACACTAAAAAATTCAACAACAAGCTCAGCATTGAAAAATACAAAAAAGTTCAAAAAATAATATGCATAACGCCAACAAATTCAAAAACAATCTCAACGTTGAAAAACACCAACAAATTTAACAACAACCTCAACAATTAAAAACAACAAAAAATTCAACAACAACCTCAATATTGAAAATCACCAACAAATTCAACAACAACCTCAACATTGAAAAACGCCAACAAATTCAACAACAAACTCAACCTTTAAAAATACAAAAAACTTGAACAAAAAAACTTGGATAACACCAACAAATTCAACAAAAAACTCAATATTGCAAATCACCAACAAAATCAACATCAACATTGCAAAAAAACAACAAATTCAACAACAACCTCAACATTGAAAAACACCAATGAATTCAACAAAAACTTCAACATTGAAAAACACCAACAAATTCAACAAAAACTTCAACATTGATAACAACAACAAATTCAACAACAACCTCAATATAGAAAGTCACCATCATATTCAACAACAACCTCAACATTGAAAAACACCAACATATTCAACAACATCAACATTGCAAAAAACCAACAAATTCAGCAACAACCTCAACATTGAAAAACACCAATGAATTCAACAACAACCTTAATTTTTAAAAATACAAACTCACTCAACAAAAAAATTTGATAACACCAACAAATTCAACAACAACCACAACATTCAAAAACACCAACAAATTCAACAACAACCTCCACATTCAAAAACACCTTCAAATTCAACAACAACCTCATCATGAAAAACACCTAAAAGTTCAACAACAACCGCAACAGTGAAAATACCAACAAATTCAACAACAACCTCAACCTTTAAAAGTACAAATAAGTTAAAGAAAGAACTTTGATAACACCAACAAATTGAACAACATCCTCAGAATTGAAAATCACCAACAAATTCAACATCCTCAACATTCAAAAACACCAACAAATTCAACAACAACCTTAACTTTTAAAAATACAAACAAGTTCAACAAAAGACATTGATAACACCAAAAAATTCAACAACAACGTCAACAATGAAAAACACAAACAAATCCAAAAACAACCTCAACATTGAAAAACACCGACAAATTAAACAACAACCTCAACATTGAAAAAACACCAACAACTTCAACAACCTCAACAATGAAAAACACCAACAAATTCAACAACAACCTCAACATTGAAAGACACCAACAACTTCAACAACATCAACAATGAAAAACACCAGAAATCAACAATAACCTCAACATTGAAAAATACAAAAAAGTTCAAAAAATAACATGCATAACGCCAACAAATTCATAAACAATCTCAACATTGAAACACACCAACAAATTTAACAACAACATCAACAAATAAAAACAACAAAAAATTCAACAAAAACCTCAATATTGAAAATCACTAACAAATTCAAGAACAACCTCAACATTGAAAAACGCCAACAAATTCAACAACAAACTCAACTTTTAAAAATACAAACAACTTGAACAAAAAAACTTGGATAACATCAACAAATTCAACAAAAAACTCAATATTGAAAATCACCAACAAATTCAACAACATCAACATTGCAAAAAACCAACAAATTCAACAACAACCTCAACATTGAAAAACACCAATGAATTCAACAACAAGCTCAACTTTTAAAAATACTAAAAAGTTTAAAAAAGAACATTGATAAGACCAACAAATTCAACAACAACCTCAACAGAGAAAGTCACCATCATATTCAACAACAACCTCAACTTTGAAAAACACCAACAAATTCAACAACAACCTCAATATTGAAAATCACCTACAAATTCAACAACATCTACATTGAAAAACACGAATAAATTCAACAACAAGCTCAACATTGAAAAAGACCAACAAATTCAATTACAAGCTCAACTTCCAAAAATACAAAAAAGTGTAAAAAATAACATTGATAACACAAACAATATCAACAACAACTTCAATCATTAAAAGTACAAAAAAGTTCAAAAAATAACAATGATAACACCAACAAATTCAACAACATCAACATTGAAAAACACCAACAAAGTCAACAACAACCTTAATTTTAAAAAATACAAATTTATTCAACAAAAAACTTTGATAACACCAACAAATTCAACAACAACCTCATCTTACAAAAACACCTAAAAGTTCAACAACAATGTCAACATTGAAAAATACCAACAAATTTAACAACAACGTCAACAATGAAAAACATCAAAAAATTTAACAAAAAATTCAACACCAACCTCAACCTTTAAAAGTATAAAAAAGTTCAAAAAATAACATTGATAACGCCAACAAAATCAACAACAAACTCAATGTTGAAAATCAGCAACAAATTCAACATCCTCGACGTTGAAAAACACCAAGTAATTCAAGAACAACCTCAACATTGAAAAACACCGACAAATTTACCGAAAACCTCAACATTAAAAAAACACCAACAACTTCAACATCCTCAACAATGAAAAACACCAAAAAAATAAACGACAACCGTAACATTGAAAAATACCAACAAATTCAACAACAACCTCAACATTGAAAAATACAAAAAAGTTCAAAAAATAACACTGATAACACCAACAAAATCAACAACAAACTCAGTGTTGAAAATCAGCATCAAATTCAACAACATCAACATTGAAAAACACCAACAAATTCAACAACAAGCTCAACTTTCAAAAATACAAAGAAGTTCAAAAAATAAAATGGATAACACCAACAAATTCAACAACAACCTCAACATTGAAAAAGATCAACAAATATAACAACAACCTCAACAACTAAAAAGAACAACAAAGTCAACAAAAACCTGAACATTGAAAAATAACAATAAATTCAACTACAACCTCAGATTTGAAAAACACCAAAAAATTCAACAACAACCTCAACATTGAAAAACACCAACAAATTCAACAACAACCTCAATATTGAAAGACACCAACAAGTTCAGCAACAACCTCAACATTGAAAAACACCAACAACTTCAACAAGCTCAACAATGAATAACACCAAAAAATTCAACAACAACCGCAACATTGAAAAACGCCAACAAAATCAACAACCTTAATATTGAAAGACACCAACAAATTCAACAACAACTTCAATATTGAAAGTCAACAACAAACTCAACAACAACCTCAATATTGAAAGACACCAACAAATTCAACAACAACCTCAACATTGAAAAACGGCAACAAATTCAGAAACAAATTCAACATTGAAAAACACCAACAACATCAACAACCTTAATATTGAAAGACACCAACAAATTCAACAACAACTTCAACATTGAAAAACACCAACAACTTCAACAACCTTAATATTGAAAATCACCAACAACTTCAACAAACTCAACTTTGAAAAACACCAACAAATTCAACAACAACCTTAACTTTTAAAAATACAAAAAAGTTCAACCAAAGACATTGATAACACCAACAAATTCAACAACAACCTCAACAATGAAAAACACCAAAAAATTCAACAACAACCTCAATATTGAAAGACACCAACAAATTCAACATTTACCTCAACATTGAAAAAGACCAACAACTTCAACAACCTGATCAATGAAAAATACCGAAAAATTCAACAACAACCGCAACATTCAAAGATATAAACAAATTCAACATGAAACTCAACATTGAAAAGTACAAAAAGTTCAAAAAATAACGTTGATAACACCAACAAATTCAACAACAAACTCAATATTGAAAATCTCCAACAAATTCAACAACATCAACATTGAAAAACACCAATAAATTGAACAACAATCTCAAAATTGAAAAACACCAAGATATTCAACAACAAGCTCAACTTTCAAAAATACAAAAAGGTTCAAAAAATAACATGGATAACACCAACAAATTCAACAACAAACTCAACATTGAAAAACACCAACAAATATAACAACAGCCTCAACAATTAAAAACCACAAAAAATTCAACAAAAAGCTGAACATTGAATAACAACAATAAATTCAACAACAACCGCAACATTGAAAAACTCCGACAAATTCAACAACCTCAATATTGAAAGACATCAACAAGTTCAACAACAACCAAACATTGAAAAACACCAACAACTTCAACCATTTCAACAATGAATAACACCAAAGAATTCAACAACAACCGCAACATTGAAAAACCCCAAAAACTTCAACAACCTTAATATTGAAAATCACCAACAAATTCAACAAACTCAACTTTGAAAGACAACAACAAATTCAACAACAACCTGAACTTTTAAAAATACAAAAAAGTTCAACCAAAGACATTGATAACACCAACAAATACAAAAACAACCTCAACAATGAAAAACACCAACAAATTCAACAACAACCTCAATATTGAAAGACACCAACAAATTCAACATCTACCTCAACATTGAAAAACACCAACAACTTCAACAACCTCAACAATGAATAGCACCAAAAAATTCAACAACAACCGCAACATTGAAAAATACCAACAAATTCAACAACAACATCAACATTGTAAAATACAAAAAAGTTCAAAAAAAAAGTTGATAACACCATCAAATTCAACAACAAACTCAATATTGAAAATCACCAACAAATTCCACAACATCAGCATGAAAAACACCATCAAATTCAACAACAAGATCAACTTTCAAAAATACAAAAAAGTTCAAAAAATAACATTGATAACAGCAACAAATTCAATAACAACCTCAACAATGAAAATCACCAACAAATTCAACAACAACCTCAACTTTTAAAAGAAGAGAAAAAGTTCAAAAAAACCAATGATAACACCAACAAATTCAACAACAACCTCAATTTTGAAAGAAACCAACAACTTCAACAACCTTAATATTGAAAGGCACCAACAAATTCAACAACAACCACAACATTGAAAAACACCAACAAATTCAACAACAACCTCAACCCTTAAAAGTACAAAAAAGTTCAAAAAAGAACTTTGATAACACCAACAAATTCAACAACAACCTCAACATTGAAAAACGCCAACAAATTCAACAACAATCTCAACATTGAAAAAAAACCAACAACTTCAACAACCTTCATGTTGAAAGACACCAACAAATTCAACAACAACATCAACATTGAAAAACGCCAACAAATTCAACAACAACCTCAACCTTTAAAAGTACTAAAAAGTTCAAAAAAGAACTTTGATAACACCAAAAAATTCAACAACTACCTCAATATTGAAAATCACCAGCAAATTCAACAACCTCAATAATTGAAAAACACCAACAAATTCAACAACAACCTTAAATTTTAAAAATACAAAAAAGCTCAACCAAAGACATTGATAACACCAACAAATTCAACAACAACCTCAACAATGAAAAACACCAACAAATTCAACAACAACCTCAATATTGAAAGAGAGAAACGAATTCAACAACTACCTCAACATTGAAAAACACCAACAACTCCAACAAACTCAACAATGAAAAATACCAAAAAATTCAACAACAACCGCAACATTCAAAAATATAAACAAATTCAACAACAAGCTCAGCTTTCAAAAATACAAAAATGTTCAAAAAATAACATGGACAACGCCAACAAATTCAAAAACAATCTCAACATTGAAAAACACCAACAAATTTAACAACAAACTCAACAATTAAAAAGAACAAAAAATCTAGCAAAAACATCAACATTGCAAAAAACCAACAAATTGAACAACAACCTCAACATTGTAAAACACCAACAAATTCAACAACAACCTCAACATTGTAAAATACAAAAAAGTTCAAAAAATAAAGTTGATAACACCAACAAATTCAACAACAAACTCAATATTGAAAATCACCAACAAATTCAACAACATCAACAAATTCAACAACAACCTCAACATTGAAAATCACCATAAATTCAACAACAACCTCAACTTTTAAAAGAAGAGAAAAAGTTCCAAAAAAAACATTGATAACACCAAGAAATTCAACAACAACCTCAATATTGAAAAACGCCAACAAATTCAACAACAAGCTCAACATTGAAAAACGCCAACAAATTCAACAACAACCTCAACTTTTAAAAGTACAAAAAGTTCAAAAAAGAAATTTGATAACTCCAAAAAATTCAACAACAACCTCAATATTGAAAATCACCAAAAAATTCAACAACTTCAACATTGAAAAGCACCAACAAATTCAACAACAACCTTAACTTTTAAAAATACAAAAAAGATCAACAAAAGACATTGATAACACCAACGAATTCAAGAATAACCTCAATATTGAAAAAAACCAACAAATTCAACAACAATCTCAACATTGAAAAACACCAAAAACTTCAACAACCTTAATATTGAAAGACACCAACAAATTCAACAACCTCAACATTGAAAAACGCCAACAAATTCAACAACAACCTCAAACTTTAAAAGTATAAAAAGTTCAAAAAAGTACTTAGATAACACAAAAAATGCAACAACAACCTCAATATTTAAAATCACCAACATATTCAACAACCTCAACATTGAAAAACAACATCAAATTCAACAACAACCTGATCTTTTAAAAATACAAAATAGTTTAACAAAAGACATTGTTAACACCAACGAATTCAAGAATAACCTCAATATTGAAAAAAACCAACAAATTCAACAACAATCTCAACATTGAAAAACACCAAAAACTTCAACAACCTCACCAATAAGTTGAAGTTTTTGGTGTTTTTCAATGTTGAGATTGTTGTTGAATTTGTTGGTTTTTTTCAATATTTAGGTTATTCTTGAATTCGTTGGTGTTATCAATGTCTTTTGTTGATCTTTTTTGTATTTTTAAAAGATCAGGTTGTTGTTGAATTTGATGTTGTTTTTCAATGTTGAGGTTGTTGAATATGTTGGTGATTTTAAATATTGAGGTTGTTGTTGCATTTTTTGTGTTATCTAAGTACTTTTTTGAACTTTTTATACTTTTAAAGTTTGAGGTTGTTGTTGAATTTGTTGGCGTTTTTCAACATATTCAACAACCTCACCAATAAAAAACACCAACAAATTCAACAAAAACCTGAATATTGAAATACACCAACAAATTCAACAACTACCTCAACATTGAAAAACACCAACAACTTCAACAACCTCAACAATGAAAAGCACCAAAAAATTCAACAACAACCGCAACATTCAAAAATATAAACAAATTCAACACCAACCTCAACATTGAAAAATACAAAAAAGTTCAAAAAATAACGTTGATAACACCAATAAATTCAACAACAAACTCAATATTGAAAAACATCAACAAATTCAACAAAAAGCTCAACTTTCAAAAATATAAAAAAGTTCAAAAAATAACATGGATAACACCAACAAATTCAAAAACAACCTCAACATTGAAAAACACCAAGAAATATAACAACAACCTCAACAATTAAAAACAACAATAAATTCAACAACCTCAGCCTTGTAAAACACCAACAAATTCAACGACAACATCAACATTGAAAAACACCAACAAATTCAACAACAACATCAATATTGACAGACAACAACAAGTTGAACAACAACATCAACATTGAAAAACACCAACAACTTCAACAATCTCAACAATGAATAACACCAAAAAATTCAAGAACAACCGTAACAGTGTAAAATACAAAAAAGTTCAAAAAATAAAGTTGATAACACCAACAAATTAAACAACAAACTCAATATTGAAAATCACCAACAAATTCAACAACATCAACATTGAAAAAAACCAACAAATTCATCAACAAGATCAACTTTCAAAAATTCAAAAAAGTTCAAAAAATAACATTGATAACAGTGACCAATTCAACAACAACCTCAACATTGAAAATCACCAACAAGTTCAATAACAACCTCAACTTTTAACAGAAGAGAAAAAGTTCCAAAAAAAATTGATAACACCAACAAATTCAACAATAACCTCAATATTGAAAGACAGGAACAAATTCAACAACAACCTCAATATTGAAAGACACCAACAAATTCAACAATAACCTCAACATTGAAAAACACCAACAAATTCAAGAACAACCTCAACATTAAAAAAAAAACAAAGTCATCAACAAGCTGATCTTTCAAAAATACAAAAAAGTTCAAAAAATAACATTTATAACAGCAACAAATTCAACAACAACGTCAACATTGAAAAGCACTAACAAATTCAACATCAACCTCAACACTGAAAAATGCAAAGAAGTTCAAAAAATAACATTGATAACACCAACAAATTCAACAAAAAACTCAATATGGGAAATCACCAACAAATTCAACAACGTCACAATTGCAAAAAACCAACAAATTAAACAACAACCTCAACATTGAATTACAACAATAAATTCAACAACAAACACAACATTGAAAAACACCAACATATTAAACAACAAGCTCAACTTTCAAAAATACGAAAAAGTTCAAAAAAGAACATTGATAACACTAACAAATTAAACAACAACCTCAACATTGAAAAACAACTAAAAATTCAACAACAACCACAACATTGAAAAATACCAACAAATTCAACAACAACCTCAACCTTTAAAAGTACAAAAAAGTTCAAGAAAGAACTTTCATAACACCAACAAATTGAACAACATCCTCAGAATTGAACATCATCAACAAATTCAACATCCTCAACATTGAAAAACACCAACAAATTCAACAACAACCTCAATTTTTAAAAATACAAACACGTTCAACAAAAGACATTGATAACACCTAGAAATTCAACAACAACCTCAACAATGAAAAACACGAACAAATTCAACAACAAGCTCAACTTTCAAAAATACAAAAAACTTTTAAAAAGGACATTTATAACACCAACAAATTCAACAACAACCTCAACCTTTAAAAGTACAAAAAAGTTCAAGAAAGAACTTTCATAACACCAACAAATTGAACAACATCCTCAGAATTGAACATCATCAACAAATTCAACATCCTCAACATTGAAAAACACCAACAAATTCAACAACAACCTCAATTTTTAAAAATACAAACACGTTCAACAAAAGACATTGATAACACCTAGAAATTCAACAACAACCTCAACAATGAAAAACACGAACAAATTCAACAACAAGCTCAATTTTCAAAAATACAAAAAACTTTTAAAAAGGACATTTATAACACCAACAAATTCAACAACAACCTCTATATTAAAAGTCACCAACAAATTCAACAACAACATCAACTTTTAAAAGAAGAGAAAAAGTTCAAAAAAAACATTGATAACACCAACAAATTCAACAACAACCACAACATTGAAAAACACCAACAAATTTAACAACAACGTCAACAATGAGAAACACCAAAAAATTTAAACAAAAAATTTAAAAACTCAACATTGAAAAATAACAACAAATTCAACAACAACCTCATCCTTAAAAAGTAGAAAACAGTTCAAAAAATAACGTTGATAATACCAACAAATTCAACAACAACTTCAATATTGAAAATCACCAACAAATTCAACAACCTCAACATTGAAAAACACCTACAAATTCAACAACAACCTCAACATTGAATAACACCTACAAATTCAACAACAACCGCAACATTCAAAAATATAAAGAAATTCAACACCAACCTCAACATTGAAAAATACAAATAAGTTCAAAAAATAACGTTGATAACACCAATAAATTCAACAACAAACTCAATATTGAAAATCACCAACAAATTCAACATCAACATTGAAAAACACCAACAAATTCAAGAACAACCTCAACATTGAAAAAAAACAAATTCATCAACAAGCTCAACTTTCAAAAATACAAAAAAGTTCAAAAAATAACATTGATAACAGCAACAAATTCAACAACAACCTCAACATTCAAAAATACAAAAAAGTTCAAAAAATAACGATGATAACACCAACAAATTCAACAAGAAACTCAATATTGAAAATCACCAAGAAATTCAACAACATCAACATTGAAAAACACAAACAAATTCAACAACAACCTCAACACTGAAAAACACAAACAATTCAACAACAACCTCAACATTGATAAACACCAACAAATTTATCAACAACCTCAACAATTAAAAACAACAAAATATTCAACAAAAACCTCAATATTGAAAGTCGCCTACAAATTCAACAAGAACCTCAACATTGAAAAACACCAAAAAATTCAACAAAAAGCTCAACTTTGAAAAATACAAAAAAGTTCAAAAAATTAGATGGATAACACCAACAAATTGAAAAACAACCTCAACATTGAAAAACACCAACAAATTCAACAATATTGACATTGAAAAACACCAACAAATTCAACAACAACCTCAACATTGAAAAAAACCAACAAATTGAACTACAACTACAACTTTGAATAATACAAAAAAGTTCAAAAAATAACATTGATAACAGTAACAAATTCAACAACGACCTGAACATTGAAAAACACCAACAAATTCAACCAGAACCTCAAAATTAAAAAACACCAACAAATTCAGTAACAACCTCCACATTGAAAAATACCAGCAAATTCAACTACCTCAACATTGAAAAATACAAAAAAGTGCAAAAAATAACATTGATAACACCTACAAATTCAACAACAACCTCAATATTGAAAATCACCAACAAATTCAACAACAACCTCAACATTGAAAAACACCAACAAATTCAACATCAACCTCAACATTGAAAAATGCAAAGAAGTTCAACAAATAACGTTGATAACTCCAACAAATTCAACAAAAAACTCAACATGGGAAATCACCAACAAATTCAACAACATCAACATTGCAAAAAACCAACAAATTAAACAACAACCTCAACATTGAATAACGACAATAAATTCAACAACAAACACAACATTGAAAAACACCAACATATTAAACAACCAGCTCAACTTTCAAAAATACGAAAAAGTTCAAAAAAGAATATTGATAACACTAACAAATTCAACAACAACCTCAACATTGAAAAACACCTAATAATTCAACAACAACCGCAACATTGAAAAATGCCAACAAATTCAACAACAACCTCAACTTTTAAATGTACAAAAAAGTTCAAAAAAGAACTTTCATAACACCAACAAATTGAAGAACATCCTCAGAATTGAAAATCACCAACAAATTCAACATCCTCAACACAGAAAAACACCAACAAATTCAACAACAACCTCAACTTTTAAAAATACAAACACGTTCAACAAAAGACATTGATAAAACCAATAATTCAACAACAACCTCAACATTAAAAAACACCAAAAAAATTAACAACAACCTCAACATTGCAAAACAATAATAAATTCAACAACAACCTCAACGTTGCAAAAACTCGAACAAATTCAACAACAAGCTCAACTTTCAAAAATACAAAAAACTTTTAAAAACAACATTTATAACACCAAGAAATTCAACACCAACCTCTATATTAAAACTCACCAACAAATTCAACAACAACATCAACTTTTAAAAGAAGAGAAAAAGTTCAAAAAAAACATTGATAACACCAACAAATTGAACAACAACCACAACATTGAAAAACAAAAACAAATTCAACAACAACCTCAACCTTTAAAAGTACAAAACAGTTCAAAAAATAACGTTGATAACACCAACAAATTCAACAACAACCTCAACATTGAAAAACACCTACAAATTCAACAACATCCTCAACATTGAAAAATAATAGAAAATTCAACAACAACCGCAACATTGAAAAATAGCAACAAATTCAACAACAACCTCAACATTGTAAAATACAAAAAAGTTCAAAAAATATAGTTGATAACACCAACAAATTCAACAACAAACTCAATATTGAAAATCACCATTAATTCAACAACATCAACATTGAAAAACACCAGCAGATTCAACAACAACCTCAACATTGAAAAAAACCAACACATTCATCAACAAGCTCAACTTTCAAAAATACAAAAATGTTCAAAAAATAACATGGATAACAGCAACAAATTCAACAACAACCTCAACAATGAAAATCACCATCAAATTCAACAACAACCTCAACTTTTAAAAGAAGAGAAAAAGTTCAAAAAAACCAGTGATAACACCAACAAATTCAACAATAACCTCAATATTGAAAGACAGGAACAAATTCAACAACAACCTCAATTTTGAAAGAAACCAACAACTTCAACAACCTTAATATTGAAAGGCACCAACAAATTCAACAACAACCACAACATTGAAAAACGCCAACAAATTCAACAACAACCTCAACCCTTAAAAGTACAAAAAAGTTCCAAAAAGAACTTTGATAACACCAACAAATTCAACAACAACCTCAACATTGAAAAACGCTAACAATATTCAACAACAATCTCAACATTGAAAAACGCCAACAAATTCAACAACAACCTCAACTTTTAAAAGTACAAAAAGTCCAAAAAAGAACTTTGATAACTCCAAAAAATTCAACAACAACCTCAATATTGAAAATCACCAAAAAATTCAACAACTTCAACATTGAAAAGCACCAACAAATTCAACAACAACCTTAACTTATAAAAATGCAAAAAAGATCAACAAAAGACATTGATAACACCAACGAATTCAAGAATAACCTCAATATTGAAACACAGGAACAAATTCAACAACAACCTCAATATTGAAAGTCAACAACAAATTCAACAACAAACTCAACATTGGAAAAAACCAACAAATTCAACAACAATCTCAACATTGAAAAACACCAAAAACTTCAACAACCTTAATATTGAAAGACACCAACAAATTCAACAACCTCAACATTGAAAAACGCCAACAAATTCAACAACAACCTCAAACTTTAAAAGTATAAAAAGTTCAAAAAAGTACTTAGATAACACAAAAAATGCAACAACAACCTCAATATTTAAAATCACCAACAAATTCAACAACCTCAACATTGAAAAACAACATCAAATTCAACAACAACCTGATCTTTTAAAAATACAAAATAGTTTAACAAAAGACATTGATAACACCAACAAATTCAACAACCGCACCAATGAAAAACACCAACAAATTCAACAAAAACCTCAATATTGAAATACACCAACAAATTCAACAACTACCTCAACATTGAAAAACACCAACAACTTCAACAATGAAAAACATCAAAAAATTCAACAACAACCGCAACATTCAAAAATATAAACAAATTCAACACCAACCTCAACATTGAAAAATACAAAAAAGTTCAAAAAATAACGTTGATAACACCAATAAATTCAACAACAAACTCAATATTGAAAAACATCAACAAATTCAACAAAAAGCTCAACTTTCAAAAATATAAAAAAGTTCAAAAAATAACATGGATAACACCAACAAATTCAAAAACAACCTCAACATTGAAAAACACCAAGAAATATAACAACAACCTCAACAATTAAAAACAACAATAAATTCAACAACCTCAGCGTTGTAAAACACCAACAAATTCAACAACAACCTTAACTTTTAAAAATACAAAAAGGTTCAACAAAAGACATTGATATCACCAACAAATTCAACAAAAACCTCAACAATAAAAAACAACAACAAATTCAACAACAACCTCAATATTGAAAGACACCAACAAATTCAAGAACAAACTCTATATTGAAAATCATCAACAAATTCAACAACATCAACATTGAAAAACAGCAACAAATTCAATAACAAACTCAACATCGAAAAGGACCATCAAATTCATCAACAAGCTGAACTTTTAAAAGAAGTGAAAAAGTTCAAAAAATAACATTGATAACACCAACAAATTCAACAATAACCTCAATATTGAAAGACAGGAACCAATTTAACAACAAACTCAATATTGAAATTCAACAACAAATTCAACAACAACCTCAATATTGAAAGACACCAACAAATTCAACAACAAACTCACGTTGGAAAACACCAACAAATTCAACAACAATCTCAACATTAAAAAAAACACCAACAACTTCAACAACCTAAATATTGAAAGACACCAACAAATTCAACAACAACCTCAACATTGAAAAACGCCAACAAATTCAACAACAACCTCAACCTTTAAAAGTACAAAAAAGTTCAAAAAAGAACTTTGATAACACCAAAAAATTCAACAACAACCTCAATATTGAAAATCACCAACAAATTCCACAACCTCAACATTGAAAAACACCAACTTCAGCATCCTCAACAATGAAAAACACCAAAATTTTCAACAACATCCGCAACATTCACAAATATAAAGAAATTCAACACCAACCTCAACATTGAAAAATACAAAAAAGTTCAAAAAATAACCTTGATAACACCAATAAATTCAACAACAAACTCAATATTGAAAATCACCAACAAATTCGGCGTCAACATTGAGAAACACCAACAAATTCATCAACAAGCTCAACTTTCAAAAACACAAAATAGTTCAAAAAATAACATTGATAACAGCAACAAATTCAACAACAGCGTCAACATTGAAAATCACTAACAAATTCAACAAGGTCAGCTTTCAAAAATACAAAAAGTTCAAAAAATAACATAGATAATGCCAACAAATTCAAAAAATATCTTAACATTGAGATACACCAACAAATTTAACAACAACCTCAACAATTAAAATCAATAAAAAATTCAGCAAAAACATCAATATTGAAAGTCAACAACAAATTCAACAACATCATCATTGCAAAACACCAACAAATTCAAAAACAAGCTCAACATTGAAATACGCCAACAAATTCAACAAGAACCTTAACCTTGAAAAGTGCAAAAAAGTTCAAAAAAGAACTTTCATAACACCAAAAAATTCAAGAACAACCTCAATATTTAAAATCACCAACAAATTCAATAACCTCAGCATTAAAAAACATCAACAAATTCAACAATAACCTTAACTTTTAAAAATACAAAAAAGTTCAACAAAAGACATTGATAACAAAAACAAATTCAACAACAACCTCAACAATGAAAAACTCCAACAAATTCAACAACAACCTCAACATTGAAAAACACCAACAAATTCAAAAACAAAGTCAACGTTGAAAAAACACCAACAACTTCAACAAACTCAATAATGATAAACACCAAAAAATTCATCAACAACGGCAACATTGAAAAATACAAAAAAGTTCAAAAAATGACGTTGATAACACCAATAAATTCAACAACAAACTCAATATTGAAAATCACCAACAAATTCAACATCAACATTGAAAAACACCAACAAATTCAAGAACAACCTCAACATTGAAAAAAACCAACAACTTCATCAACAAGCTCAACTTTCAAAAATACAAAAAAGTTCAAAAAATAACATTGATAACAGCAACAAATTCAACAACAACCTCAACATTGAAAAATACAAAAAAGTTCAAAAAATAACGATGATAACACCAACAAATTCAACAAGAAACTCAATATTGAAAATCACCAACAGATTCAACATCAACATTGAAAAACACCAACAAATTCAACAACAAGCTCAATTATCAAAAATACAAAAAAGTTCAAAAAATAACACGGATAACACCAACAAATTGAAAAACAACCTAAACATTGAAAAGCACCAACAAATTCAACAACAACCTCAATATTGAAAGAAACCAACAAATTCAACAACAACCTCTACATTGTAAAACGCCAACAAATACAACAACAACCTAAATATTGAAAATCACCAACAAATTCAACAATATCAACATTGAAAAACACCAACAAATTCAACTACAACTTCAACTTTGAATAATACAAAAAAGTTCAAAAAATAACATTGATAACAGTAACAAATTCAACAATGACCTGAACATTGAAAAACACCAACAAATTCAACCAGAACCTCAAAATTAAAAAATACCAACAAATTCAGCAGCAACCTCAACATTGAAAAATACGAGCAAATTCAACTACCTCAACATTGAAAAATACAAACAGGTCCAAAAAATAACATTGATAACACCTACAAATTCAACAACAACCTCAATATTGAAAATCACCAACAAATTCAACAACAACCTCAACATTGAAAAACACCAAAAAATTCAACATTAACCACAACATTGAAAAATGCAAAGAAGTTCAAAAAATAACATTGATAACACAAACAAATTCAACAAAAAACTCAATATGCGAAATCACCAACAAATTCAACAACTTCAACATTGCAAAAAACCAACAAATTAAACAACAACCTCAACATTGAATAACAACAATGAATTCAACAACAAACACAACATTGAAAAACACCAACATATTAAACAACAAGCTCAACTTTCAAAAATACGAAGAAGTTCAAAAAAGAACATTGATAACACTAACAAATTCAACAACAACCTCAACTTTTAAAAATACAAACACGTTCAACAAAAGACATTGATAAAACCAAGTAATTCAACAACAACCTCAACAATAAAAAACACCAAAAAAATTTAACAACAACCTCAACATTGAGAAACAATAATAAATTCAACAACAACCTCAACATTGCAAAAACACGAACAAATTCAACAAAAAGCTCAACTTTCAAAAATACAAAAAACGTTTAAAAAGAACATTTATAACACAAACAAATTCAACAACAACCTCTATATTAAAACTCACCAACAAATTCAACAACAACATCAACTTTTAAAAGAAGAGAAAAAGTTCAAAAAAAACATTGATAACACCAACAAATTCAACAACAACCACAACATTGAAAAACACCAACAAATTTAACAACAACATCAACAATGATAAACACCAAAAAATTTAACAAAAAACTCAACATTGAAAAACAACAACAAATTCAACAACAACCTCAACCTTTAAAAGTACAAAACAGTTCAAAAAATAACGTTGATAATACCAACAAATTCAACAACAGCCTCAATATTGAAAATCACCAACAAATTCAACAACCTCAACATTGAATAACACCTACAAATTCAACAACAACCTCAACATTGAAAAACACCAGAAAATTCAACAACAACCTCAACATTGTAAAATACAAAAAAGTTCAAAAAATAAAGTTGATAACACCAACAAATTCAACAACAAACTCAAAATTGAAAATCACAATAAATTCAACAACATCAACATTGAAAAACACCAACAAATTCAATAACAACCTCAACATTGAAAAAAACCAACACATTCATCAACAAGCTCAACTTTCAAAAATACAAAAATGTTCAAAAAATAACATGGATAACAGCAACAAATTCAATAACAACCTCAACATTGAAAAACACCAAAAACATTTAACAACAACCTCAAAAATTAAAAACAACAAAAAATTCAACAAAAACCTCAATGTTGAAAATCACCAACAATTTCAACAACAACCTCAACATTTAAAAGAGAAAAAGTTCAAAAAAAACATTGATAACACCAACAAATTCAACAATAACCAAATATTGAAAGATACCACCAAATTCAACAATAACCACAATATTGAAAGTCACCAACAAATTCAACAACAACCTCAATATTGAAAGTCACCAACTAATTCAACAACAACTTCAACATTGAAAAACACCAACAAATTCAACAACAACCTCAACATTGAAAAACACCAACACCTTCAACAACCTCAACAATGAAAAACACCAAAAAATTCAAATACAACCTCAACATTGAAAAATACAAAAAAGTTCAAAAAATAACATTAATAACACCAACAAATTCAACAACAAACTCAATATTGAAAATCAGCAAAAAATTCAACAAAATCAACGTTGAAAATCACCAACAAATTCAACAACAACCTCAACATTGAAAAACACCAATAATTTCAACAACAACCTCAACATTGAAAAACACCAGCAAATTCAACAACAACCTCAACATTGAACAAAACCAACAAACCAACCTCAACTTTCAAAACTATAATAAATGTTCAAAAAATAACATCGATAACAGCAACAAATTCAACAAAAACCTCAACATTGAAGACACCAACAACTTCATCTAAAACATCAACAATGAAAAACAACAACAAATTCAACAACAACCTCAACATTCAAAAATACCAACAAATTCAACAACAACCTCAACAATGAAAAGAACCAATAAATTCAACAACCTCATCATTGAAAATCACCAACAAGTTTAACAACAACCTCAACAATTAAAAACACCAAAATATGCAACAACAACCTCAACATTGAAAAACACCAACAAATTCAACCAGAACCTCAAAATTGAAAATTACAAAAAGTTCAAAAAATAACATTGATAATCGCAACATATTCAACAACAACCTCAACATTGAAAAATAAGAACAAATTCTACAATCTCAACATTGAAAAATACAAAAAAGTCCAAAAAATAACATTGATAACACCAACAAATTCAACAACAACCACAATATAGGAAATCACCAACAAATTCAACAACAACATCAACATTGAAAAAGAACTACAAATTCAACATCAACCTAAACATTGCATAATGCAAAGAATTTCAAAAAATATCAATGATAACACCAACAAATTTAACAACCTCAATACTGATAATCAAAAACAAATTCAACAACAACCTCAACATTGAAAAACGCCACCCAAATCCACAACAACTAAGCTTTTAAAATGTAAACAACTTCAACAAAAAAGGTTTGATAACACCAACAATTTCAACAAAAAACTCAATATTGGAAATAACCAACAAATTCAACAACAACCTCAACATTGAAAAACAGCAACAAATTCAAAAACAACCTCAACTTTTAAAAGAAGAGAAAAAGTTCAAAAAAAACATTGATAACACCAAGAAATTCCACAGTAACCTCAACATTGAAAAGCGCCAACAAATTCAACAAAAACCACAATATTGAAAGTCACCAACAAATTCAACAACAACATCAACATTGAAAAACACCAGCAAATTCAACAACAACCTCAATATTGAAAGACACCAAGAAATTCAACTACAACCTCAAACTTGAAAATCAACCAACAAATTCAACAACTTCAATATTGAAAATCACTAACAAATTCAACAACAAAATCAAGAATAAAAAACACCAAAAAATTCAACAACAACCGCAACATTGAAAAACACCAACAAATTCAACAACAAACTCAACAATGAAAAACACCAACAAATTCAACAACAACCTCAACATTGAAAAACATCAACAACTTCAACAACCTCAACAATGAAAAACAACAGAAAAATAAACAACCGCAACATTGAAAAATACAAAAAAGATCAAAAAATAACATTGATAACACCAACAGATTCAACAACAACCTCAACGTTGAAAAATACAAAAAAGGTCAAAAAATAAATTCAACAACAGCATCAATAATGAAAATTAACAACAAATTCAACAACAACCTCAACATTGAAAAACGCCAACCAATTCAACAGCAAACTAAGCTTTTAAACATAAAAAAAAATTCAACAAAAAAAGATTGATAACACCGACAAATTCAACAACAACCTCAACATTGAAAAACACCAACAAATTCAACAACAACCTCAAAATTGAAAAAAACCTACAAATTTAACAACAAGCTCAACATTGAAAAACACCAACAAATTCAACAACAACCTCAACATTGAAAAAAACCTACAAATTCAACAACAACCTCAACATTGAAAGTCACCAACAAATTCAAAAACAACATCAACATTGAAAAACACCAGCAAATTCAACAACAACCTCAATATTGAAAGTCACCAACAAATTCAAAAACAACATCAACATTGAAAAACACCAGCAAATTCAACAACAACCTCAATATTGAAAGATACCAACAAATTCAACAACAACCTCAACATTGATAATCACCCAACAAATTCAACAACTTCAATATTGAAGGTCACCAACAAATTCAACAACAAAATCAACAATTAAAAACACCGAAAAATTCAACAACTACTGCAACATTGAAAAACACCAACAAATACAACCACAACCACAACATTGAAAAACGCCACCGAAATCAACAACAAACTAAGCTTTTAAAAATACAAACAACTTCAACAAAAAAAGATTGATAACACCAACAATTTCAACAAAAAACTCAATATTGGAAATAACAAACAATTTCAACAACAACCTCAATATTGAAAATCATCAACAAATTCAAGAACAACCTCAACATTGAAAAACACCAATAAATTCAACAACAACCTCAACATTGAAAAACAACAACAAATTCAACAACAAGCTCAACATTGAAAAACACCAACAAATTCAAAAACAACCTCAACATTGAAAAACGCCAACCAATTCAACAACAAACTCAGCTTTTAAAAATACCAACAACTTCAACAAAAAGAAGATTGATAACAGCAACAAATTCAACAACAACCTCAACATTGAAAAAAACCTACAAATTCAACAACAACCTCAACATTGAAAAATAAGAACAAATTCAACAACCTCAACATTGAAAAATACAAAAAAGTCCAAAAAATAACATTGATAACACGAACAAATTCAACAACAACCACAATATTGATAATCAAAAACAAATTCAACAACAACCTCAACATTGACAAACGCCACCCAAATCAACAACAAACTACGCTTTTAAAATGCAAACAACTTCAACAAAAAAAAGATTGATAACAGCAACAAATTCAACAACAACCTCAACATTGAAAAACACCAACAAATTCAACAACAACCTCAACATTGAAAAAAACCTACAAATTCAACAACAACCTCAACATTGAAAAATAAGAACAAATTCAACAACCTCAACATTGAAAAATACAAAAAAATCCAAAAAATAACATTGATAACAACAACAAATTCAACAACAACCACAATATTGATAATCAAAAACAAATTCAACAACAACCTCAACATTGATAAACGCCACCCAAATCAACAACAAACTAAGCTTTTAAAATGCAAACAACTTCAACAAAAAAAAGATTGATAACAGCAACAAATTCAACAACAACCTCAACAATGAAAAAAACCTACAAATTCAACAACAACCTCAACATTGAAAAATAAGAACAAATTCAACAACCTCAACATTGAAAAATACAAAAAAGTCCAAAAAATAACATTGATAACACCAACAAATTCAACAACAACCACAATATTGATAATCAAAAACAAATTCAACAACAACCTCAACATTGATAAACGCCACCCAAATCAACAACAAACTAAGCTTTTAAAATGCAAACAACTTCAACAAAAAAAAGATTGATAACAGCAACAAATTCAACAACAACCTCAACAATGAAAAAAACCTACAAATTCAACAACAACCTCAACATTGAAAAATACAAAAAAGTCCAAAAAATAACATTGATAACACCAACAAATTCAACAACAACCACAATATTGATAATCAAAAACAAATTCAACAACAGCCTCAACATTGATAAACGCCACCCAAATCAACAACAAACTAAGCTTTTAAAATGCAAACAACTTCAACAAAAAAAAGATTGATAACAGCAACAAATTCAACAACAACCTCAACATTGAAAAACAGCAACAAATTCAACAACAACCTCAACAATGAAAAAAACCTACAAATTCAACAACAACCTCAACATTGAAAAATAAGAATAAATTCAACAACCTCAACATTGAAAAATACAAAAAAGTCCAAAAAATAACATTGATAACACCAACAAATTCAACAACAACCACAATATTGATAATCAAAAACAAATTCAACAACAACCTCAACATTGATAAACGCCACCCAAATCAACAACAAACTAAGCTTTTAAAATGCAAACAACTTCAACAAAAAAAAGATTGATAACAGCAACAAATTCAACAACAACCTCAACAATGAAAAAAACCTACAAATTCAACAACAACCTCAACATTGAAAAATAAGAACAAATTCAACAACCTCAACATTGAAAAATACAAAAAAGTCCAAAAAATAACATTGATAACACCAACAAATTCAACAACAACCACAATATTGATAATCAAAAACAAATTCAACAACAACCTCAACATTGATAAACGCCACCCAAATCAACAACAAACTAAGCTTTTAAAATGCAAACAACTTCAACAAAAAAAAGATTGATAACAGCAACAAATTCAACAACAACCTCAACATTGAAAAACACCAACAAATTCAACAACAACCTCAACATTGAAAAAAACCTACAAATTCAACAACAACCTCAACATTGAAAAATAAGAACAAATTCAACAACCTCAACATTGAAAAATACAAAAAAGTCCAAAAAATAACATTGATAACACCAACAAATTCAACAACAACCACAATATTGATAATCAAAAACAAATTCAACAACAACCTCAACATTGATAAACGCCACCCAAATCAACAACAAACTAAGCTTTTAAAATGCAAACAACTTCAACAAAAAAAGATTGATAACACCAACAATTTCAACAAAAAACTCAATATTGGAAATAACCAACAAATTCAACAACAACCTCAACATTCAAAATCACCAACAAATTCAACAACATCCATATTGAAAATTACCAAAAAATTCAGCAATAACCTCAACATTGTAAAACGCCAACAAATTCAACAACAACCTCAATATTGAAAATCATCAACAAATTCAACAACAACCTCAACATTGAAAAACACGAACAAATTAAACAACAACCTCAACTTTTAAAAGAAGAGAAAAAGTTCAAAAAAAACATTGATAACACCACCAAATTCAACAACAACCTCAACATTGAAAAACACCAACAAATTCAACAAAAACCACAATATTGAAAGTCACCAACAAATTCAACAACAACATCAACATTGAAAAACAGCAGCAAATTCAACAACAACTTCAATATTGAAAGACACAAAGAAATTCAACTACAACCTCAACATTGAAAATCACCCAACAAATTCAACAACTTCAATATTGAAAATCACCAACAAATTCAACAACAAAATCAAGAATAAACAACTCCGAAAAATTCAGCAACAACCGCAACATTGAAAAACACCAACAAATTCAACAACAAAATCAACAATTAAAAACACCGAAAAATTCAACAACTACCGCAACATTGAAAAACACCAACAAATTCAACCACAACCACAACATTGAAAAACGCCACCCAAATCAACAACAAACTAAGCTTTTAAAAATACAAACAACTTCAACAAAAAAAGATTGATAACAACAACAATTTCAACAAAAAACTCAATATTGGAAATAACCAACAAATTCAACAACAACCTCAACTTTGAAAAACACCAATAAATTCAACAACAACCTCAACATTGAAAAACACCAACAAATTCAACAACAAGCTCAACATTGAAAAACACCTACAAATTCAAAAACAACCTCAACATTGAAAAACACCAGCAAATTCAACAACAACCTCAATATTGAAAGACACCAAGAAATTCAACTACAACCTCAACATTCAAAATCACCCAACAAATTCAACAACTTCAATATTGAAAATCACCAACAAATTCAACAACAAAATCAAGAATAAAAAAACTGCGAAAAATTCAACAACAACCGCAACATTGAAAAACACCAACAAATTCAACAACAAACTCAACATTGAAAAACATCAACAACTTCAGCAACCTCAACAATGAAAAACACCAGAAAAATAAACAACCGCAACATTGAAAAATACAAAAAAGTTCCAAAAATAACATTGATAACACATAACAAATTAAACAACAACCTCAAAGTTGAAAAATGCAAAAAATGTCCAAAAACTAACATTGATAACACGAACAAATTCAACAACAACCTCAATATTGAAAAATAACAACAAATTCAACAACAACCTCAACATCGAAAAACGCCACCCAATTCAACAGCAAACTAAGCTTTTAAAAATACAAACAACTTCACCAAAAAAAGATTGATAATACCGACAAATTCAACAACAAACTCAACATTGAAAAACACCAACAAATTCAACAACAACCTCAACATTGAAAAAAACCTACAAATTCAACAACAACCTCAACATTGAAAAACACCAACAAATTCAACAACAGGCTCAACATTGAAAAACACCTAGAAATTCAAAAACAACCTCAACATTGAAAAACACCTACAAATTCAACATCAACCTCAATATTGAAATCACGAACAAATTCAACAACAACCTCAACATTGAAAAACGCCAACCAATTCAGCAACAAACTCAGCTTTTAAAAATACAAACAACTTCAACAAAAAAAGATTGATAACAGCAACAAATTTAACAAAATCTCAATATTGAAAATCACCAACAAATTCAACAACATCAACATTGCAAAAAATCAATAAATTCAACAACAACCACAAGATTCAAAAACACCAACATATTCAACAAGAAGCTCAACTTTCAAAAATACAAAAAAGATCAAAAAAGAACATTGATTACAACATCAAATTTCAAAAACAAACTCAACATTCAAAATCACCAACAAATTCAACAACATCCATATTGAAAATTACCAAAAAATTCAACAACAACCTCAACATTGAAAAACACCAACAAATTCAACAACAACCTCGACTTTTAAAAGAAGAGAAAAAGTTCAAAAAAAACATTAATAACACCAACAAATTCCACAACAACCTCAACATTGAAAAACACCAACAAATTCAACAAAAACCACAATATTGAAAGTCACCAACAAATTCAACAATAACATCAACATTGAAAAACACCAGCAAATTCAACAACAACATCAATATTGAAAGACACCAAGAAATTCTACTGCAACCTCAACATTGAAAATCAGCCAACAAATTCAACAACAAAATCAAGAATTAAAAACACCGAAAAATTCAACAACAACCGCAACATTGAAAAACACCAACAAATTCAACAACAACCTCAACATTGAAAAACATCAACAACTTCAACAGCCTCAACAATGAAAAACACCAGAAAAATAAACAACCGCAACATTGAAAAATACAAAAAAGTTCAAAAAATAACATTGATAACACATAACAAATTCAACAACAACATCAATATTGAAAATTAACAACAAATTCAACAACAACCTCAACATCGAAAAACGCCACCCAATTCAACAGCAAACTAAGCTTTTAAAAATACAAACACCTTCAACAAAAAAAGATTGATAACACCAACAATTTCAACAACAAACTCAATATTGAAAATCACCAACAAATTCAACAACAACCTCAACATTGAAAAACACCAACAAATTCAACAACAACCTCAACATTGAAAAACACCTACAAATTCAAAAACAACCTCAACATTGAAAACACCTACAAATTCAACATCAACCTAAATATTGAAATCACCAACAAATTCAACAACAACATCAAAATGGAAAAACGCCAACCAATTGAACAACAAACTCAGCTTTTAAAAATACAAACAACTTCAACAAAAAAAGATTGATAACAGCAACAAATTCAACAACAACCTCAACATTGAAAAACACCAACAAATTCAACAACAACCTCAAATTTTAAAAGAAGAGAATAAGTCCAAAAAATAACATTGATAACACCAACAAATTCAACAACAACCTCAACAATGAAAAACACAAAAAAATTCAACAGCAATCTAAATATTGAAAGACATCAACAAATTCAACAATAAGCTCAACAGTCAAAATCACCAACAAATTCAACAACATCCATATTGAAAATTACCAAAAAAATTCAACAATAACTTCAACATTGTAAAACGCCAACAAATTCAACATCAAACTCAATATTGAAAATCACCAACAAATTCAACAACAACTTCAACATTGAAAAACACCAACAAATTCAACCACAACTTCAACAATGAAAAACACCACCCAAATCAACAACAAACTAAACTTTTAAGAATACAGACAACTTCAACGAAAAAAGATTGATAACACCAACAATTTCAACAAAAAACTCAATATTGGAAATAACCAACAAATTCAACAACAACTTCAACATTGAAAAAGAACAACAAATTCAACAACATCCTCAACATTCAAAATCACCAACATATTCAACAAGTAGCTCAACTTTCAAAAATACAAAAAAGATCAAAAAAGAACATTGATAACAACAACAAATTCAACAACAACCTCAATATTCAATGTCATCAACAAATTCAACAACAACCTCAACATTGAAAAACAGGAACAAATTCAACAACAACCTCAACATTGAATAACACCAACAACTTCAACAACCTCAACAGTGAAAAACAACAAAAAATTCAACAATAACCTCAACCACCAACAAATTCAACAACCTCAACATTGAAAAACACCAACAAATTCAACAACAACCTCAACTTTTAAAAGAAGAGAAAAAGTTCAAAAAAACATTGATAACACCAACAAATTCAACAACAACCTCAACATTGAAAAACACCAACAAATTCAACAAAAACCACAATATTGAAAGTCACCAACAAATTCAACAACAACATCAACATTGAAAAACACCAGCAAATTCAACAACAACCTCAATATTGAAAGACACCAAGAAATTCAACTACAACCACAACATTGAAAATCACCCAACAAATTCAACAACTTCAATATTGAAAATCACCAACAAATTCAACAACAAAATCAAGAATAAAAAACTCTGAAAAATTCAACAACAACCGCAACATTGAAAAAGACCAACAAATTCAACAACAAACTCAACAATGAAAAACACCAACAAATTCAACAACAACCTCAACATTGAAAAACATCAACAACTTCAACAACCTCAACCATGAAAAACACCAGAAAAATAAACAACCGCAACATTGAAAAATACAAAAAAGTTCAAAAAATTACATTGACAACACCAACAAATTCAACAACAACCTCAACGTTGAAAAATACAGAAAAGTTCAAAAAATAACATCGATAACACGAACAAATTCAACAACAACCTCAATATTGAAAATTAACAACAAATTCAACAACAACCTCAACATCGAAAAATGCCACCCAATTCAACAGCAAACTAAGCTTTTAAAAATAAAAACAACTTCAACAAAAAAAGATTGATAACACCGACAAATTCAACAACAACCTCAACATTGAAAAACAAGAACAAATTCAACAACAACCTCAACATTGAAAAAAACCTACAAATTCAACAACAAGCTCAACATTGAAAAACACCAACAAATTCAACAACAACCTCAAATTTTAAAAGAAGAGAAAAAGTTCAAAAAAAACATTGATAACACCAACAAATTCAACAACAACCTCAACAATGAAAAACACAAAAAAATTCAACAACAAGCTAAATATTGAAAGACATCAACAAATTCAACAAGAACCTCAACATTCAAAATCACCAACAAATTCAACAACATCAATATTGAAAATTACCAAAAATTTCAACATTAACCTCAACATTGTAAAACGCAAACAAATTCAACATCAAACTCAATATTGATAATCACCAACAAATTCAACAACAACCTCAACATTGAAAAACACCAACAAATTCATCAACAACCTCAACTTTTAAAAGAAGATAAAAAGTTCAGAAAAAACATTGATACCACCACCAAATTCAACAACAACTTCAACATTGAAAAACTCCAATAAATTCAACAACAACCTCAATATTGAAAGTCACCAACAAATTCAAAAACAACATCAACATTGAAAAACACCAGCAAATTCAACAAAAACCTCAATATTTAAAGACACGAACAAATTCAACAACAACCTCAACAATGAAAATCACCCAACAAATTCAACAACTTCAATATTGAAGCTGACCAACAAATTCAACAACAAAATCAACAATTAAAAATACCGAATAATTCAACAAATACCGCTACATTGAAAAACACCAACAAATTCAACCACAACCACAACATTGAAAAACGCCGCCCAAATCGACAACAAACTGAGCTTTTAAAAATACAAACAACTTCAACAAAAAAAGATTGATAACACCAACAATTTCAACAAAAAAACTCAATATTGGAAATAACCAACAAATTCAACAACAACATCAATATTGAAAATCAACAACAAATTCAACAACAACCTCAACATTGAAAAACACCAATAAATTCAACAACAACCTCAACATTGAAAAACACCAACAAATTCAACAACAAGCTCAACATTGAAAAACACCTACAAATTCAAAAACAACCTCAACATTGAAAACACCTACAAATTCAACATCAACCTAAATATTGAAATCACCAACAAATTCAACAACAACCTCAAACTTGAAAAACGCCAACCAATTCAACAACAAACTCAGCTTTTAAAAATACAAACAACTTCAACAAAAAAAGATTGATAACAGCAACAAATTCAACAACAACCTCAACATTGAAAAACACCAACAAATTCAACAACAACCTCAACATTGAAAAAAACCTACAAATTCAACAACAACCTCAACATTGAAAAATAAGAACAAATTCAACAACCTCAACATTGAAAAAAACCTACAAATTCAACATCAACCTCAACATTGCATAATGCAAAGAAGTTCAAAAAATATCAATGATAACACCAACAAATATAACAACCTCAATATTGATAATCAAAAACAAATTCAACAACAACCTCAACATTGAAAAACGCCACCCAAATCAACAACAAACTAAGCTTTTAAAATGCAAACAACTTCAACAAAAAAAGATTGTTAACACCAACAATTTCAACAAAAAACTCAATATTGGAAATAACCAACAAATTCAACAACAACCTCAACATTGAAAAACACCAACAATTTCAACAACAACCTCAACATTCAAAATCACCAACAAATTCATCAACATCCATACTGAAAATTACCAAAAAATTCAACAATAACCTCAACATTGTAAAACGCCAAGAAATTCAACAACAATTTCAATATTCAAAATCACCAACAAATTCGACAACAACCTCAACATTGAAAAACACGAACAAATTCAACAACAACCTTAACTTTTAAAAGAAGAGAAAAAGTTCAAAAAAAACATTAATAACACCAACAAATTCCACAACAACCTCAACATTGAAAAACGCCAACAAATCCAACAAAAACCACAATATTGAAAGTCACCAACAAATTCAACAACAACATCAACATTGAAAAACACCAGCAAATTCAACAACAACCTCAATATTGAAAGACAGCAAAAAATTCTACTACAACCTCAACATTGAAAATCAGCCAACAAATTCAACAACAAAATCAACATTGAAAAATACAAAAAAGTTCAAAAAATATCATTGATAACACGAACAAATTCAACAACAACCTCAATATTGAAAATTAACAACAAATTCAACAACAACCTCAACATTGAAAAACACCAACAAATTCAACAAAAACCACAATATTGAAAGTCACCAACAAATTCAACAACAACATCAACATTGAAAAACACCAGCAAATTCAACAACAACCTCAATATTGAAAGACACCAAGAAATTCAACTACAACCACAACATTGAAAATCACCCAACAAATTCAACAACTTCAATATTGAAAATCACCAACAAATTCAACAACAAAATCAAGAATAAAAAACTCTGAAAAATTCAACAACAACTGCAACATTGAAAAACACCAACAAATTCAACAACAAACTCAACAATGAAAAACACCAACAAATTCAACAACAACCTCAACATTGAAAAACATCAACAAGTTCAACAACCTCAGCAATGAAAAACGTCAGAAAAATAAACAACCGCAACATTTAAAAATACAAAAAAGTTCAAAAAATTACATTGACAACACCAACAAATTCAACAACAACCTCAATATTGAAAATTAACAACAAATTCAACAACAACCTCAACATCGAAAAATGCCACCCAATTCAACAGCAAACTAAGCTTTTAAAAATACAAACAACTTCAACAAAAAAAGATTGATAACACCGACAAATTCAACAACAACCTCAACATTGAAAAACAAGAACAAATTCAACAACAACCTCAACATTGAAAAAAACCTACAAATTCAACAACAAGCTCAACATTGAAAAACACCAACAAATTCAACAACAACCTCAAATTTTAAAAGAAGAGAAAAAGTTCAAAAAAAAACATTGATAACACCAACAAATTCAACAACAACCTCAACAATGAAAAACACAAAAAAATTCAACAACAAGCTAAATATTGAAAGACATCAACAAATTCAACAAGAACCTCAACATTCAAAATCACCAACAAATTCAACAACATCAATATTGAAAATTACCAAAAATTTCAACATTAACCTCAACATTGTAAAATGCCAACAAATTCAACATCAAACTCAATATTGATAATCACCAACAAATTCAACAACAACCTCAACATTGAAAAACACCAACAAATTCATCAACAACCTCAACTTTTAAAAGAAGAGAAAAAGTTCAGAAAAAACATTGATAACACCACCAAATTCAACAACAACTTCAACATTGAAAAACTCCAATAAATTCAACAACAACCTCAATATTGAAAGTCACCAACAAATTCAACAACCCCAACATTGAAAATCACCTAACAAATTCAACAACTTCAATATTGAAGCTGACCAACAAATTCAACAACAAAATCAACAATTAAAAACAGCAACATCTTCAACAACCTCAACAATGAAAAACACTAAAAAATTAAAAAACCGCAACAATGAAAAATACCAACAAATTCAACAACGTCTACTTTTAAAAGAGAAAAGTTCAGCAAAAAACATTGATAACACCAATAAATTCAACAACAACCTCAACAATGAAAAACACCAACAAATTCAACAACAACCTCAACATTGAAAAACACCAACAACTTCAGCAACCTCAACGATGAAGAACACCAACAAATTCCACAACAACCTCAATATTGAAAATCACCAACAAATTGAACAACCTCAACATTGATAAAACCAACACGTTCAACAAAAACCACTACATTGAAAAATACAAAAAAGTGGAAAAAATAACATTGATAACACCAACAAATTGAACAACAACCTCAACATTGATAAATAGCAAAAAAGTTCAAAAAATAACATTGATAATACCAACAAATTCAACATCAAACTCAATATTGAAAATCAACAACAAATTCAACAACAACCTCAACATTGAAAATCACCAACAACTTCAACAACCTCAACAATGAAAAACACCAACAAATTCAACAACCTCAACAATGAAAATCAACAACAAATTCAACAACAACCTCAATATTGAAAATCACCAACAAATTGAATAACCACAACATTGATAAAACCAACAAATTCAACAACAACCTCAACATTGAAAAATACAAAGAAGTTCAAAAAATAACATTGATAACACCAACAAATTCAACAACAAACTCAAAATTGAAAATCAACAACAAACTCAACAACAACCTCAACTTGAAAATCACCAACACATTCAACAACAACCTCAACATTGAAAAAAACCAACAAATTCAACAACAAGCTTAACTTTTAAAAGAAGAGAAAAAGTTCAAAAGAAACATTGATAACACTAACAAATTCAACAACAACCTCAACAATGAAAAACGCCAACAAATTCAACAAAAACCTCTACAATGAAAAACACCAACAAATTCAACAACAACCTCAACATTGAAAAACACCAACAAATTCAACAACAACATCAAGAATGAAAAACACTAACAAATTCAACAACAACCTCAACATTGAAAAATACAAAAAAGTTCAAAAAATAACATTGATAACACCATCAAATTCAACAACAAACTCGATATTGAAAATCAACAACAAATTCAACAACAATCTCAACATTGAAAAAAATCAGCAAATTCATCAACAACCTCAACATTGAAAAATACCAACAAATTCAACAACAACCTCAATTTTTAAAAGAAGAGAAAAAGTTTGAAAAATAACAGTCATAACACCAACAAATTCAAAAACAACCTCAACATTGAAAAGCACCAACAAATTCAACAACAAGCTCAACATTGAAAAACACCAACAAATTCAACAACAACCTCAACATTGATAACACCAACAAATTCAACAACAAGCTCAACATTGAAAAATACAAAAAAGTTCAAAAAATAACATTGATAACACCATCAAATTCAACAATAACCTCAGAATTGAAATCCCAACAAATTCATCAACAACTTCAACTTTTAAAAGAAGAGAAAAAGTTCAAAAAAGAACATTGATAAAACCATCAAGTTCAACAAAAACCTCAATATTTAAACTCACCAACAAATTGAATAACCTCAACATTGAAAAACACCAACAAATTATACAACAAACTTAACTTTAAAAAATTCAAACAAGTTCAACAAAAAACATTGATAACACCAATAAATTCAACAACAACCTCAACAATGAAAAACACCACCAAATTCAACAACAACCTCAACATTGAAAAACACCAACAACTTCAGCATCCTCAACAATGAAAAACACCAACAAATTCCACAACAACCTCAATATTGAAAATCACCAACAAATTGAACAACCTCAACATTGATAAAACCAACAAATTCAACAACAACCACAACATTGAAAAATACAAAAAAGTGCAAAAAATAAAATTGATAACACCAACAAATTGAACAACAACCTCAACATTGATAAATACCAAAAAGTTCAAAAAATAACATTGATAATACCAACAAATTCAACATCAAACTCAATATTGAAAATCAACAACAAATTCAACAATAACCTCAACATTGAAATTCACCAACAAAATCAACAACAACCTCAACATTTAAAAACATCAACAAATTCAACAACAACCTCAGCATTGGAAAAAACCAACAAATTCAACAACAATTGCAACTTTCAAAAATACAAAAAAGTTCAAAACATAACATTTATAACACCAACAAATTCAAGAACATCCTCAACATTGAAAATCACCAACAAATTCAACAAAATTAACATTGAAAAACACCAATAAATTCAACAACAACCTCAACATTAAAAAAAGCCATTAAATTCAACAACAACCTCAACATTGAAAAACACCAACAAATCCAACAACCTCAACATTGAAAAAAACCAACAAATTCAACAACAAGCTCAAGTTTCAAAAATACAATAAATGTTCAAAAAATAACATTGATAACACCAACAAATTCAACAACAACATCAACAATGAAAAACACCAACAAATCCAACAACCTCAACATTGAAAAAAACCAACAAATTCAACAACAAGCTCAAGTTTCAAAAATACAATAAATGTTCAAAAAATAACATTGATAACACCAACAAATTCAACAACAACATCAACAATGAAAAACATCAACAAATTCAACAACAACCTCAGGATTGAAATAAACCAACAAATTCAACAACAATCTCAACTTTCAAAATTACAAAAAGTTCAAATAATAATGTTCATAACACGAACAAATTCAAGAACAACCTCAACATTTAAAATCACCAACAAATTCAACAGCAACCTCAACAATGAACAACACCAAAAAATTCAACAACAACATCAACAATGAAAAACAGCAACAAATTCAATAACCTCTACTTTTAAAAGAAGAGAAAAAGTTAAAAAAAAACATTGATAACACCAACAAATTCAACAACAACCTCAACATTGAAAAATAAAAAAAAGTTAAAAAAAAACATGGACAACACCATCAATTTCAACAACAAACTCGATATTGAAAATCAACAACAAATTCAACAACTACCTCAACATTGAAAAACACCAAAAAATTCAACAACCTCAACAATGAAAAACGTCATCAAATTCCACAACAACCACAATATTGAAAATCACCAACAAATTCAACAACAACCTCAACTTTTAAAAGAAGAGAAAAAGTTCAAAAAAGAACATTGATAAAAACAACAAGTTCAAAAACAACCTCAACATTGAGAATCACCAACAAATTGAACAAGGTCAACGTAGCAAAACACCAAAAAATTCTAAAAAAATCTTAACTTTAAAAAATACCATCAAGTTCAACAAAGAACATTGATAACGCCAACAAATTCAACAAAAACCTCAACAATGAAAAACACCAACAAATTCAGCAACAACCTCAATACTGAAAAACAGCAACAAATTCAACAACATCCTCAACATTGAAAATCACCAACAAATGCAACATCAACCTCAACTTTTAAAAGAAGAGAAAAAGTTCAGAATAACTTTGATAACACCAACAAATTCAACAACAACGTCAACATTGAAAAGCAACAACAAATTCAACAAAAATCGTAACAATGAAAAACACCAACAAATTCAACAACAACCTCAACATTGAAAAACACCAACAAATTCAAAAACAACCTCAACAATGAAAATCAGCAACAAATTCAACAACAACCTCAATATTGAATAAAAGAAACAAATTCAACAACATCCTCAACATTGAAAAATACCAACAAATTCAACATCAACCTCAACATTGAAAAATACCAACAAATTCAACAACATCCTCAACATTGAAAAATACCAACAAATTCAACATCAACCTCTACAATGAAAAACACCATTAAATTCACCAACAACCTCAACATTTAAATGAGAAAAAGTTCCAAAAAAAATTGATAACACCAACAAATTCAACAACAACCTCAACATTGAAAAACACCAACAAATTCAACAACCTCAACAATGAAAAACACCAAAAATTTCAACAACAACCTCAACATTGAAAAATACAAAAAAGTTCAAAAAATAACAATGATAACACCAACAAATTCAACAACAACATCAACATTGAAAACTACAAAAAAGTTCAAAAAATATCATTGATAACACCAAGAAATTCAACTCAATATTGAAAAGCAACAACAAATTCAACAACAAACTCAACGTTGAAAATCACCAACAAATTAACAACAACCTCAACATTGAAAAAACCAACTAATTCAACAAAAAACTCAACGTTGAAAAACACCAACATATTTAACAACAACCTCAACAGTGAAAAAAACCAACAAATTCAACAACAATCTCAACTTTCAAAAATACAAAAAAGGTCAAAAAATAACATTGATTACAGCAACAAATTCAACAACAACTTCAATATTGAAAAACACCAACAAGTTCAACAACGATATCAGCATTTTAAATCAGCAACAAATTCAACAATCTCAACATTGAAAAACGCCAAAAAATTGAACAACAACCTCAACATGAAAAACACAATGAATTTCAACAACAACCTCAACATTTAAAAGTACAAAAAGTTCAAAAAAGAACATTGATAAATCCAACAATTTCAACAACAACCTAAATATTGAAAATCACCAAAAAATTGAACAACCTCAACATTGAAAAAAACCAACAAATTCAACAACAACCTTAACTATTAAAAATAAAAACAAGTTCAACAAAAAACATTGATAACACCAACAAATTCAACAACAACCTCAACAATGAAAAACACCAACAAATTCAACAACCTGAACAATGAAAAACACCAATAAATTCAACAACAACCGCAACATTGAAAAATACCAACAAATTCAACAACAACCTCAACTTTAAAAAGAGAAAAAGTTCAAAAAAAACATTGATAACACCAACAAATTCAACAAGAACCTCAACAATGAAAAACACCAACAAATTCAACAACCTCAACAATGAAAAACACCAAAAAGTTCAACAACAACCTCAACATTGAAAAATACAAAATAGTTCAAAAAATAACAATGATAACACCAACAAATTCAACAACAACATCAACATTGAATACTACAAAAAAGTTCAAAAAATATCATTGATTACACCAACAAATTCATCAACAATCTCAATATTGAAAATCAC
Organism: Cetorhinus maximus; assembly: GCF_964194155.1. Taxonomy (NCBI): domain Eukaryota; kingdom Metazoa; phylum Chordata; class Chondrichthyes; order Lamniformes; family Cetorhinidae; genus Cetorhinus; species Cetorhinus maximus. Next base: position 97,653 of record NW_027596282.1, on the reverse strand, counting down.
CAACAAATTCAACAAAATCAACATAGAAAAACACCATTAAATTCAACAACTACCTCAGCATTGAAAAATACCTACAAATATAACAACAACCTCAACATTGAAAAAAAACAACAAATTCAACAACAAGCTCAACTTTCAAAAATACACTAAATGTTCAAAAAATAACATTGATAACAGCTACAATTTCAACAACAACCTCAACATTGAAAAACAACAACAAATTCAACAATAACCTCAACATTCAAAAATACCAACAAATTCAACATCAACCTCAAAAATGAAAAACACAAATAAGTTCAAAAACAACATGAACATTGAAAAACACCAACAAATTCAACAACAACCTTAACTTTTAAAAATACCAACAAGTTCAACAAAAAACATTGATATCTCCAACAAATTCAACAAAAACCTCAACAATGAAAAACACCAACAAATTCAGCAACAACCTCAATATTGAATAACAGCAACAAATTCAACTACATCCTCAACATTGAAAAACACCAATATATTCAACATCAACCTCAACATTGAAAAATACCAACAAATTCAACAACAACCTCAGCATTGAAAAATATAAAAAGTTCAAAAAAAGCATTGATAACACCAACAAATTCAACAACAACCTCAACATTGAAAGACACCAACATTTTCAACAACAACCACAACATTTAAAAGTACAAAAAAGTTCAAAAAAGAACATTGATAAAACCAACAAATTCAACAACAACCCCAATATTGAAAATCACCAACAAATTGAACAACCTTAACACAGAAAAACACCAACAAATTCAACAACAGCCTCAACAATGAAAAACAACAACAAAATCAACAACAACCTCAACATTGAAAAACACCAACAACTTCAACAAAATCAACATAGAAAAACATCAATAAAATCAAAATCATCCTCAGCATTAAAAAACACGATTAAATTCAACAACAACTTCAACATTGAAAAAAAACAACTAATTCAACAACAAGCTCAACTTTCAAAAATACAATAAATGTTCAAAAAATAACATTGATAACAGCAACAATGTGAACAACAACCTCAACATTGAAAAACAACAACAAATTCAAGGAAAACCTCAACAATGAAAAACACCAATAAATTCAACAACTACCTCAAAATTGAAAAACACCAACAAATTCAACAACAACTGTAACTTTTAAAAATACAAACAAGTTCAACGAAAAACATTGATAACACCAACAAATTCAACAAAAACCTCAACAATGAAAAACACCAACAAATTCAACAACAACCTCGATATTGAAAAACATCAACAAATTCAACAACATCCTCAACAATGAAAAAAACCAACAAATTCAACAACAACCTCAACATTCAATAACACCAATAAATTCAACATCAACCTCAACAATGAAAAACACCAATAAATTCAAGAGCAACCTCAACATTGAAAAACAACGACAAATTCAACAACAACCTCAACATTGAAAAACACCAACAATTCAGCAACAACCTTAACTTTTAAAAATACAAACAAGTTCAACAAAAAACATTGAGAACACCACCAAATTCAACAAATACCTCAACAATGAAAAACACCAACAAAATCAACAACAACCTCAATTTTGAAAAACAGCATCAAATTCAACAACATGCTCAACAATGAAAAACACCAACAAATTCAACAACAACTTCAACATTGAAAAATACCAACAATTCAACAACAACATCAGCATTGAAAAATACAAAAAATTTCAGAAAAAGCATTGATAACACCCACAAATTCAACAATAACCTCAATATTAAAAATCACCAACTAATTCAACAACAACCTCAACATTGAAAAACACCAACAAATTCAACAACCTCAACATTAAAAAGTACAAAAAAGTTCAAAAAAGAACATTGATAAAACCAACAAATTCAACAACCCCAATATTGAAAATCACCAACAAATTGAACAACCTCAACATTGAAAAACACCAAAACAAATTCAACATCAACATTAACTTTTAAAAATACCAACAAGTTCAACAAAAAACATTGATATCACCAACAAATTCAACAAAAACCTCAACAATGAAAAACACCAACAAATTCAGCAACAACCTCAATATTGAATAACAGCAACAAATTCAACTACAACCTCAACATTGAAAAACACCAATAAATTCAACATCAACCTCAACATTGAAAAATACCAACAAATTCAACAACAACCTCAGCATTGAAAAATACAAAAAGTTCAAAAAAAGCATTGATAACACCAACAAATTCAACAACAACCTCAACATTGAAAGACACCAACATTTTCAACAACAACCACAACATTTAAAAGTACAAAAAAGTTCAAAAAAGAACATTGATAAAACCAACAAATTCAACAACCCCAATATTGAAAATCACCAACAAATTGAACAACCTTAACACAGAAAAACACCAACAAATTCAACAACAGCCTCAACAATGAAAAACACCAACAAAATCAGCAACAACCTCAACATTGAAAAACACCAACAACTTCAACAAAATCAACTTAGAAAAACATCAATAAAATCAACATCAACCTCAGCATTAAAAAACACGATTAAATTCAAAAACAATCTCAGCATTGAAAAACACCAACAAATTCAACAACAACCTCAACAGTGAAAAAAACAACTAATTCAACAACAAGCTCAACTTTCAAAAATACAATAAATGTTCAAAAAATAAAATTGATAGCAGCAACAATGTGAACAACAACCTCAACATTGAAAAACAACAACAAATTCAAGGAAAACCTCAACAATGAAAAACACCAATAAATTCAACAACTACCTCAAAATTGAAAAACACCAACAAATTCAACAACAACTGTAACTTTTAAAAATACAAACAAGTTCAACGAAAAACATTGATAACACCAACAAATTCAACAAAAACCTCAACAATGAAAAACACCAACAAATTCAACAACAACCTCGATATTGAAAAACATCAACAAATTCAACAACATCCTCAACATTGAAAAAAACCAACAAATTCAACAACAACCTCAACATTCAATAATACCAATAAATTCAAGATCTACCTCAACAATGAAAAACACCAATAAATTCAAGAGCAACCTCAACATTGGAAAACAACGACAAATTCAACAACAACCTCAACATTGAAAAACACCAACAAATCAACAACAACGTTAACTTTTAAAAATACCAACAAGTTCAACAAAAAACATTGATATCACCAACAAATTCAACAAAAACCTCAACAATGAAAAACACCAACAAATTCAGCAACAACCTCAATATTGAATAACAGCAACAAATTCAACTACATCCTCAACATTGAAAAACACCAATAAATTCAACATCAACCTCAACATTGAAAAATACCAACAAATTCAACAACAACCTCAGCATTGAAAAATACAAAAAGTTCAAAAAAAGCATTGATAACACCAACAAATTCAACAACAACCTCAACATTGAAAGACACCAACATTTTCAACAACAACCACAACATTTAAAAGTACAAAAAAGTTCAAAAAAGAACATTGATAAAACCAACAAATTCAACAACCCCAATATTGAAAATCACCAACAAATTGAACAACCTTAACACAGAAAAACACCAACAAATTCAACAACAGCCTCAACAATGAAAAACACCAACAAAATCAACAACAACCTCAACATTGAAAAACACCAACAACTTCAACAAAATCAACTTAGAAAAACATCAATAAAATCAACATCATCCTCAGCATTAAAATACACGATTAAATTCAAAAACAACCTCAGCATTGAAAAACACCAACAAATTCAACAACAACCTCAACATTGAAAAAAAACAACTAATTCAACAACAAGCTCAACTTTCAAAAATACAATAAATGTTCAAAAAATAAAATTGATAGCAGCAACAATGTGAACAACAACCTCAACATTGAAAAACAACAACAAATTCAAGGAAAACCTCAATATTGAAAATCACCAACAAATTCAACAACAACCTCAACATTGAAAATCACCAACAAATTCAACAACCAGAACATTGAAAATCACCAACAAATTCAACAACAACCTCAACATTGAAAAACGCCAACAAATTCAACAACATGCGCAATTTTGAAAATCACCAACAAATTCACCAACAACCTTAACTTTTAAAAATACAAACACGTTCAACAAAAAACATTGTTAACACCAACAAATTCAACATCATCCTCAACAAGGAAAAACACCAACAAATTCAACAACAACCCCAACATTGAAAAACACCAACAAATTCAACAACAACCTCAACATTTAAAAGTTCACAAAAGATCTAATAAGAACATTGATAAAACCAACAAATTCAACAACAAGCTCAATATTGAAAATCACCAACAAATAGAACAACCTCACCATTGAAAAACACCAACAGATTCAACAACAACCTTATCTTTTAAAAATACAAACAAGTTCAACAAAAAACATTGATAACACCAACAAATTCAAATTCAACATCATCCTCAACAATGAAAAACACCAACAAATTCAACAACAACCCCAACATTGAAAAACACCAACAACTTCAACAACCTCACCAATGAAAAACACTAAAAAAATTCAACTACAACCGCAACATTGAAAAATACCAACAAATTCAACAACATGCTCAACTTTAAAAACTACAAAAAATTTCATAAAATAACATTGATACCACCAACAAATTTAACAACAAACTCAATATTGAAAATCAACAACAAATTCAACAACAAGCACAACATTGAAAAACACCAACAAATTCAACAACAAACTCAAATGTTAAAAGAAGAGAAAAGTTCAAAAAAAACATTGATAACCCCAACAAAGTCAACAACAACCTCAACATTAAAAAAGGCCAACAAATTCAACAACAACCTCAATATTGAAAAGCACCAACAAATTCAGCAAATACCTCAACTTTTAAATGAAGAGAAAAAGTTCAAAAAAAACATTGATAACACCAACAAATTCAACAATAACCTAAACATTGAAAAGCACCAACAAATTCAACAACAACCTCAACTTTTAAAAGAAGAGAAAAAGTTCAAAAAAGAACATTGATAAAACCACCAAGTTCAACAAAAACCTCAATATTTAAACACACCAATAAATTGAACAACCTCAACATTGAAAAACACCAACAAATTCAACAACAACCTCAATATTGAACGACACCAACAAATTCAACAACAACCTCAACAATGAAAAATACAAAAAAGTTCGAAAAATATCACTGATAACACCAACAAATTCAACAACAACCTGATTATTGAAAAATACAAAAAAGTTCAAAAAATAACATGGATAATGAATTGAACAACAAACTCGATATTGAAAATCAACAACAAATTCAACAACAATGTCAACATTGAAAAAAACCATGAAATTCAGCTACAAGCTCAACATTGAAAAACACCAACAATTTGAACAACAACCTCAACTTTTAAATGAAGAGAAAAAGTTCAAAATAGAACATTTATAAAACCAACAAATTCAACGACAACATCAATATTGAAAATCACTAACAAATTGAACAACTTCAACAATGAAAAACACTAACAAATTCATCAACAACCACAACATTGAAAAACACCAACAAATTCAACAAAATCAACAATGAAAAACGCCAAAAAATTCAACAACCGCAACATTGAAAAATACGAACAAGTTCTACGACAACCTCAACATTGAAAAATACAAAAAAGTACAAAAAATAACATTGATAACACCAACAAATTCCGCAACAACCTCAACATTGAAAAAAAACAAAGCAGTTCCAAAACTAACATTGATAACACCAACAAATTCAGCAACAAATTCAATATTGAAAAAACCAACAAATTCAACAACAAGCTCAACGTTGAAAAACACCAACAAATTCAACAACCTCAACTTTTAAAAGAAGAGAAAAAGTTCAAAAAAAACATTGATAACACCAACAAATTTAACAACAACCTCAACATTGAAAAACAGCAACAAATTCAACAACAACCTCAACTTATAAAAATACAAAAAAGTTCAACAAAAGACATTAATATCACCAACAAATTCAACAACAACCTCAACAATGAAAAACACCAACAAATTCAACAACAACCTCAACATTGAAAAACACCAACAAATTCAACAACCTCAACAATGAAAAACACCAAAAAATTCAACAACAACCTCAACATTGAAAAACACCAAAAAATTCAACAACCTCAACAATGAAAAACACCAAAAAGTTCAACAACAACCTCAACATTGAAAAATACAAAATAGTTCAAAAAATAACAATGATAACACCAACAAATTCAACAACAACATCAACATTGAATACTACAAAAAAGTTCAAAAAATATCATTGATAACATCAACAAATTCATCAACAATCTCAATATTGAAAATCAACAACAAATTCAACAAAATCAACATAGAAAAACACCATTAAATTCAACAACTACCTCAGCATTGAAAAATACCTACAAATTCAACAACAACCTCAACAGTGAAAAACACCATCAAATTCAACAACAATCTCAACTTACAAAAATACAAAAAAGATCAAAAATTAACATTGATAATACCAACAAATTCAACATCAACCTCAATATTGCAAATCACCAACAAATTCAACAACCTCAACATTGAATATCACCAACAAATTCAACAACAACCACAACATTGATAAACACCAACAAATTCAACAACAACCTCATTATTGAAAATCACCAACAAATTCAACAACCTCAACTTTGAAAAACAGCAGCAAATTCAGCAACAACATCAACAATGAAAAATACCAACAAATTAAACAACAACCTCAACGTTGAAAAATACCAACAAATTCATCAACAACCTAAACATTTGAAAATACTAATAAGTTCAAAAAATAACATTGATAACACCAACAAACTCAACAACAACGTCAATATTGAAAAACACCAACAATTCAACCACAACCTGAATATTGAAAGACACCAACAAGTTCAACAACAACCTCAACATTGAAAATCAGCTACAAATTCAACAACAACCTCAACATTGAAAAGCTCCAACAAATTCAACAACAGCCTCAACATTGAAAAACACCAACAAATTGAACAACATCAATATTGAAAATCACCAAAAAATTCAACAACCGCAACATTGAAAAATACCAACAATTTCAACAACAACCTCAATATTGAAAATCAACAACAAATACAACTACAATCTCAACATTGAAAGGCACCAACAAATTCAACAACAACCTCAATATTGAAAAAAACCTATAAATTCAACAACAGGCTCAACATTGAAAAACACCAACAAATTCAACAACAATCTCAACATTGAAAAATATAAAAAAGTTCAAATAATAACATTGATAACATCATCAAATTCAACAACAAACTCGCTATTGAAAATCAACAACAAATTCTACATCAACCACAACATTGAATAAAACCAGCAAATTCAACAACAAGCTCAACATTGAAAAACACCAACAAATTCAACAACAACCTCAACTTTTAAAAGAAGAGAAAAAGTACCAAATAGATCATTGATAAAACCAACAAATTCAACAACAACCTCAATATTGAAAATCACCAAAAAATGAACAACCTCAACATTGAAAAACACCAACAAATTCAACAACAACCTCAACAATGAAAAACACCAACAAATTCAACAACAACCTCAACATTGAAAAACACCAACAAATTCAACAACAACCTCAACATTGAAAAACACCAACAACTTCAACAACCTCAACAATGAAAAACGCCAAAAAATTCAACAACCATAACTTTGAAAAATACCAACAAATTCAACAATAACCTCAACTTTTAAAAGAGAAAAAGTTCAAAAAAACATTGATAACACCAACAAATTCAACAACAATCTTAGCATTGAAAAATACAAAAAGTTCAAAAAATAAAATTGATTACACGAACAAATTAAACAACAACCTCAACATTGACAAAGCCAACAAATTCAACAACAAGCTCAACGTTGAAAAACACCAACAAATTCAGCAACAAACAAAACTTTTAAAAGAAGAGAAAAAGTTCAAAAAAAACATTGATAACACCAACAAATTCAACAACAACCTCAACATTGAAAAACACCAACAAACTCAACAAGCATCTCAACATTGAAAAACGCCAACAAATTCAACAACAACCACAATATTGAAAATCACCAACAAATTCAACAACAACCTCAACATTTAAAAACTCCAACAGATTCACCAACAACCTCAACATTTAAAAGAACAAAAAAGTTCAAAAAGAAGATTGATAAAACCAACAAATTCAACAACAACCTCAATGTTGAAAATCACCAACCAATTGAACAACCTCAACATTGAAAAGCACCAACAAATTCAACAACAACCTTAACTTTTAAAAATACAAACAAGTTCAACAACCTCAAAAATGAAAAACACCAAATAATTCATCAACAGTCGCAACATTGAAAAATACAAAAAAGTTCAAAAAATAACATTGATAACAGCAACAAATTCAACAACAACCTCAACATTGAAAACTACATAAAAGTTCAAAATAAACATTGATAACACCAACAAATTCAACAACAAACTCAATATTGAAAATCAAGAATTAATTCAACAAGAAACTCAACATTGAAAAACACCAACAAATTCAACAACAACCTTTGGTTTTAAAAGAGAAAAAGTTCAAAAAAAACATTGATAACACCAAGAATTCAAAAACAATCTCAACATTGAAAAATACAGATAAGTTCAAAAAATAACATTGATAAGACCAACAAATTCAGCAACAACCTCGACATTGAAAAATACAAAAATGTTCAAAAAATAACATTGAAAACACCGTTAAATTCAACAACATACTCAATATTGAAAATCAACATCAAATTCAACAACAACCTCAACATTGAAAAAAGCCAACAAATTCAGCAACAACCTCGGCATTGAAAAATACAAAAATGTTCAAAAAATAACATTGATAACACCATTAAATTCAACAACATACTCAATATTGAAAATCAACATCAAATTCAACAACAACCTCAACATTGAAAAAAGCCAACAAATTCAACAACAACCTCAACATTGAAAAACACCAACAACTTCAACAACCTCAACAATGAAAAACGCCAAAAAATTCAACAACCGCAACATTGAAAAATACCAACAATTTCAACAACAACCTCAATATTGAAAATCAACAACAAATACAACAACAATCTCAACATTGAAAGGCACCAACAAATTCAACAACAACCTCAATATTGAAAAAAACCTATAAATTCAACAACAGGCTCAACATTGAAAAACACCAACAAATTCAACAACAATCTCAACATTGAAAAATATAAAAAAGTTCAAATAATAACATTGATAACATCATCAAATTCAACAACAAACTCGCTATTGAAAATCAACAACAAATTCTACATCAACCACAACATTGAATAAAACCAGCAAATTCAACAACAAGCTCAACATTGAAAAACACCAACAAATTCAACAACAACCTCAACTTTTAAAAGAAGAGAAAAAGTACCAAATAGATCATTGATAAAACCAACAAATTCAACAACAACCTCAATATTGAAAATCACCAAAAAATGAACAACCTCAACATTGAAAAACACCAACAAATTCAACAACAACCTCAACAATGAAAAACACCAACAAATTCAACAACAACCTCAACATTGAAAAACACCAACAACTTCAACAACCTCAACAATGAAAAACGCCAAAAAATTCAACAACCATAACTTTGAAAAATACCAACAAATTCAACAATAACCTCAACTTTTAAAAGAGAAAAAGTTCAAAAAAACATTGATAACACCAACAAATTCAACAACAATCTTAGCATTGAAAAATACAAAAAGTTCAAAAAATAAAATTGATTACACGAACAAATTAAACAACAACCTCAACATTGACAAAGCCAACAAATTCAACAACAAGCTCAACGTTGAAAAACACCAACAAATTCAGCAACAAACAAAACTTTTAAAAGAAGAGAAAAAGTTCAAAAAAAACATTGATAACACCAACAAATTCAACAACAACCTCAACATTGAAAAACACCAACAAACTCAACAAGCATCTCAACATTGAAAAACGCCAACAAATTCAACAACAACCACAATATTGAAAATCACCAACAAATTCAACAACAACCTCAACATTTAAAAACTCCAACAGATTCACCAACAACCTCAACATTTAAAAGAACAAAAAAGTTCAAAAAGAAGATTGATAAAACCAACAAATTCAACAACAACCTCAATGTTGAAAATCACCAACCAATTGAACAACCTCAACATTGAAAAGCACCAACAAATTCAACAACAACCTTAACTTTTAAAAATACAAACAAGTTCAACAACCTCAACAATGAAAAACACCAAATAATTCATCAACAGTCGCAACATTGAAAAATACAAAAAAGTTCAAAAAATAACATTGATAACAGCAACAAATTCAACAACAACCTCAACATTGAAAACTACATAAAAGTTCAAAATAAACATTGATAACACCAACAAATTCAACAACAAACTCAATATTGAAAATCAAGAATTAATTCAACAAGAAACTCAACATTGAAAAACACCAACAAATTCAACAACAACCTTTGGTTTTAAAAGAGAAAAAGTTCAAAAAAAACATTGATAACACCAAGAATTCAAAAACAATCTCAACATTGAAAAATACAGATAAGTTCAAAAAATAACATTGATAAGACCAACAAATTCAGCAACAACCTCGACATTGAAAAATACAAAAATGTTCAAAAAATAACATTGAAAACACCGTTAAATTCAACAACATACTCAATATTGAAAATCAACATCAAATTCAACAACAACCTCAACATTGAAAAAAGCCAACAAATTCAACAACAACCTCAACATTGAAAAACACCAACAACTTCAACAACCTCAACAATGAAAAACGCCAAAAAATTCAACAACCATAACTTTGAAAAACACCAACAAATTCAACAATAACCTCAACTTTTAAAAGAAGAGAAAAAGTTCAAAAAAACATTGATAACACCAACAAATTCAACAACAACCTCAACATTGAAAAATACAAAAAAGTTCAAAAAATAACATTGATCGCTCCAACAAATTCAACAACATGCTCAACATTGAAAAATACAAAAAATTTCAAAAAATAACATTGATAACACGAACAAATTCAGCATCAAACTCAACGTTGAAAATCAAATACAAATTCAACAACAACCCCAACATTGAAAATCACCAACAAATTCAACAACAACGTCAAGATGGAAAAAACCAACAAATTCAACAACAAGCTTAACATTCAAAACCACCAACAAATTCAACAAGAACCTCAACTTTTAAAAGAAGAGAAAAAGTTCAAAAAAAACATAGATGACACCAATAAATTCAACAACAACCTCAATATTGAAAGACACCAACAAGTTCAACAACAACCTCAACATTGAAAATCACAAACAAATTCAACAACCTCAACATTGAAAATCACGAACAAATTCAACAACAACCTCAACATTGAAAAACACCAACAAATTCAACAACAACCTCAATATTGAAAGACACCAACAATTTCAACAACAACCTCAACATTGAAAATCAGCAACAAATTCAACAAGAATCTTTAACATTGAAAAACGCCAACGAATTCAACAACAACCTCAATATTGAAAATCACCAACAAATTCAACAACAACCTCAACATTGAAAAACTCCAACAAATTCACCAACAACATCCACATTTAATAGTACATAAAAGTTCAAAAAATAACATTGATAAAACCATCAAATTCAACAACAACTTTAATGTTGAAAATCACCAGCAAATTGAACAACCTCAACATTGAAAAACAACAACAAATTCATAAACAACCTTAACTTTTAAAAATACAAAAAAGTTCAATAAAAAACATTGATAACACGAACAAATTCAACAACAACCTGAAAAATGAAATACATCAACAAATTCAACAACAATATAAACATTGAAAAAACCTACAAATTCAACAACAGGCTCAACATTTAAAAACACCAAGGAATTCAACAACAACCTCAACTTTTAAAAGAAGAGAAAAAGTTCAAAAAAACATTGATAACACCAACAAATTCAACAAAAACCTCAACATTGAAAAACACCAACAAATTCAACAACAACCTCAATATTGAAAAACACCAACAAATTCAACAACATCTTCAACATTGAAAATCACCAACCAATTCAACATCAATATTGAAAATCACCAACAAATTCAACAACAACCTCAACATTGAAAAATGCCAACAAATTCAACAACAACCTCAATATTGAAAATCCCCAACAAATTCAAAAACAACCTCAACATTGAAAAGCACCAACAAATTCAACAACAACCTCAACATTGAAAAACACCAACAAATTCAACAACAACCACAATATTGAAAATCACCAACAAATTGAACAACCTCAACAATGAAAAACACCAACAAATTTACCAACAATCTCAACATTGAAAAACACCAACAAATTCAACAATAACCTCAACTTTTAAAAGAAGAGAAAAAGTTCCAAAATACATTGATAACACCAACAAATTCAACAACAATCTCAGCATTGAAAAATACAAAAAGTTCAAAAAATAAAATTGATTACACGAACAAATTAAACAACAACCTCAACATTGACAAAGCCAACAAATTCAACAACAAGCTCAACGTTGAAAAACACCAACAAATTCAGCAACAAACAAAACTTTTAAAAGAAGAGAAAAAGTTCAAAAAAAACATTGATAACACCAACAAATTCAACAACAACCTCAACATTGAAAAACACCAACAAACTCAACAAGAATCTCAACATTGAAAAACGCCAACAAATTCAACAACAACCACAATATTGAAAATCACCAACAAATACAACAACAACCTCAACATTTAAAAACTCCAACAGATTCACCAACAACCTCAACATTTAAAAGAACAAAAAAGTTCAAAAAAGAAGATTGATAAAACCAACAAATTCAACAACAACCTCAATGTTGAAAATCACCAACCAATTGAACAACCTCAACATTGAAAAGCACCAACAAATTCAACAACAACCTTAACGTTTAAAAATACAAACAAGTTCAACAACCTCAACAATGAAAACACCAAATAATTCATCAACAGTCGCAACATTGAAAAATACAAAAAAGTTCAAAAAATAACATTGATAACAGCAACAAATTCAACAACAACCTCAACATTGAAAACTACATAAAAGTTCAAAATAAACATTGATAACACCAACAAATTCAACAACAAACTCAATATTGAAAATCAAGAATTAATTCAACAAGAAACTCAACATTGAAAAACACCAACAAATTCAACAACAACCTTTGGTTTTAAAAGAGAAAAAGTTCAAAAAAAACATTGATAACACCAAGAATTCAAAAACAATCTCAACATTAAAAAATACAGATAAGTTCAAAAAATGACATTGATAAGACCAACAAATTCAGCAACAACCACGGCATTGAAAAATACAAAAATGTTCAAAAAATAACATTGATAACACCGTTAAATTCAACAACATACTCAATATTGAAAATCAAAATCAAATTCAACAACAACCTCAACATTGAAAAAAGCCAACAAATTCAGCAACAACCTCGGCATTGAAAAATACAAAAATGTTCAAAAAATAACATTGATAACACCATTAAATTCAACAACATACTCAATATTGAAAATCAACATCAAATTCAACAACAACCTCAACATTGAAAAAAGCCAACAAATTCAACAACAACCTCAACATTGAAAAACACCAACAACTTCAACAACCTCAACAATGAAAAACGCCAAAAAATTCAACAACCGCAACATTGAAAAATACCAACAATTTCAACAACAACCTCAATATTGAAAATCAACAACAAATACAACAACAATCTCAACATTGAAAGGCACCAACAAATTCAACAACAACCTCAATATTGAAAAAAACCTATAAATTCAACAACAGGCTCAACATTGAAAAACACCAACAAATTCAACAACAATCTCAACATTGAAAAATATAAAAAAGTTCAAATAATAACATTGATAACATCATCAAATTCAACAACAAACTCGCTATTGAAAATCAACAACAAATTCTACATCAACCACAACATTGAATAAAACCAGCAAATTCAACAACAAGCTCAACATTGAAAAACACCAACAAATTCAACAACAACCTCAACTTTTAAAAGAAGAGAAAAAGTACCAAATAGATCATTGATAAAACCAACAAATTCAACAACAACCTCAATATTGAAAATCACCAAAAAATGAACAACCTCAACATTGAAAAACACCAACAAATTCAACAACAACCTCAACAATGAAAAACACCAACAAATTCAACAACAACCTCAACATTGAAAAACACCAACAACTTCAACAACCTCAACAATGAAAAACGCCAAAAAATTCAACAACCATAACTTTGAAAAATACCAACAAATTCAACAATAACCTCAACTTTTAAAAGAGAAAAAGTTCAAAAAAACATTGATAACACCAACAAATTCAACAACAATCTTAGCATTGAAAAATACAAAAAGTTCAAAAAATAAAATTGATTACACGAACAAATTAAACAACAACCTCAACATTGACAAAGCCAACAAATTCAACAACAAGCTCAACGTTGAAAAACACCAACAAATTCAGCAACAAACAAAACTTTTAAAAGAAGAGAAAAAGTTCAAAAAAAACATTGATAACACCAACAAATTCAACAACAACCTCAACATTGAAAAACACCAACAAACTCAACAAGCATCTCAACATTGAAAAACGCCAACAAATTCAACAACAACCACAATATTGAAAATCACCAACAAATTCAACAACAACCTCAACATTTAAAAACTCCAACAGATTCACCAACAACCTCAACATTTAAAAGAACAAAAAAGTTCAAAAAGAAGATTGATAAAACCAACAAATTCAACAACAACCTCAATGTTGAAAATCACCAACCAATTGAACAACCTCAACATTGAAAAGCACCAACAAATTCAACAACAACCTTAACTTTTAAAAATACAAACAAGTTCAACAACCTCAACAATGAAAAACACCAAATAATTCATCAACAGTCGCAACATTGAAAAATACAAAAAAGTTCAAAAAATAACATTGATAACAGCAACAAATTCAACAACAACCTCAACATTGAAAACTACATAAAAGTTCAAAATAAACATTGATAACACCAACAAATTCAACAACAAACTCAATATTGAAAATCAAGAATTAATTCAACAAGAAACTCAACATTGAAAAACACCAACAAATTCAACAACAACCTTTGGTTTTAAAAGAGAAAAAGTTCAAAAAAAACATTGATAACACCAAGAATTCAAAAACAATCTCAACATTGAAAAATACAGATAAGTTCAAAAAATAACATTGATAAGACCAACAAATTCAGCAACAACCTCGACATTGAAAAATACAAAAATGTTCAAAAAATAACATTGAAAACACCGTTAAATTCAACAACATACTCAATATTGAAAATCAACATCAAATTCAACAACAACCTCAACATTGAAAAAAGCCAACAAATTCAACAACAACCTCAACATTGAAAAACACCAACAACTTCAACAACCTCAACAATGAAAAACGCCAAAAAATTCAACAACCATAACTTTGAAAAACACCAACAAATTCAACAATAACCTCAACTTTTAAAAGAAGAGAAAAAGTTCAAAAAAACATTGATAACACCAACAAATTCAACAACAACCTCAACATTGAAAAATACAAAAAAGTTCAAAAAATAACATTGATCGCTCCAACAAATTCAACAACATGCTCAACATTGAAAAATACAAAAAATTTCAAAAAATAACATTGATAACACGAACAAATTCAGCATCAAACTCAACGTTGAAAATCAAATACAAATTCAACAACAACCCCAACATTGAAAATCACCAACAAATTCAACAACAACGTCAAGATGGAAAAAACCAACAAATTCAACAACAAGCTTAACATTCAAAACCACCAACAAATTCAACAAGAACCTCAACTTTTAAAAGAAGAGAAAAAGTTCAAAAAAAACATAGATGACACCAATAAATTCAACAACAACCTCAATATTGAAAGACACCAACAAGTTCAACAACAACCTCAACATTGAAAATCACAAACAAATTCAACAACCTCAACATTGAAAATCACGAACAAATTCAACAACAACCTCAACATTGAAAAACACCAACAAATTCAACAACAACCTCAATATTGAAAGACACCAACAATTTCAACAACAACCTCAACATTGAAAATCAGCAACAAATTCAACAAGAATCTTTAACATTGAAAAACGCCAACGAATTCAACAACAACCTCAATATTGAAAATCACCAACAAATTCAACAACAACCTCAACATTGAAAAACTCCAACAAATTCACCAACAACATCCACATTTAATAGTACATAAAAGTTCAAAAAATAACATTGATAAAACCATCAAATTCAACAACAACTTTAATGTTGAAAATCACCAGCAAATTGAACAACCTCAACATTGAAAAACAACAACAAATTCATAAACAACCTTAACTTTTAAAAATACAAAAAAGTTCAATAAAAAACATTGATAACACGAACAAATTCAACAACAACCTGAAAAATGAAATACATCAACAAATTCAACAACAATATAAACATTGAAAAAACCTACAAATTCAACAACAACCTCAACTTTTAAAAGAAGAGAAAAAGTTCAAAAAAACATTGATAACACCAACAAATTCAACAACAACCTCAACATTGAAAAACACCAACAAATTCAACAACAACCTCAATATTGAAAAACACCAACAAATTCAACAACATCCTCAACATTGAAAATCACCAACAAATTCAACATCAATATTGAAAATCACCAACAAATTCAACAACAACCTCAACATTGAATAATGCCAACAAATTCAACAACAACCTCAATATTGAAAATCCCCAACAAATTCAAAAACAACCTCAACATTGAAAAACACCAACAAATTCAATAACTTCAATATTGATAATCACCCTCAAATTCAACAACAACCACAACATTGAAAAAAAGCAACAAATTCAACTACAACCTCAACATTGAAAAACACCAACAACTTCAACAACATCAACAATGAAAAACACTAAAGAATTCAAAAACCGCCACGATGAAAAATACAAACAAATTCAACAACATCCTCAACTATTAAAAGAAGAGAAAAAGTTCAAAAAAAACATTGATAACACCTACAAATTCAACAACAACCTCAACATTGAAAAATACAAATAAGTTCAAAAAATAACATTGATAAAACCAACAAATTCAACAACAACCTCAACAATATAAAAACACCAATAAATTCAACAACAACCTCTACATTGAAAAACACCAAATAATTCAACAACAACCTCAACATTGAAAAATACAAATAAGTTCAAAAAATAACATTGATAACACCAACAAATTCAACAACAACCTCAACTTTGAAAAACAACAACAAATTCAACAACAATCTCGACTATTAAAAGAAGAGAAAAAGCTCAAAATAAACATTGATAACACCAACAAATTCAACAACATCCTCAACATTGAAAAAACGCCAACAAATCCAACAACAACCTCAACGTTGAAAATCACCAACAAATTCAACAACCTCAATAGTGAAATTCACCAACAAATTCAACGTATTCAATATTGAAAATCACCCACAAATTCAACAACAACCTCAACATTGAAAAAAAGCAACACATTTAAATATAACGTGAACATTGAAAAACACCAACAACTTCAACAACAACCTCAACATTGAAAACTACAAAAATTTTCAAAAAATAACATGGATAACACCAACAAATTCAACAACAAACTCAATATTTAAAAACACCAACAAATTCAACAACAACCTCAACTTTGAAAAACACCAACAAATTCAACAACAACCTCAACATTGAAAAAAACCTACAAATTCAACCAGAAGCTCAACATTGAAAAACACCAACAAATTCAACAACAACCTCAAATTTTAAAAGAAGAGAAAAAGTTCAAAAAAAACAAACAAGTTCAACAACAACCTCAACATTGAAAAACGCCAACAAATTCAACAACAAACTCAATATTGAAAGACACCAACAAGTTCAACAACGACCACAACATTGAAGATCAGCAACAAATTCAACAACCATCTCAACATTGAAAAACACCAAATAATTCAAAAACAACCGCAACATTCAAAAATACCAACAAATTCAACAACAACATCAATATTGAAAAACACCAAATAATTCAATAACAACCGCAACATCGAAAAATACCAACAAATTCAACAACAACCTCCAATTTTAAAAGAAGATAAAAAGTTCAAAAATAACACTGATAACACCAACAAATTGAACAACAACCTCAACATTTATAAATAGAAAAATGTTCAAAAAATAACATTGATAACACCAACAAAATGAACAAACTCAACATTGAATATCACCAACAAATTAAACAACAGCCTCAACAATGATAAAACACCAAAAAATTCAACAACCTCAACGTTGAAAAACGCCAACAAATTCAACAACAACCACAATATTGAAAGACACCAACAAGTTCAACAACGACCTCAACATTGAAAATCAGAAACAAATTCAACAACAATCTCAACATTGAAAAACGTCAACTTTTTCAACAACAACTTCAATATTGAAAGTCACCAACAAAATCAACATGAAACCTCAAAAATGAAAAACACCAACAAATTCAACAACAACCTCAACATTGCAAAGAAACCTACAAATTCAACCAGAAGCTCAACGTTAAAAAACACCAACAAATTCAACAACAACCTCAACTATTAAAAGAAGAGGAATAGTTCAAAAAAAACATTGATAAGACAAGAAATTCAACAACAACCTCAACATTGAAAAACGCCAACAAATTCAACAACAACCTCAATATTGAAAGACACCAACAAATTCAACAACAACCTCAACATTGAAAATCACCAACAAATTCAATAACATCAATATTGAAAATCACCAACAAATTCAACAACAACCTCAGCATTGAAAAACACCAACAAATTCAATAACAACATCAATATTGAAAAATACAAAAAGGTTCAAAAAATAACTTTGAAAACACCAACAAATTCAACAACAACCTCAATATTGGAAAATACAAAAAATTTCAAAAAATAACATTGGTAACACCAACAAATTCAATAACAAACTCAATATGAAAATCAACATCAATTTCAACAACAACGTCAACATTGAAAAATACCAACAAATTCAACAACCTCAACATTGAAAAACACCAACAAATTCAACAACCTCATCATTGAAAATCACCAACAAATTCAATAACAACCTCAACATTGAAAAACAGCAACAAATTCAACAACAACCTCAACAATGAAAAACACCAAAAAAAACAACCTCAACATTGAAAAATACCAACAAAATCAAAAACAACCTCAACATTGAAAAATACAAAAAATGTTCAAAAAATAACATTGATAACACCAACAAATTCAACAACAACCTCAATACTGAAAATCACCAACAAATTAAACAACAACCTCAACATTGAAAATCACCAAAAAATTCAACAACCTCAATATTGAAAGTCACCAACTAATTCAACAACAACCTCAGCATTGAAAAACACCATCAAATTCAACAACAGCTTCAATATTGATAGAGACCAACAAATTCTACAACAACCTCCACATTGAAAATCACCAAACAAATTCAACAACTTCAATATTGATAATGACCAACAAATTCAACAACAACCTCAGCATTGAAAATCACCAACAAATTCAACAACAACCACAACATTGATAAAAAGCACCAAATTCAACTACAATCTCTACAATGAAAAACACCAAAAAATTCAACAACAACCGCAACATTGAAAAACACCAACAAATTCAACAACAATCTCAACAATGAAAAACACCAACAACTTCAACAACCTCAACAATGAAAAACACCAATGAATTCAACAACCGCCACAATGAAAAATGCAAACAAATTCAACAACATCCTCAACTTTTAAAAGAAGAGAAAAAGTTCAAAAAATAACATTGATAGCACCAGCAAATCCAACAACAATCTCAATACTGAAAATCACCAACAAATTCAACAACAACCTCAACATTGAAAATCAGCAACAAATTCAACAACAATCTCAATGTTGAAAAACGCCAACATTTTCAACAACAACTTCAATATTGAAAATCACCAACAAATTCAACATCAACCTCAACATTGAAAAACACCAAAAAATTCAACAACCTCAATATTGAAAGTCACCAACTAATTCAACAACAACCTCAGCATTGAAAAAAACCAACAAATTCAACAACAGCTTCAATATGGAAAGAGACCAACAAATTCTACAACAACCTCAACATTGAAAATCACCAACAAATTCAACAACTTGAATATTGATAATGACCAACAAATTCAACAACAACCTCAGCATTGAAAATCTCCAACAAATTCAACAACAACCACAACATTGATAAAAAGCAACAAATTCAACTACAATCTCTACAATGAAAAACACCAAAAAATTCAACAACAACCGCAACATTGAAAAACACCAACAAATTCAACAACAATCTCAACAATGAAAAACACCAACAAATTCAACAACAACCTCAACATTGAAAAACACCAACAACTTCAACAACCTCAACAATGAAAAACACCAATGAATTCAAAAACCGCCACAATGAAAAATGCAAACAAATTCAAAAACATCCTCAACTTTTAAAAGAAGAGAAAAAGTTCAAAAAAAACATTGAAAACACCAACAAAATCAACAACCTCAACATTGAAAGTTCAAAAAATAACATTGATAAAACCAACAAATTCAACAACATCCTCAACAATATAAAAACACCAATAAATTCAACAACATCCTCTACATTGAAAAACACCCACAAATTCAACAACCTCAACAATGAAAAACACCAAATAATTCAACAACAACCGCAACATTCAAAAATACCAACAAATTCAACAACAACCTCAATATTGAAAAACACCAAATAATTCAACAACAACCGCAACATTGAAAAATACCAACAAATTCAACAACAACCTCCAATTTTAAAAGAAGATAAAAAGTTCAAAAATAACACTGATAACACCAACAAATGGAACAACCAGCTCAACATTTGAAAATAGAAAAAATTTCAAAAAATAACATTGATAACACCATCAAAATCAACAACAAAACCAATATTGAAAATCAACGACAAATTCAACAAAAACATCAACATTGAAAAACATCAACAAAATCAACAACCTCAACATTGAATATCACCAACAAATTCAACAACAACCACAACATTGAAAAATACCAACAAATTCAAAATCAACCTCAACATTGAAAAATACAAAAAAGTTCAAAAAATAACATTGATAACACCAGCAAATCCAACAACAATCTCAATACTGAAAATCACCAACAAATTCAACAACAACCTCAACATTTAAAATCACCAACAAATTCAACAACAATCTCAACGTTGAAAAACGCCAACATTTTCAACAACAACCTCAGCATTGAAAATCACCAACAAATTCAACAACAACCACAACATTGATAAAAAGCAACAAGAAATTTAACAACAACCTCAACTATTAAAAGTAGAGAAAAAGTTCTAAAAATTCATTGATAAGACCAAGAAATTCAACAACAACCTCAACATTGAAAAATGCCAACAAATTCAACAACAACCTCAATATTGAAAGACACCAACAAATTCAACAACAACCTCAACATTGAAAAGCACCAACAAATTCAATAACATCAATATTGAAAATCACCAACAAATTCAACAACAACCTCAACATTGAAAAACGCCAACAAATTCAATAACAACCTCAATATTGAAAAATACAAAAAAGTTGAAAAAATAACATTGATAACACCAACAAATTCAACAACAACCTCAACATTGGAAAATACAAAAAAGTTCAAAAAATATCATTGATAACACCAGCAAATTCAACAACAAACTTAATATTGAAAATCAACATCAATTTCAACAACAACGTCAATCTTGAAAAAACCAACAAATTCAACAACAACCTCAACATTGAAAAACAGCTATAAATTCAACAACAACCTCAACAAAGAAAAACACCAAATAAAACAACAACAACATCAACATTGAAAAATACCAACACAATCAAAAATAACCTCAACATTTAAAAAACAAAAAATGTTCAAAAAATAACATTGATAACACCAACAAATTCAACAACAACCTCAACTTTGAAAAACAACAACAAATTCAACAACAATCTCGACTATTAAAAGAAGAGAAAAAGCTCAAAATAAACATTGATAACACCAACAAATTCAACAACATCCTCAACATTGAAAAAACGCCAGCAAATCCAACAACAACCTCAACGTTGAAAATCACCAACAAATTCAACAACCTCAATATTGAAATTCACCCACAAATTCAACAACAACCTCAACATTGAAAAAAAGCAACACATTTAAATATAACGTGAACATTGAAAAACACCAACAACTTCAACAACAACCTCAACATTGAAAACTACAAAAATTTTCAAAAAATAACATGGATAACACCAACAAATTCAACAACAAACTCAATATTTAAAAACACCAACAAATTCAACAACAACCTCAACTTTGAAAAACACCAACAAATTCAACAACAACCTCAACATTGAAAAAAACCTACAAATTCAACCAGAAGCTCAACATTGAAAAACACCAACAAATTCAACAACAACCTCAAATTTTAAAAGAAGAGAAAAAGTTCAAAAAAAACAAACAAGTTCAACAACAACCTCAACATTGAAAAACGCCAACAAATTCAACAACAAACTCAATATTGAAAGACATCAACAAATTCAACTATAACCTCAACATTGAAAATCGCAACAATTTCAACAACATCAATATTATAAATCACCAACAAATTCAACAACAACCCCAACATTGAAAAACGCCAACAAATTCAATAACAACCTCAGCATTTAAAAATACAAAAAATAACATTGATAAAATCCACAAATTCAACAACAAACTCAATATTGAAAATCAACAACAAATTCAACAACAACCTGAACATTGAAATTCACCAACAAATTCAACGACAACCTGAACATTGAAAAACACCAACTAATTCAACAAACTCAACATTGAAAAACACCAACAAATTCAACAAGCTCAACATTGAAAAGCACCTACAAATTCATCAACAACCTTATCTATTATAAATACAAACAAGTTCAACAAAAAACATTGATAACACCAACAATTTCAACAACAACCTCAACATTGAAAAATACCAACAAATTCAAAAACAACTTCAACTTGGAAAAATACACAAAAGTTCAAAAAATAACATTTATGACACCAACAAATTCAACAATAACCTCAATATTAAAAATCACCATCAAATTCAAGAACATCAACATTGAAAAACACCAACAAATTCAACAACAACCTCAATATTGAAAGACACCAAAAAGGTGAACATCGACATCAACATTGAAAATTACCAACAAATTCAACATCAACCTCAACATTCAAAAACACCAACAAATTCAACAACAACCTCAACATTGAAAAACACCAACAAATTCAACAACAGCCTCAACATTGAAAGACACCAAAAAGGTGAACATCGACATCAACATTGAAAAACGCCAACAAATTCAACAGCAACATCAATATTGAAAATTACCAACAAATTCAACATCAACCTCAACATTGAAAAACACCAAAAAATTCAACAACAACCTCAACATTGAAAAATACCAACAAATTCAACAACAGCCTCAACATTGAAAAAAAACTACAAATTCCACAAAAACCTCAACATAATAAAAACCTACAAATTCAACCATGAGGCTCAACATTGAAAAACACCAACAAAAGCAACAACATCCTCAACTTTTAAAAGAAGAGAAAAAGTTTTTAAAAAACGCCAACAAATTCAACAACAACCTCAATATTGAAAGACACCAACAAATTCAAATACAACCTCAACATTGAAAATCACCAACAAATTCAACAACATCAATATTGAAAATCACCAACAAATTCAACACAACCTCAACATTGAAAAACACCAACAAATTCAACAACAACCTCAATATTGAAAAATACAAAAAAGTTCAAAAGATACCATTGATAACACAAACAAATTCAATAACAACCTCAATATTGAAAATCAACAACAAATTAAACAACAACCTCAACATTGAAAATCACCAACTAATTCAACAACCTCAGCATTGAAAAACGCCCACAAATTCAACAAGCTCAGCATTGAAAAGCACCAACAAATTCATCAAGAAACTAAACTATTATAAATACAAACAAGTTCAACAAAAAACATTGCTAACACCAACAAATTCAACAAAAACCTCAACAATGAAAAGCAGCAACAAGTTCAACAACAACCACAACATTGAAAAACAGCGACCAATTCAACAACAACCTTAACAATCAAAAACACCAACAAATTCAACAACAACCTAAACATTGAAAAATATCAACAAATTCAAAAACAACTTCAACATAGAAAAATACAAAAAAGTTTAAAAAATACCATTGATAGCACCAACAAATTCAACAACAACCTCAACATTGGAAAAACTAAAAAATAACATGGATAACACCAACAAATTCAACAACAAACTCTATATTGAAAATCAATAACAAATTCAACAACAACGTCAACATGGAATAACACCAACTAATTCAACAACCTCAACATTGAAAAACACCAACAAATACAACAACCTGAACATTGAAAAATACTAACAAATTCATCAACAACCTTAACTATTATAAATACAAACAAGTTCAACAAAAAACATTGATAACATCATCAAATTCAACAAAAACCTCAACAATGAAAACAGCAACAAGTTCAACAACAACCTCAACATTGAAAAACAGCGAGAAATTCAACAACATCCTCAACAATGAAAAACACCAACAAATTCAACAACCAACTCAACATCGAAAAATACCAACAAATTCAAAAACAACCTCAACATAGAAAAATACAAAAAAGTTCAAAAAATAACATTGATAATACCAACAAATTCAACAACAACCTCAATATTGAAAATCACCAACAAATTCAACAACAACCTCAACATTGAAAAAAAACCAACAAATTCAACAACAACCTCAATATTGAAAGACACCAACAAGTTCAACAACGACCTCAACATTGAAAATCAGCAACAAATTGAACAACAATCTCAACATTGAAAAACACCATCAAATTCAACAACAACCTCAATATTGAAAATCACCAACAAATTCAACATCAACCTCAACATTGAAAAACACCAACAAATTCAACAACAACCTCAACATTGAAAAAAACCTACAAATTCAAAAACAAGCTCAACATTGAAAATCACCAACAAATTCAACAACGACCTCAACTTTTAAAAGAGAAAAAGTGCAATAAAAACATTGATAACACCAAGAAATTCAACAACAACCTCAACATTGAAAGAGGCCAACAAATTCAATAACAACCTCAATATTGAAAGATACCAACAAATTCAACAACAACCTCAACATTGAAAATCACCAACAAATTCAGCAACATCAATATTGAAAATGACCACAAAATTCAACAACAACCTCAACATTGAAAAACGCCAACAAATTCAACAACAACCTCAATAGTGAAAAATACAAAATAGTTCAAAAAATAACATTGATAATACCAACAAATTCAACAACAACCTCAACATTGAAAAACACCAACAAATTCAACAACAACCTGAATATTGAAAGACACCAACAAGTTCAACAACGATCTCAACATTGAAAATCAACAACAAATGCAACAACCTCAATATTGAAAGCAACCAACAAATTCAACAACAACCTCAATATTGAAGGACACCAACAAATTCTACAACAACCTCAACATTGAAAATCACCAACAAATTCAACAACTTCAATATTGAAAATCACCAACAAATTCAACAACAAACTCAGCATTGAAAAATGCCACCAAATTCAACTACAACCTCTACAATGAAAAACACCAAAACATTCAAAAACAACCGCAACATTGAAAAGCACCAACAAATGCAACAACAACCTCAACATTGAAAAACACCAACAACTTCAATAACCTCAACAATGAAAAACACCAAAAAATTCAAAAACCGCAACAATGAAAAATACCAACAAATTGAACAAAAACTTCAACTTTTAAAAGAAGAGAAAAAGTTCAAAAGAAACATTGATAACACCAACAAATTCAACAAAGACCTCAACAATGAAAAACACCAAAAAATTCAACAACAACCTCAACATTGAAAAACACCAGCAAATTCATCAACAACCTTAACTATTATAAATACAAACAGGTTCAACGAAAAACATTGATAACACCATCAAATTCAACAAAAACCTCAACAATGAAAGATAGCAACAAGTTCAACAATAACGTCAGCATTGAAAAACAGCAACAAATTCCACAACATCCTCAACAATGAAAAACACCAACAAATTCAACAACAAAATTAACATCGAAAAATACCCACTAATTCAAAAACAACCTCAACATAGAAAAATACAAAAATATTCAAAAAATAACATTGATAATACCAACAAATTCAACAACAACCTCAACATTGAAAAACGCCAACAAATTCAACAACAACCTCAACATTGAAAAACACCAACAAATTCAACAACAACCTCAACATTGAAAAAAACCTACAAATTCAACAACAAGCTAAACATTGAAAATCACCAACAAATTCAACAACAACCTCAACTTTTAAAAGAAAAGAAAAAGTACAATAAAAACCTCAACATTGAAAGACGCCAACAAATTCAACAACAACCTCAACATTGAAAAATGCCAACAAATTCAACAACAATCTCAACAATGAAAAACACCAACAAATTCATCAACAACCTCAACATTGAAAATCTCCAACAAATTCAACAACAACCTCAACATTGAAAGACACCAACAAGTTCAACAACAATCTCAACATTGAGAAACGCCAACAAATTCAACAACAACCTCAACATTGAAAAACACCAACAAATTCAACAATAACCTCAACATTGCAAATCACCAACAAATTCAACAACAACCTCAACTTTTAAAAGAAGAGAAAAGGTACAATAAAAACCTCAACATTGAAAGACGCCACCAAATTCAACAACAACCTCAACATTGAAAAATGCCAACAAATTCAACAACAACCTCAACATTGAAAATCACCAACAATTTCAACAACATCAATATTATAAATCACCAACAAATGCAACAACAACCTCAACATTAAAAAACGCAAACAAATTCAACAACAAGCTCAATATTGAAAAATACAAAAAAGTTCAAAAAATAACATTGATAACAAAAACAAATTCAGTAACAACCTCAATATTGAAAATCAACAACAAATTCAACAACAACCTCAACATTGAAAAACACCAACTAATTCAACAAATTCAACATTGAAAAACGCCAACAAATACAACAACAACCTCAATATTGAAAGACACGAACAAGTTCAACTACAACCTCAACATTGAAAATCAACAACAAATGCAACAACCTCAATATTGAAAGCAACCAACAAATTCAACAACAACCTCATTATTGAAGGACACCATCAAATTCTACAACAACCTCAACATTGAAAATCACCAACAAATTGATAATACCAACAAATTCAACGACAACCTCAACATTGAAAAACACCAACAAATTCAACAACAATCTCAACATTGAAAAAAACCTACAAATTCAACAACAAGCTCAACATTGAAAATCACCAACAAATTCAACAACAACCTCAACTTTTAAAAGAAGAGAAAAAGTACAATAAAAACCTCAACATTGAAAGATGCCCACAGATTCAACAACAACCTCAACATTGAAAAATGCCAACCAATTCAACAACAACCTCAATATTCAAAGAAACCAACAAATT
The DNA here is from genome assembly GCF_964194155.1 of Cetorhinus maximus. Taxonomy (NCBI): domain Eukaryota; kingdom Metazoa; phylum Chordata; class Chondrichthyes; order Lamniformes; family Cetorhinidae; genus Cetorhinus; species Cetorhinus maximus. The sequence continues at coordinate 69,625 of NW_027596282.1, read as the reverse complement.
CAACAACAAACTCAACATTGAAAATCACCAACAATTTCAACAACATCAATATTAAAAATCACCAACAAATGCAATAACCTCAACATTAAAAAACACCAACAAATTCAACAACAAGCTCAATATTGAAAAATACAAAAAAGTTCAAAAAATAAAATTGATAACACAAACAAATTCAATAACAACCTCAAAACTGAAAATCAACAACAAATTCAACAAAAACTTCAACATTGAAAATCACCAACAAATTCAACGACAACCTCAACATTGAGAAACACCAACTAATTCAACAACATCAACATTGAAAAACGCCAACAAATTCAACAAGCTCAACATTGAAAAGCACCAACATATTCATCAACAACCTAAACTATTATAAATACAAACAAGTTCAACAAAATCATTGATAACACCAACAATTCAACAAAAAGCTCAACAATGAAAAACAGCAACACGTTCAACAACCACCTCAACATTGAAAAACAGCGACAGATTCAACAACAACCTTAACAATTAAAAACACCAACAAATTCAACAACAACCTAAACATTGAAAAATAACAACAAATTCAAAAACAACTTCAACATAGAATAATACAAAAAAGTTCAAAAAATAACATTGATAATACCAACCATTTCAACATCAACATCAATATTGAAAATCACCATCAAATTCAACAACAACCTCAACATTGAAAAACGCCAACAAATTCAACAACAACCTCAATATTGAAAGACACCAAAAAGTTCAACAACGACCTCAACGTTGAAAATCAGCAACCAATTCAACAAAAATCTCAACATTGAAAAGCACCAACAAAATTCAACAACAACCTCAACATTGAAAATCTCAAAAAATTCAAAAACAACCTCAACTTTTAAAAGAAGAGAAAAAGTTAATAAATAACGCCAACAAATTCAACAACAACCTCAATACTGAAAGGCACCATCAAATCGAAATACAACCTCAACATTGAAAATCACCAACAAATTCAGCAACAATCTCAACATTGAAAAAAGCCAACACATTCAACAGCAACCTCAATATTGAAAATCACCAACAAATTCAACAACAACCTCAACATTGAAAAAAACCTACAAATTCAACAATAAGCTCAACATTGAAAATCACCAACAAATTCAAAAACAACCTCAACTTTTAAAAGAAGAGAAAAAGTTCAATAAAAACCTCAACATTGAAAGATGCCAACAAATTCAACAACAACCACAACAATGAAAAACACCAAAAAATTCAACAACATCAATATTGAAAATGACCACAAAATTCAACAACAACCTCAACATTGAAAAACGACAAAAAAAATTCAACAACAACCTCAATAGTGAAAAATACAAAGTAGTTCAAAAAATAACATTGATAATACCAACAAAATACAACAACAACCTCAATATTGAAAATCACCAACATATTCAACAACAACCTCAAAATTGAAAAACACCAACAAATTCAACAATAACCTCTATATTGAAAGACACCAACAAGTTCAACAACGACCTAAACATTGAAAATCAACAACAAATGCAACAACCTCAATATTGAAAGCAACCAACAAATTCAACAACAACCTCAACTTTTAAAACGAGAGAAAAAGTTTAAAAAAGAACATTGATAAAACCAACAAATTCAACAACAACCACAATATTGATAATCACCATCTAATTGAACAACCTGAACATTGAAAAACACCAACAAATTCAACAACAAGCTCTACATTGAAAAACACGAACAAATTCAACAACAACCTCAACATTGAAAAGCACCAACAACTTCAACAACCTCAACAATGATAAACAACAAATAATTCAACAACAACCGCAACATTGAAAAATACGAACAAATTCAAAAACAAAATCAACTTTTAAAAGAAGATATAAAGTTCAATAAAAACATTGATAACACCAACAAATTCAACAACAACCTCAACATTGAAAAATAGAAAAAAGTTCAAAAAATAACATTGATAACACCAACAAAATCAACAACAACCTCAATATTGAAAATCACCTACAAATTCAACAACAACGTCAACATTGAAAAACACCAACAAATTCAACAACCTCAACATTGAAAAACACCAACAAATTCAACCACAACCTCAATATTGAAAGACACCATCAAATTCTACAACAACCTCAACATTGAAAATCACCAACAAGTTCAACAACTTCAATATTGAAAATCACCAACAAATTCAACAACAACCTTAGCATTGAAAAATGCCACCAAATTCAACTACAACTTCTACAAAGAATAACACCAAAAAATTCAACATCAACCGCAACATTGAGAAACACCAACAACTTCGACAACCACAACAATGAAAAACACCAAAAAATTTAACAACCGCAACAATGAAAAATACCAACAAATTCAACAACAACCTCACGTTTAAAAGAAGAGAAAAAGTTTAAAAAAAACATTGATAACACCAACAAATTCAAAAACAACCACAACATTGATGAATGCAAATAAGTTCAAAAAATAACATTGATAAGACCAACAAATTCAAAAACAAACTCAGCATTGAAAAATACAAATAATTTCAAAAAATTACATTGATAAGACCAACAAATTCAACAACAACCTAAACATTGAAACAAAACAAAAATTTCAACAAAACGCTCAAGTTTGAAAAACACCAACAAATTCAACAACAACCTTAACTTTAAAACGAGAGAAAATGTTTAAAAAAGAACATTGAAAAAACCAACAAATTCAACAACAACCTCAATATTGATAATCACCATCTAATTGAACAACCTGAACATTGAAAAACACCAACAAATTCAACAACAAGCTCTTCATTGAAAAACACCAACAAATTCAACATCAACCTCAACATTGAAAAGCACCAACAACTTCAACAACCTCAACAATGACAAAACAACAAATAATTCAACAACAACCGCAACATTGAAAATTACGAACAAATTCAAAAACAACCTCAACTTTTAAAAGAAGATATAAAGTTCAATAAAATCTTTGATAACACCAACAAATTCAACAACAACCTCAACGTTGAAAAATAGAAAAAAGTTCAAAAAATAACATTGATAACACCAACAAATTCAACAAGAAACTCAATATTGAAAATCAACAACAAAATCAACGACAACCTCAACATTGAAAATCTCCTACAAATTCAACAACAACGTCAACATTGGAAATCACCAACAAATTCAACAACAACCTCAACATTGAAAATCACCAACAAATTCAACAACAACCTCAACATTGAAAAACACCAAAAAATTCAACAACAACTTTAACTTTTAAAAAACAAAAAAGTTCAACAAAAACATTGATAACACCAACAAATTCAACAACAGCCTCAACATTGAAAAACACCAACAAATTCAATAACAACCTCAATATTGAAAGACACCAACAAGTTCAACAACGACCTCAATATTGAAAATCACCAACAAATTCACCAACAACCTCAACATTGAAACAAATCTACAAATTCAACAAGAAGCTCAACATTGAAAATCATCAACAAATTCAACAACAACCTCAACTTTTAAAAGAGAAAAAGTTCAATAAAAACATTGATAACACCAAGAAATTCAACAACAACCTCAACATTGAAAAAAAACCAATAAATTCAACATCAAACTCAACATTCAAAAACACCCACAAATTCAACAACAACGTCAACATTGAAAAAAACCAACAAATTCTACAACAAGCTCAACTTTCAAAAATAAAAAAAAGATCAAAAATTAACATTGATTACAGCAATAAATTCAACAACAACCTCAATATTGAAAATCACCAACAAATTCAACAACAACCTCAACATTGAAAAATACAAAAAAGTTCAAAAAATAACATTGATAACATCAACAACTTCAACAACGATCTCATTATTGAATATCTCCAACAAATTTAACAACAACCTCAACATTGAAAAACACCAACAAATTCAACAACAACCTTAACTTCTAAAAATACAAACAAGTTCAACAAAAAACATTGATAACACCAACAAATCGACAACATCCTCAACAATGAAAAACACCAACAAATTCAACAACAACTTCAACTTTTAAAACAAGAGAAAAAGTTTAAAAAAGAACATTGATAAAACCAACAAATTCAACAACAACCTCAATATTGATAATCACCAACAAATTGATCAACCTCAACATTGAAAAACACAAACAAATTCAACAATAAACCTCAACATTGGCAAACACCAACAAATTCAACAACAACCTCAACTTTTAAAAGAAGATAAAAATTTTAAAAAAAGCATTGATAACACCAACAAATTCAACAACAAATTCAATATTGAAAATAAACAACAAATTTAACAACAACGTCATCATTGAAAAACACCTACAAATTCAAGAACCTCAACATTGAAAATCACCAACAAATTGAACAGCAACCTCAACAATGAAGAACAACAAAAAATTCAACAACAATCTTAACTTTTAAAAATACAAACAAGTTCCACAAAAACATTGATAACAACAACAAATTCAACAACAACTTCAACATTGAAAAACAGCAACAACTTCAACAACAACCTCAATATTGAAAAACACCCACAAATTCAACAACAACCTCAACAATGAAAGACACCAACAAGTTCAACAACGACCTCAACATTTAAAATCAGCAACAAATGCAACAACAATCTCTTCATTGAAAAATGCCAACAAATTCAACAACAACCTCAACTTTTAAAAATACAAAAAAGTTCAACAAAAACATTGATAACACCAACGATTTCAACAAAAACGTCAAAAATGAAAAACACCAACAAATTCAACAACAACCTCAACATTGAAAAACACCAACAAATTCAACAACAACCTCAAATTTTAAAAATACATTAAAGTTCAACAAAAACAAAGATAACACAAACAAATTCAACAACAAACTCAACACTGAAAATCACCAACAAATTCAACAACAAACTCAACTTTGAAAAACACCAACAAATTCCACAACCTCAACATTGAAAAACACCAACAAATTCAACAACCTCAACATTGAAAAATACAAAAAAGTTCAAAAAATAACATTGATAATACCAAAAAATTCAACTAGAACATCAATACTGAAAATCCCCAACAAATTCAACAACAACCTCAACATTGAAAATCACCAACAAATTCAACAACAAACTCAACATTGAAAAGCACCAACAAATTCAACAACAACCTCAATATTGAAAGACACCAACAATTTCAACATCAACCTCAACATTTAAAAACACCAACAAATTGAACAACAACCTCAACATTGAAAAAAACTTACAATTTCAACAACAATCTCAACATTTAAAAACACCAACAATTTCAACAACGACCTCAACTTTTAAAAGAAGAGAAAAAGTTCAAAAAAAACATTGATAACACCAACAAATTCAACAACAACCTCAACATTGAAAAACGCCAACAAATTCAACAACATGCTCAATATTGAAAGTCACCAACAAATTCAACAACAACCTCAACGTTGAAAAAGACCAACAAATGCAACAACAACCTCAATATTGAAAATCACCACAAAATTCAACAACAACCTCAAGAATGAATAACACCAACAAACTCAACACACTCATCATTGAAAACACCAACAATTTCAACAACAACCTCAACATTTAAAACTACAAAAAAGTTCAAAAAAGATCATTGATAAAAACAACAAATTCAACAACAACCTCAACATTGAAAAATAGTAAAAAGTTCAACAAATAACCTTGATAACAGCAACAAATTCAACAACAACCTAAACATTGAAATCAACAAAAAAATTCGAAAAATAACATTGATAACACCAACAAATTCAACAACAAACTCAATATTGAAAATCAACAACAAATTCAACAACAACCTCAACTTTGAAAATCACCTACAAATTCAACAACAACCTCAACATTGAAAAACACCAAAAAATTGAACAACAACCTCAACATTGAAAAACACCAACAAATTCAACAACAACCTCAACATTATAAACACCAACAAATTCAACAACAACCTCAAATTTTAAAAATACAAAAAAGTTCAACAAAACATTGATAACACCAACAAATTCAACAAAAACCTCAGCAACGAAAAACACCAACAAATTCAACAACAACTTCAAAATTGAAAATCATCAACAAATTCAACAACAAACTCAACTTTGAAAAACACCAACAAATTCCACAACCTCAACATTGAAAAACACCAACAAATTCAACAACCTCAACATCGAAAAATACAAAAAAGTTCAAAAAATCACATTGATAATACCAAAAAATTCAACTAAAACCTCAATATTGAAAATCCCCAACAAATTCAACAACAACCTCGATATTGAAAGACACCAACAAGTTCAACATCAACTTCAACATTTAAAAACACCAACAAATTCAACAACAACCTCAACATTGAAAAAAACTTACAATTTCAACAACAAGCTCAACATTGAAAAACACCAACAATTTCAACAACAACCTCAACTTTTAAAAGAAGAGAAAAAGTTCAAAAAAAACATTGATAACACCAACAAATTCAACAACAACCTCAACATTGAAAAACGCCAACAAATTTAACAACATGCTCAATATTGAAAGTCACCAACAAATTCAACCACAACCTCAACTTTGAAAAACACCAACAAATGCAACAACAACCTCAATATTGAAAATCGCCACAAAATTCAACAACAACCTCAAGAATGAATAACACCAACAAACTCAACAACCTCAACATTGAAAACACCAACAATTTCATCAGCAACCTCAACATTTAAAACTGCAAAAAAGTTCAAAAAAATCATTGATAAAAACAACAAATTCAACAACAACCTCATCTTTTAATAGTATGTAAAAAGTTCAAAAAAAACATTGATAACACCAACAAATTCAACAACAACCACAACATTGAAAAATAGTAAAAAGTTGAACTAATAACATTGATACCAGCAACAAATTCAACAACAACCTAAACATTGAAATCCACAAAAAAATTCAAAAAATAACATTGATAACACCAACAAATTCAACAACAATCTCTAAATTGAAAATCACCAACTAATTCAACAACAACCTCAATATTGAAAAACACCAAAAAATTCAACAACAACCACAACATTTAAAAACACCAAAAAATTCAACAACAACTTTAACTTTTAAAAAACAAAAAAGTTCAACAAAAACATTGATAACACCAACAAATTCAACAACAACCTCAACATTGAAAAACACCAACAAATTCAACAACAACCTCAATATTGAAAGACACCAACAAGTTCAACAACGACCTCAATATTGAAAATCACCAACAAATTCAACATTAACCTCAACATTGAAGATCACCAACAAATTCACCAACAACCTCAACATTGAAACAAATCTACAAATTCAACAAGAAGCTCAACATTGAAAATCATCAACAAATTCAACAACAACCTCAACTTTTAAAAGAGAAAAAGTTCAATAAAAACATTGATAACACCAAGAAATTCAACAACAACCTCAACATTGAAAAAAACCATCAAATTCAACATCAAACTCAACATTCAAAAACACCCACAAATTCAACAACAACGTCAACATTGAAAAAAACCAACAAATTCAACAACAAGCTCAACATTCAAAAATAAAAAAAAGATCAAAAATTAACATTGATTACAGCAATAAATTCAACAACAATCTCATTATTGAATATCTCTAACAAATTTAACAACAACCTCAAAATTGAAAAACACTGCCAAATTCAACAACAACCTTAACTTCTAAAAATACAAACAAGTTCAACAAAAACATTGATAACACCAACAAATCGACAACATCCTCAACAATGAAAAACACCAACAAATTCAACAACAACTTCAACTTTTAAAACAAGAGAAAAAGTTTAAAAAAGAACATTGATAAAACCAACAAATTCAACAACAACCTCAATATTGATAATCACCAACAAATTGATCAACCTCAACATTGAAAAACACAAACAAATTCAACAACAAACCTCAACATTGACAAACACCAACAAATTCAACAACAACCTCAACTTTTAAAAGAAGATAAAAATTTCAAAAAAAAAATTGATAACACCAACAAATTCAACAACAAATTCAATATTGAAAATAAGCAACAAATTTAACAACAACGTCATCATTGAAAAACACCTACAAATTCAACAACCTCAACATTGAAAATCACCAACAAATTGAACAGCAACCTCAACAATGAAGAACAACAAAAAATTCAACAACAATCTTAACTTTTAAAAATAGAAAAAAGTTCTACAAAAACATTGATAACAACAACAAATTCAACAACAACCTCAACATTGAAAAACAGCAACAACTTCAACAACAACCTCAATATTGAAAAACACCAACAAATTCAACAACAACATCAACAATGAAAGACACCAACAAGTTCAACAACGACCTCAACATTTAAAATCAGCAACAAATTCAACAACAATCTCATCATTGAAAAATGCCAACAAATTCAACAACAACCTCAACTTTGAAAAATACAAAAAAGTTCAACAAAAATATTGATAACACCAACGATTTCAACAAAAACGTCTAAAATGAAAAACACCAACAAATTCAACAACAACCTCAACATTGAAAAACACCAACAAATTCAACAACAACCTCAAATTTTAAAAATACAAAAAAGTTCAACAAAAAGAAAGATAACACGAACAAATTCAACAAAAACCTGAACAACGAAAAACACCAACAAATTCAACAACAACCTCAACATTGAAAATCACCAACAAATTCAACAACAAACTCAACTTTGAAAAACACCATCAAGTTCCACAACCTCAACATTGAAAAACACCAACAAGTTCAACATCAACCTCAACATTTAATAACACCAACAAATTCAACAACAACCTCAACATTGAAAAAAACTTACAATTTCAACAGCAATCTCAACATTTAAAAACACCAACAATTTCAACAACAACCTCAACTTTTAAAAGAAGAGAAAAAGTTCAAAAAAAACATTGATAACACCAACAAATTCAACAACAAACTCAACATTGAAAACCACCTCCAAATTCAACAACCTCAACATTGAAAATCACCAACAAAGTCAACAACAAACTCAACTTTGAAAAACACCAACAAATTCCACAACCTCAACATTGAAAAACACCAACAAATTCAACAACTTCAACATTGAAAAATACAAAAAAGTTCAAAAAATAACATTGATAATACCAAAAAATTCAACTAGAACATCAATACTGAAAATCCCCAACAAATTCAACAACAACCTCAACATTGAAAAACACCAACAAAATCAACAACAACCTCAACATTGAAAGACACCAACAATTTCAACATCAACCTCAACATTTAAAAACACCAACAAATTGAACAACAACCTCAACATTGAAAAAAACTTACAATTTCAACAACAATCCCAACATTTAAAAACACCAACAATTTCAACAACGACCTCAACTTTTAAAAGAAGAGAAAAAGTTCAAAAAAAACATTGATAACACCAACAAATTCAACAACAACCTCAACATTGAAAAACGCCAACAAATTCAACAACATGCTCAATATTGAAAGTCACCAACAAATTCAACAACAACCTCAACGTTGAAAAACACCAACAAATGCAACAACAACCTCAATATTGAAAATCAACACAAAATTCAACAACAACCTCAAGAATGAATAACACCAACAAACTCAACACCCTCATCATTGAAAACACCAACAATTTCAACAACAACCTCAACATTTAAAACTACAAAAAAGTTCAAAAAAGATCATTGATAAAAACAACAAATTCAACAACAACCTCAACTTTTAAAAGAATGTAAAAAGTTCAAAAAAAACATTGATAACACCAAAAAATTCAACAACAACCTCAACATTGAAAAATAGTAAAAAGTTCAACAAATAACCTTGATAACAGCAACAAATTCAACAACAACCTAAACATTGAAATCAACAAAAAAATTCGAAAAATAACATTGATAACACCAACAAATTCAACAACAAACTCAATATTGAAAATCAACAACAAATTCAACAACAACCTCAACTTTGAAAATCACCTACAAATTCAACAACAACCTCAACATTGAAAAACACAAACAAATTCAACAACCTCAACATTGAAAATCACCAACAAATTCAACAACAACCTCAATATTGAAAATCAACAACAAATTCAACAACAACCTCAACATTGAAAAACACCAAAAAATTGAACAACAACCTCAACATTGAAAAACACCAACAAATTCAACAACAACCTCAACATTAAAAACACCAACAAATTCAACAACAACCTCAAATTTTAAAAATACAAAAAAGTTCAACAAAACATTGATAACACCAACAAATTCAACAAAAATCTCAACAACGAAAAACACCAACAAATTCAACAACAACTTCAAAATTGAAAATCATCAACAAATTCAACAACAAACTCAACTTTGAAAAACACCAACAACTTCCACAACCTCAACATTGAAAAACACCAACAAATTCAACAACAACCTCAATATTGAAAATCACCAACAAATTCAACAACCTCAACATCGAAAAATACAAAAAAGTTCAAAAAATAACATTGATAATACCAAAAAATTCAACTAAAACCTCAATATTGAAAATCCCCAACAAATTCAACAACAACATCAACGTTGAAAAACACCAACAAAATCAACAACAACCTCGATATTGAAAGACACCAACAAGTTCAACGTCAACCTCAACATTTAAAAACACCAACAAATTCAACAACAACCTCAACATTGAAAAAAACTTACAATTTCAACAACAAGCTCAACATTGAAAAACACCAACAATTTCAAAAACAACCTCAACTTTTAAAAGAAGAGAAAAAGTTCAAAAAAAACATTGATAACACCAACAATTCAACAACAACCTCAACATTGAAAAACGCTAACAAATTTAACAACATGCTCAATATTGAAAGTCACCAACAAATTCAACAACAACCTCAACTTTGAAAAACACCAACAAATGCAACAACAACCTCAATATTGAAAATCGCCACAAAATTCAACAACAACCTCAAGAATGAATAACACCAACAAACTCAACAACCTCAACATTGAAAACACCAACAATTTCATCAGCAACCTCAACATTTAAAACTGCAAAAAAGTTCAAAAAAGATCATTGATAAAAACAACAAATTCAACAACAACCTCAACTTTTAAAAGAATGTAAAAAGTTCAAAAAAAACATTGATAACACCAACAAATTCAACAACAACCACAACATTGAAAAATAGTAAAAAGTTGAACTAAAAACATTGATACCAGCAACAAATTCAATAACAACCTAAACATTGAAATCAACAAAAAAATTCAAAAAATAACATTGATAACACCAACAAATTCAACAACAATCTCTAAATTGAAAATCACCAACAAATTCAACAACAACCTCAATATTGGAAATCTACAACAAATTCAACACAAACCTCAACATTGAAAAACACCAAAATATTCAACAACAACCTCAACTTTTAAAAATACAAAAAATGTCAACAAAAACATTGATAACACCAACAAATTCAACAAAAACCTCAATACTGAAAATCACCAACAAATTCAACAACAACCTCAATATTGAAAATCACAAACAAATTCAACAACAACCACAATATTGAAAGACACCAACATGTTCATAAACGACCTCAACATTGAAAATCAGCAACAAATTCAACAACAATCTCAACATTGAAAACGCCAACAAATTCAACAACAACCTCAATATTGAAAATCACCAACAAATTCAACATCAACATCCACATTTAAAAACACCAACAATTTCAACAACCAGCTCAACATTGAAAAACACCAACAAATTCAACAACTTCAAGTTTTAAAACAAGAGAAAAAGTTTAAAAAAGAACATTGATAAAACCAACAAATTCAAACTTCAATATTGATATTCACCAACAAATTGATCAAACTCAACATTGAAAAACACAACCAAATTCAACAACAACCTCAACATTGACAAACACCAACAAATTCAAAAACAAACCTCAACATTGAAAAATACCAAAAACTTCAAAAACATCAACAATGAAAAACAACAAATAATTCAACAACAACCGCAACTTTGAAAAATACCAACAAATTCAACAACAACCTCAAATTTTAAAAGAAGATAAAAATTTCAATAAAAGCATTGATAACACCAACAAATTCAACAACAAATTCAATATTGAAAATAAACAACAAATTTAACAACAACGTCAACATTGAAAAGCACCTACAAATTCAACAACCTCAACAATGAAAAACAACAAAAAATTCAACAACAACCTTAACTTTTAAAAATACAAAAAAGTTCTACAAATACATTGATAAAACAACAAATTCAACAACAACATCAACATTGAAAAACAGCAACAAATTCAACAACAACCTCAACAATGAAAAACACCAACAAATTCAACAACAACCTCAACATTGAAAAACACCAACAAATTCAACAACCTCAACATTGAAAATCACCAATAAATTCAACAACAACCTCAACATTGAAAATCACCAACAAATTCAACAACAACCTCAATATTGAAAAACATCAACAAATTCAACAACAACCTCAACATTGAAAAACACCAACAAATTCAACAACAACCTCAATATTGAAAAACACCAACTAGTTCAACAACGACCTCAACATTTAAAATCAGCAACAAATTCAACAACAATCTCATCATTGAAAAATGCCATCAAATTCAACAACAACCTCAACTTTTAAAAATACAAAAAAGTTCAACAAAAACATTGATAACACCAACGAATTCAACAAAAACCTCAAAAATGAAAAACACAAACAAATTCAACAACAACCTCAACATTGAAAAACGCCAACAAATTCAACAACAACCTCAAATTTTAAAAATACAAAAAAGTTCAACAAAAACATTGATAACACCAACAAATTCAACAAAAACCTCAACAACGAAGAACACCAACAAATTCAACAACAACCTCAACATTGAAAATCACCAACAAATTCAACAACAACCTCAACATTGAAAAACTCCAGAAATTCAACAACAATCTCAACATTGAAAAATACAACAAAGTTCAACAACTAACATTGATAACACCAACAAATTCAACAACAACCTCAATACTGAAAATCACCAATAAATTCAACAACAACCTCAACATTTAAAAGTACAAAAAAGATCTAATAAGAACATTGATAAAACCAACAATTTCAACAACAAGCTCAATATTGAAAATCACCAACAATTAGAACAACCTCACCATTGAAAAACACCAACAAATTCAACAACAACCTAAACTTTTATAAATACAAACAAGTTCAACAAAAAACTTTGATAACACCAACAAATTCAACATCATCTTCAAAAATGAAAATCACCAACAAATTCAACAACAAGCCCAACATTGAAAAACACCAACAAATTCAACAACAACCTCAACATTTAACAGTACAAAAAAGATCTAATAGGAACATTGATAAAAGCAACAAATTCAACAACAAGCTCAATATTGAAAATCACCGACAAATAGAACAACCTCAACAATGAAAAACACTAAAAAATTCAACTATAACCGCAACATTGAAAAATACCAACAAATTCAACAACATGCTCAACTTTAAGAACTACATAAAATTTCATAAAATAACATTGATACCACCAACTAATTTAACAACAAACTCAATATTGAAAATCAACAACAAATTCAACAACAGCCTCAACATTGAAAAACACCAACATATTCACAAATACCTCAACTTTTAAAAGAAGAGAAAAAGTTCAAAAAAAACATTGATAACACCAACAAATTCAACAACAACCTAAACATTGAAAAGCACCAACAAATTCAACAACAACCTCAACTTTTAAAAGAAGAGAAAAAGTTCAAAAAAAACATTTATAACTCCAAAAAATTCAAAAACAACGTCAATATTGAAAAACACCAACAAATTTAACAACAACCTCAATATTGAATGACACCAACAAATTCAACAACAACCTCAACATTGAAAATCACCAACAAATTCAATAACTTCAATATTGAAAATCACCAACAAATTCAACAACAACCTCAACAATGAAAAATACAAAAAAGTTCGATAAATATCACTGATAGCACCAACAAATTCAACAACAACCTGATTATTGAAAAATACAAAAAAGTTCAAAAAATAACATGGATAATGAATTCAACAACAAAGTCGATGTTGAAAATCAACAACAAATTCAACAACAACGTCAACATTGAAAAAAACCATGAAATTCAGCAACAAGCTCAACATTGAAAAACACCAACAATTTGAACAGCAACCTCAACTTTTAAAAGAGAAAAAGTTCAAAATAGAACATTTATAAAACCAACAAATTCAACAACAACATCAATATTGAAAATCACTAACAAATTGAACAACTTCAACAGTGAAAAACACTAACAAATTCATGAACAACCACAACATTGAAAAACACCAACAACTTCAACAAAATCAACAATGAAAAACGCCAAAATATTCAACAACCGCAACATTGAAAAACAACAACAAATTCAACAACCTCAACTTTTAAAATAAGAGAAAAAGTTCAAAAAAACATTGATAACACCAACAAATTTAACAACAACCTCAACATTGAAAAACACCAACAAATTCAACAACAATCTCAACTTTCAAAAATAGAAAAAAGTTCAAAAAATAACATTGATAACACCAACAAATTCAACAACAACCTAAATATTGAAAGACACCAACAAATTCAACAACAACCTCAACATTGAAAAACTCCAGAAATTCAACAACAATCTCAACATTGAAAAATACAACAAAGTTCAACAACTAACATTGATAACACCAACAAATTCAACAACAAACTCAATACTGAAAATCACCAACAAATTCAACAACAACCTCAACATTGAAAATCAACAACAAATTCAACAACAACTTCAATATTGAAAATCAAAAACAAATTCAACAACAACCTCAAACATTGAAAAACACCAACAAATTCAACAACAAGCTCAACTATTAAAAGAAGAGAAAAAGTTCAAAAAAAACTTTGATAAGACCAAGAAATTCAACAACAACCTCAACATTGAAAAACGCCAACAAATTCAACAACAACCTCAATATTGAAAGACACCAATAAATTCAACAACAACCTCAACATTGAAAAACTCCAGAAATTCAACAACAATCTCAACATTGAAAAATACAACAAAGTTCAACAACTAACATTGATAACACCAACAAATTCAACAACAAACTCAATACTGAAAATCACCAACAAATTCAACAACAACCTCAACATTGAAAATCAGCAACAAATTCAACAACAACTTCAATATTGAATATCAAAAACAAATTCAACAACAACCTCAAACATTGAAAAACACCAACAAATTCAACAACAACCTCAACTATTAAAAGAAGGGAAAAAGTTCAAAAAAAACATTGATAAGACCAAGAAATTCAACAACAACCTCAACATTGAAAAACGCCAACAAATTCAACAACAACCTCAATATTGAAAGACACCAATAAATTCAACAACAACCTCAACATTGAAAATCACCAACAAATTCGATAACATCAATATTGAAAATCACCAACAAATTCAACAGCAACCACAACATTGAATGATACCAACAAATTCAATAACAACCTCAATATTGAAAAATACAAAAAAGTTCAAAAAATATCATTGATAACACCAACAAATTCAAAAACAACCTCAACATAGAAACATACAAAAATATTCAAAAAATAACATTGATAATACCAACAAATTCAACAACAACCTCAATATTGAAAATCTCAAACAAATTCAACAACAACCTCAACATTGAAAGACACCAACAAGTTCAACAACGACCTCAACATTCAAAATCAGCAACAAATTCAACAACAACCTCAACATTGAAAAACACCAACAAATTCAACAACAACCTCAACATTGAAAAAAACCTACAAATTCAACAACAAACTCAACATTGAAAATCACCAACAAATTCAACAACAACCTCAACTTTTAAAAGAAGAGAAAAAGTACAATAAAAACCTCAACATTGAAAGACGCCAACAAATTCAACAACAACCTCAACATTGAAAAATGCCAACAAATTCAACAACAACCTCAATATTCAAAGAAACCAACAAATTCAACAACAACCTCAACATTGAAAATCACCAACAATTTCAACAACATCAATATTATAAATCACCAACAAATGCAACAACAACCTCAACATTAAAAAACGCCAACAAATTCAACAACAAGCTCAATATTGAAAAGTACAAAACAGTTCAAAAAATAATATTGATAACACCAACATATTCAATAACAACCTCAATATTGAAAATCAACAACAAATTCAACAACAACCTCAACATTGAAAATCACCAACAAATTCAAAGACAACCTCAACATTGAAAAACACCAACTAATTCAACAACCTCAACATTGAAAAACGCCAACAAATTCAACAACCTCAACATTGAAAAGCACCAACAAATTCATCAACAACTTTAACTATTATAAATTCAAACAAGTTCAACAAAAAACATTGATAACACCAACAAATTCAACAACAACCTCAACAATGAAAAACAGCAACAAGTTCAACAACAACCTCAACATTGAAAAACACCAACAAATTCAACAACAACCTCAAATTTTAAAAATACAAAAAAGTTCAACAAAAACATTGATAACACCAACAAATTCAACAACAACCTCAACAATGAAAAACACCAACAAATTCAACAACAACCTCAACATTGAAAATCACCAACAAATTCAACAACAACCTCAACATTGAAAAACTCCAGAAATTCAACAACAATCTCAACATTGAAAAATACAACAAAGTTCAACAACTAACATTGATAACACCAACAAATTCAACAACAACCTCAATACTGAAAATCACCAATAAATTCAACAACAACCTCAACATTTAAAAGTACAAAAAAGATCTAATAAGAACATTGATAAAACCAACAAATACAACAACAAGCTCAATATTGAAAATCACCAACAAATAGAACAACCTCACCATTGAAAAACACCAACAAATTCAACAACAACCTAAACTTTTATAAATACAAACAAGTTCAACAAAAAACTTTGATAACACCAACAAATTCAACATCATCTTCAAAAATGAAAATCACCAACAAATTCAACAACAAGCCCAACATTGAAAAACACCAACAAATTCAACAACAACCTCAACATTTAAAAGTACAAAAAAGATCTAATAAGAACATTGATTAAAGCAACAAATTCAACAACAAGCTCAATATTGAAAATCACCGACAAATAGAACAACCTCAACAATGAAAAACACTAAAAAATTCAACTATAACCGCAACATTGAAAAATACCAACAAATTCAACAACATGCTCAACTTTAAGAACTACATAAAATTTCATAAAATAACATTGATACCACCAACTAATTTAACAACAATCTCAATATTGAAAATCAACAACAAATTCAACAACAGCCTCAACATTGAAAAACACCAACATATTCACAAATACCTCAACTTTTAAAAGAAGAGAAAAAGTTCAAAAAAAACATTGATAACACCAACAAATTCAACAACTACCTAAACATTGAAAAGCACCAACAAATTCAACAACAACCTCAACTCTTAAAAGAAGAGAAAAAGTTCAAAAAAAACATTTATAACTCCAAAAATATCAACAACAACGTCAATATTGAAAAACACCAACAAATTTAACAACAACCTCAATATTGAATGACACCAACAAATTCAACAACAACCTCAACATTGAAAATCACCAACAAATTCAACAACAACCTCAACAATGAAAAATACAAAAAAGTTCGATAAATATCACTGATAGCACCAACAAATTCAACAACAACCTGATTATTGAAAAATACAAAAAAGTTCAAAAAATAACATGGATAATGAATTCAACAACAAAGTCGATGTTGAAAATCAACAACAAATTCAACAACAACGTCAACATTGAAAAAAACCATGAAATTCAGCAACAAGCTCAACATTGAAAAACACCAACAATTTGAACAGCAACCTCAACTTTTAAAAGAGAAAAAGTTCAAAATAGAACATTTATAAAACGAACAAATTCAACAACAACATCAATATTGAAAATCACTAACAAATTGAACAACTTCAACAATGAAAAACACTAACAAATTCATGAACAACCACAACATTGAAAAACACCAGCAACTTCAACAAAATCAACAATGAAAAACGCCAAAAAATTCAACAACTGCAACATTGAAAAACAACAACAAATTCAACAACCTCAACTTTTAAAATAAGAGAAAAAGTTCAAAAAAAACATTGATAACACCAACAAATTTAACAACAACCTCAACATTGAAAAACAGCCACAAATTCAACAACAACCTTAACTTTTAAAAATACAAAAAAGTTCAACAAAAGACATTGATATCACCAACAAATTCAACAACAACCTCAACAATGAAAAACACCAACAAATTCAACAACAACCTCAACATTGAAAAACACCAACAAATTCAACAACAATCTCAACTTTCAAAAATAGAAAAAAGTTCAAAAAATAACATTGATAACACCAACAAATTCAACAACAACCTCAATATTGAAAATCACAAACAAATTCAACAAAAAACTGAACATTGAAAAACACCAACAAATTCAACAACAACCTAAATATTGAAAGACACCAACAAATTCAACAACAACCTCAACATTGAAAAACTCCAGAAATTCAACAACAATCTCAACATTGAAAAATACAACAAAGTTCAATAACTAACATTGATAACACCATCAAATTCAACAACAAACTCAATACTGAAAATCACCAACAAATTCAACAACAACCTCAACATTGAAAAACGCCAACAAATTCAACAACAACCTCAATATTGAAAGACACCAATAAATTCAACAACAACCTCAACATTGAAAAACTCCAGAAATTCAACAACAATCTCAACATTGAAAAATACAACAAAGTTCAACAACTAACATTGATAACACCAACAAATTCAACAACAAACTCAATACTGAAAATCACCAACAAATTCAACAACAACCTCAACATTGAAAATCAGCAACAAATTCAACAACAACTTCAATATTGAATATCAAAAACAAATTCAACAACAACCTCAAACATTGAAAAACACCAACAAATTCAACAACAACCTCAACTATTAAAAGAAGGGAAAAAGTTCAAAAAAAACATTGATAAGACCAAGAAATTCAACAACAACCTCAACATTGAAAAACGCCAACAAATTCAACAACAACCTCAATATTGAAAGACACCAATAAATTCAACAACAACCTCAACATTGAAAATCACCAACAAATTCGATAACATCAATATTGAAAATCACCAACAAATTCAACAGCAACCACAACATTGAATGATACCAACAAATTCAATAACAACCTCAATATTGAAAAATACAAAAAAGTTCAAAAAATATCATTGATAACACCAACAAATTCAAAAACAACCTCAACATAGAAACATACAAAAATATTCAAAAAATAACATTGATAATACCAACAAATTCAACAACAACCTCAATATTGAAAATCTCAAACAAATTCAACAACAACCTCAACATTGAAAGACACCAACAAGTTCAACAACGACCTCAACATTCAAAATCAGCAACAAATTCAACAACAACCTCAACATTGAAAAACACCAACAAATTCAACAACAACCTCAACATTGAAAAAAACCTACAAATTCAACAACAAACTCAACATTGAAAATCACCAACAAATTCAACAACAACCTCAACTTTTAAAAGAAGAGAAAAAGTACAATAAAAACCTCAACATTGAAAGACGCCAACAAATTCAACAACAACCTCAACATTGAAAAATGCCAACAAATTCAACAACAACCTCAATATTCAAAGAAACCAACAAATTCAACAACAACCTCAACATTGAAAATCACCAACAATTTCAACAACATCAATATTATAAATCACCAACAAATGCAACAACAACCTCAACATTATAAACGCCAACAAATTCAACAACAAGCTCAATATTGAAAAGTACAAAACAGTTCAAAAAATAATATTGATAACACCAACATATTCAATAACAACCTCAATATTGAAAATCAACAACAAATTCAACAACAACCTCAACATTGAAAATCACCAACAAATTCAAAGACAACCTCAACATTGAAAAACACCAACTAATTCAACAACCTCAACATTGAAAAACGCCAACAAATTCAACAACCTCAACATTGAAAAGCACCAACAAATTCATCAACAACTTTAACTATTATAAATTCAAACAAGTTCAACAAAAAACATTGATAACACCAACAAATTCAACAACAACCTCAACAATGAAAAACAGCAACAAGTTCAACAACAACCTCAACATTGAAAAACACCAACATATTCAACAACAACCTCAAATTTTAAAAATACAAAAAAGTTCAACAAAAACATTGATAACACCAACAAATTCAACAACAACCTCAACAATGAAAAACACCAACAAATTCAACAACAACCTCAACATTGAAAATCACCAACAAATTCAACAACAACCTCAACATTGAAAAACTCCAGAAATTCAACAACAATCTCAACATTGAAAAATACAACAAAGTTCAACAACTAACATTGATAACACCAACAAATTCAACAACAACCTCAATACTGAAAATCACCAATAAATTCAACAACAACCTCAACATTTAAAAGTACAAAAAAGATCTAATAAGAACATTGATAAAACCAACAAATTCAACAACAAGCTCAATATTGAAAATCACCAACAAATAGAACAACCTCACCATTGAAAAACACCAACAAATTCAACAACAACCTTAACTTTTATAAATACAAACAAGTTCAACAAAAAACTTTGATAACACCAACAAATTCAACATCATCTTCAAAAATGAAAATCACCAACAAATTCAACAACAAGCCCAACATTGAAAAACACCAACAAATTCAACAACAACCTCAACATTTAAAAGTACAAAAAAGATCTAATAAGAACATTGATTAAAGCAACAAATTCAACAACAAGCTCAATATTGAAAATCACCGACAAATAGAACAACCTCAACAATGAAAAACACTAAAAAATTCAACTATAACCGCAACATTGAAAAATACCAACAAATTCAACAACATGCTCAACTTTAAGAACTACATAAAATTTCATAAAATAACATTGATACCACCAACTAATTTAACAACAATCTCAATATTGAAAATCAACAACAAATTCAACAACAGCCTCAACATTGAAAAACACCAACATATTCACAAATACCTCAACTTTTAAAAGAAGAGAAAAAGTTCAAAAAAAACATTGATAACACCAACAAATTCAACAACAACCTAAACATTGAAAAGCACCAACAAATTCAACAACAACCTCAACTCTTAAAAGAAGAGAAAAAGTTCAAAAAAAACATTTATAACTCCAAAAATATCAACAACAACGTCAATATTGAAAAACACCAACAAATTTAACAACAACCTCAATATTGAATGACACTAACAAATTCAACAACAACCTCAACATTGAAAATCACCAACAAATTCAACAACAACCTCAACAATGAAAAATACAAAAAAGTTCGATAAATATCACTGATAGCACCAACAAATTCAACAACAACCTGATTATTGAAAAATACAAAAAAGTTCAAAAAATAACATGGATAATGAATTCAACAACAAAGTCGATGTTGAAAATCAACAACAAATTCAACAACAACGTCAACATTGAAAAAAACCATGAAATTCAGCAACAAGCTCAACATTGAAAAACACCAACAATTTGAACAGCAACCTCAACTTTTAAAAGAGAAAAAGTTCAAAATAGAACATTTATAAAACGAACAAATTCAACAACAACATCAATATTGAAAATCACTAACAAATTGAACAACTTCAACAATGAAAAACACTAACAAATTCATGAACAACCACAACATTGAAAAACACCAGCAACTTCAACAAAATCAACAATGAAAAACGCCAAAAAATTCAACAACTGCAACATTGAAAAACAACAACAAATTCAACAACCTCAACTTTTAAAATAAGAGAAAAAGTTCAAAAAAAACATTGATAACACCAACAAATTTAACAACAACCTCAACATTGAAAAACAGCCACAAATTCAACAACAACCTTAACTTTTAAAAATACAAAAAAGTTCAACAAAAGACATTGATATCACCAACAAATTCAACAACAACCTCAACAATGAAAAACACCAACAAATTCAACAACAACCTCAACATTGAAAATCACCAACAAATTCAACAACAACCTCAACATTGAAAAACTCCAGAAATTCAACAACAATCTCAACATTGAAAAATACAACAAAGTTCAACAACTAACATTGATAACACCAACAAATTCAACAACAACCTCAACATTGAAAAACTCCAGAAATTCAACAACAATCTCAACATTGAAAAATACAACAAAGTTCAATAACTAACATTGATAACACCATCAAATTCAACAACAAACTCAATACTGAAAATCACCAACAAATTCAACAACAACCTCAACATTGAAAAACGCCAACAAATTCAACAACAACCTCAATATTGAAAGACACCAATAAATTCAACAACAACCTCAACATTGAAAAACTCCAGAAATTCAACAACAATCTCAACATTGAAAAATACAACAAAGTTCAACAACTAACATTGATAACACCAACAAATTCAACAACAAACTCAATACTGAAAATCACCAACAAATTCAACAACAACCTCAACATTGAAAATCAGCAACAAATTCAACAACAACTTCAATATTGAATATCAAAAACAAATTCAACAACAACCTCAAACATTGAAAAACACCAACAAATTCAACAACAACCTCAACTATTAAAAGAAGGGAAAAAGTTCAAAAAAAACATTGATAAGACCAAGAAATTCAACAACAACCTCAACATTGAAAAACGCCAACAAATTCAACAACAACCTCAATATTGAAAGACACCAATAAATTCAACAACAACCTCAACATTGAAAATCACCAACAAATTCGATAACATCAATATTGAAAATCACCAACAAATTCAACAGCAACCACAACATTGAATGATACCAACAAATTCAATAACAACCTCAATATTGAAAAATACAAAAAAGTTCAAAAAATATCATTGATAACACCAACAAATTCAAAAACAACCTCAACATAGAAACATACAAAAATATTCAAAAAATAACATTGATAATACCAACAAATTCAACAACAACCTCAATATTGAAAATCTCAAACAAATTCAACAACAACCTCAACATTGAAAGACACCAACAAGTTCAACAACGACCTCAACATTCAAAATCAGCAACAAATTCAACAACAACCTCAACATTGAAAAACACCAACAAATTCAACAACAACCTCAACATTGAAAAAAACCTACAAATTCAACAACAAACTCAACATTGAAAATCACCAACAAATTCAACAACAACCTCAACTTTTAAAAGAAGAGAAAAAGTACAATAAAAACCTCAACATTGAAAGACGCCAACAAATTCAACAACAACCTCAACATTGAAAAATGCCAACAAATTCAACAACAACCTCAATATTCAAAGAAACCAACAAATTCAACAACAACCTCAACATTGAAAATCACCAACAATTTCAACAACATCAATATTATAAATCACCAACAAATGCAACAACAACCTCAACATTATAAACGCCAACAAATTCAACAACAAGCTCAATATTGAAAAGTACAAAACAGTTCAAAAAATAATATTGATAACACCAACATATTCAATAACAACCTCAATATTGAAAATCAACAACAAATTCAACAACAACCTCAACATTGAAAATCACCAACAAATTCAAAGACAACCTCAACATTGAAAAACACCAACTAATTCAACAACCTCAACATTGAAAAACGCCAACAAATTCAACAACCTCAACATTGAAAAGCACCAACAAATTCATCAACAACTTTAACTATTATAAATTCAAACAAGTTCAACAAAAAACATTGATAACACCAACAAATTCAACAACAACCTCAACAATGAAAAACAGCAACAAGTTCAACAACAACCTCAACATTGAAAAACACCAACATATTCAACAACAACCTCAAATTTTAAAAATACAAAAAAGTTCAACAAAAACATTGATAACACCAACAAATTCAACAACAACCTCAACAATGAAAAACACCAACAAATTCAACAACAACCTCAACATTGAAAATCACCAACAAATTCAACAACAACCTCAACATTGAAAAACTCCAGAAATTCAACAACAATCTCAACATTGAAAAATACAACAAAGTTCAACAACTAACATTGATAACACCAACAAATTCAACAACAACCTCAATACTGAAAATCACCAATAAATTCAACAACAACCTCAACATTTAAAAGTACAAAAAAGATCTAATAAGAACATTGATAAAACCAACAAATTCAACAACAAGCTCAATATTGAAAATCACCAACAAATAGAACAACCTCACCATTGAAAAACACCAACAAATTCAACAACAACCTTAACTTTTATAAATACAAACAAGTTCAACAAAAAACTTTGATAACACCAACAAATTCAACATCATCTTCAAAAATGAAAATCACCAACAAATTCAACAACAAGCCCAACATTGAAAAACACCAACAAATTCAACAACAACCTCAACATTTAAAAGTACAAAAAAGATCTAATAAGAACATTGATTAAAGCAACAAATTCAACAACAAGCTCAATATTGAAAATCACCGACAAATAGAACAACCTCAACAATGAAAAACACTAAAAAATTCAACTATAACCGCAACATTGAAAAATACCAACAAATTCAACAACATGCTCAACTTTAAGAACTACATAAAATTTCATAAAATAACATTGATACCACCAACTAATTTAACAACAATCTCAATATTGAAAATCAACAACAAATTCAATAACAGCCTCAACATTGAAAAACACCAACATATTCACAAATACCTCAACTTTTAAAAGAAGAGAAAAAGTTCAAAAAAAACATTGATAACACCAACAAATTCAACAACAACCTAAACATTGAAAAGCACCAACAAATTCAACAACAACCTCAACTCTTAAAAGAAGAGAAAAAGTTCAAAAAAAACATTTATAACTCCAAAAATATCAACAACAACGTCAATATTGAAAAACACCAACAAATTTAACAACAACCTCAATATTGAATGACACTAACAAATTCAACAACAACCTCAACATTGAAAATCACCAACAAATTCAACAACAACCTCAACAATGAAAAATACAAAAAAGTTCGATAAATATCACTGATAGCACCAACAAATTCAACAACAACCTGATTATTGAAAAATACAAAAAAGTTCAAAAAATAACATGGATAATGAATTCAACAACAAAGTCGATGTTGAAAATCAACAACAAATTCAACAACAACGTCAACATTGAAAAAAACCATGAAATTCAGCAACAAGCTCAACATTGAAAAACACCAACAATTTGAACAGCAACCTCAACTTTTAAAAGAGAAAAAGTTCAAAATAGAACATTTATAAAACGAACAAATTCAACAACAACATCAATATTGAAAATCACTAACAAATTGAACAACTTCAACAATGAAAAACACTAACAAATTCATGAACAACCACAACATTGAAAAACACCAGCAACTTCAACAAAATCAACAATGAAAAACGCCAAAAAATTCAACAACTGCAACATTGAAAAACAACAACAAATTCAACAACCTCAACTTTTAAAATAAGAGAAAAAGTTCAAAAAAAACATTGATAACACCAACAAATTTAACAACAACCTCAACATTGAAAAACAGCCACAAATTCAACAACAACCTTAACTTTTAAAAATACAAAAAAGTTCAACAAAAGACATTGATATCACCAACAAATTCAACAACAACCTCAACAATGAAAAACACCAACAAATTCAACAACAACCTCAACATTGAAAATCACCAACAAATTCAACAACAACCTCAACATTGAAAAACTCCAGAAATTCAACAACAATCTCAACATTGAAAAATACAACAAAGTTCAACAACTAACATTGATAACACCAACAAATTCAACAACAACCTCAATACTGAAAATCACCAATAAATTCAACAACAACCTCAACATTTAAAAGTACAAAAAAGATCTAATAAGAACATTGATAAAACCAACAAATTCAACAACAAGCTCAATATTGAAAATCACCAACAAATAGAACAACCTCACCATTGAAAAACACCAACAAATTCAACAACAACCTTAACTTTTATAAATACAAACAAGTTCAACAAAAAACTTTGATAACACCAACAAATTCAACATCATCTTCAAAAATGAAAATCACCAACAAATTCAACAACAAGCCCAACATTGAAAAACACCAACAAATTCAACAACAACCTCAACATTTAAAAGTACAAAAAAGATCTAATAAGAACATTGATTAAAGCAACAAATTCAACAACAAGCTCAATATTGAAAATCACCGACAAATAGAACAACCTCAACAATGAAAAACACTAAAAAATTCAACTATAACCGCAACATTGAAAAATACCAACAAATTCAACAACATGCTCAACTTTAAGAACTACATAAAATTTCATAAAATAACATTGATACCACCAACTAATTTAACAACAATCTCAATATTGAAAATCAACAACAAATTCAACAACAGCCTCAACATTGAAAAACACCAACATATTCACAAATACCTCAACTTTTAAAAGAAGAGAAAAAGTTCAAAAAAAACATTGATAACACCAACAAATTCAACAACAACCTAAACATTGAAAAGCACCAACAAATTCAACAACAACCTCAACTCTTAAAAGAAGAGAAAAAGTTCAAAAAAAACATTTATAACTCCAAAAATATCAACAACAACGTCAATATTGAAAAACACCAACAAATTTAACAACAACCTCAATATTGAATGACACTAACAAATTCAACAACAACCTCAACATTGAAAATCACCAACAAATTCAACAACAACCTCAACAATGAAAAATACAAAAAAGTTCGATAAATATCACTGATAGCACCAACAAATTCAACAACAACCTGATTATTGAAAAATACAAAAAAGTTCAAAAAATAACATGGATAATGAATTCAACAACAAAGTCGATGTTGAAAATCAACAACAAATTCAACAACAACGTCAACATTGAAAAAAACCATGAAATTCAGCAACAAGCTCAACATTGAAAAACACCAACAATTTGAACAGCAACCTCAACTTTTAAAAGAGAAAAAGTTCAAAATAGAACATTTATAAAACGAACAAATTCAACAACAACATCAATATTGAAAATCACTAACAAATTGAACAACTTCAACAATGAAAAACACTAACAAATTCATGAACAACCACAACATTGAAAAACACCAGCAACTTCAACAAAATCAACAATGAAAAACGCCAAAAAATTCAACAACTGCAACATTGAAAAACAACAACAAATTCAACAACCTCAACTTTTAAAATAAGAGAAAAAGTTCAAAAAAAACATTGATAACACCAACAAATTTAACAACAACCTCAACATTGAAAAACAGCCACAAATTCAACAACAACCTTAACTTTTAAAAATACAAAAAAGTTCAACAAAAGACATTGATATCACCAACAAATTCAACAACAACCTCAACAATGAAAAACACCAACAAATTCAACAACAACCTCAACATTGAAAAACACCAACAAATTCAACAACAATCTCAACTTTCAAAAATAGAAAAAAGTTCAAAAAATAACATTGATAACACCAACAAATTCAACAACAACCTCAATATTGAAAATCACAAACAAATTCAACAAAAAACTGAACATTGAAAAACACCAACAAATTCAACAACAACCTAAATATTGAAAGACACCAACAAATTCAACAACAACCTCAACATTGAAAAACTCCAGAAATTCAACAACAATCTCAACATTGAAAAATACAACAAAGTTCAATAACTAACATTGATAACACCATCAAATTCAACAACAAACTCAATACTGAAAATCACCAACAAATTCAACAACAACCTCAACATTGAAAATCAGCAACAAATTCAACAACAACTTCAATATTGAAAATCAAAAACAAATTTAACAACAACCTCAAACATTGAAAAACACCAACAAATTCAACAACAAGCTCAACTATTAAAAGAAGAGAAAAAGTTCAAAAAAAACATTGATAAGACCAAGAAATTCAACAACAACCTCAACATTGAAAAACGCCAACAAATTCAACAACAACCTCAATATTGAAAGACACCAATAAATTCAACAACAACCTCAACATTGAAAATCACCAACAAATTCGATAACATCAATATTGAAAATCACCAACAAATTCAACAACAACCACAACATTGAATGATACCAACAAATTCAATAACAACCTCAATATTGAAAAATACAAAAAAGTGCAAAAAATATCATTGATAACACCAACAAATTCAAAAACAACCTCAACATAGAAACATACAAAAATATTCAAAAAATAACATTGATAATACAAACAAATTCAACAAAAACCTCAACAATGAAAAACAGCAACAAGTTCAACAACAACCTCAACATTGAAAAACAGCGACAAATTCAACAACAACCTTAACAATTAAAAACACCAACAAATTCAACATTGAAAAATACCAACATAATCAAAA
Organism: Cetorhinus maximus; assembly: GCF_964194155.1. Taxonomy (NCBI): domain Eukaryota; kingdom Metazoa; phylum Chordata; class Chondrichthyes; order Lamniformes; family Cetorhinidae; genus Cetorhinus; species Cetorhinus maximus. Next base: position 40,836 of record NW_027596282.1, on the reverse strand, counting down.
ACAACTTCAACATAGAAAAATACAAAAAAATTCAAAAAATAACATTGATAATACCAACAAATTCAACAACAACCTCAATACTGAAAATCACCATCAAATTCAACAACAACATCAACATTGAAAAACATCAACAAATTCAACAACAACCTCAATATTGAAAGACACCAAAAAGTTCAACAACGACCTCAACATTTAAAATCAGCAACAAATTCAACAACAATCCAAACATTAAAAAACGCCAACAAATTCAACAACAACATCAATGTTGAAAATCACCAACAAATTCGACATCAACCTCAACATTGAAAAACACCAACAAATTCAACAAGAACCTCAACATTGAAAAACACCAACAAATTCAAAAACAACCTCAACTTTTAAAAGAAGAGAAAAAGTTCATAAAAAACGCCAACAAATTCAACAACAACCTCAATATTGAAAGGCACCAACAAATCGAAATACAACCTCAACATTGAAAATCACCAAAAAATTCAACAACAACCTCAACATTGAAAAACGCCAACAAATTCAACAACAACCACAATATTGAAAAATACAAAAAAGTTCAAAAAATACCATTGATAACACCAACAAATTCAACAACAACCTCAACATTGGAAAATCTAAAAAATAACATGGATAACACCAACAAATTCAACAACAAACTGTACATTGAAAATCAAGAAGAAATTCAACAACAACGTCAACATTGAAAATCAGCTCCAAATTCAACAAAAACCTGAACATTGAATAACACCAACTAATTCAACAACCTCAACATCGAAAAACACCAACAAATACAAGAACCTCAACATTGAAAAGCACCAACAAATTCAACAAAGACCTCAAGAATGAAAAACAACAAAAAATTCAACAACAACCTCAACATTGAACAACACCAACAAATTCATCAACAACCTTAACTATTATAAATACAAACAAGTTCTACAAAAAACATTGATATCACCAACAAATTCAACAAAAACCTCAAGAATGAAAAACAGCAACATGTTCGACAAGAACCTCAACATTGAAAAACAGCGACAAATTCAACAACATCCTCAACAATGAAAAACACCAACAAATTCAACAACCACCTTAACATCGAAAAATACCAACAAATTCAAAAACAACCTCAAAATAGAAAAATACAAAAAAGTTCAAAAAATAACTTTGATAATACCAACAAATTCAACAACAACCTCAATATTGAAAATCACCAACAAATTCAACAACAACCTCAACATTGAAAAACACCAACAAATTCCACAACAACCTCAATATTGAAAGACATCAACAAGTTCAACAACAACCTCAACATTGAAAAAAACCTACAAATTCAACAACAAGCTCAACATTCAAAATCACCAACAAATTGAACAACAACCTCAACTTTTAAAAGAAGAGAAAAAGTTCAATAAAAACATTGAAAACACCAAGAAATTCAACAAAAACCTTAACATTGAAAGACGGCAACAAATTCAATAACAACCTCAATATTGAAAGATACCAACAAATTCAACAACAACCTCAACATTGAAAATCACCAACAAATTCAAACAACAGCAATATTGAAAATGACCACAAAATTCAACAACAACCTCAACATTGAAAAACACCAACAATTTCAACAACAACCGCAACATTGAAAAACACCAACAAATTCAACAACAACCTCAATATTGAAAAACAACAACAACTTCAACAACCTCAACAATGAAAAACACCAAAAAATTCAAAAACCGCAACAATGAAAAATACCAACAAATTGAACAAGAACCTCAACTTTTAAAAGAAGATAAAAAGTTCAAAAGAAACATTGATAACACCAACAAATTCAACAAAGACCTCAACAATGAAAAACAACAAAAAATTCAACAACAACCTCAACATTGAAAAACACCAACAAATTCATCAACAACCTCAACTATTATGAATACAAACAAGTTCATCAAAAGACATTGATAACACCATCAAATTCAACAACAAACTGAACATTGAAAGACACCACCAAGTTCAACAACGACCTCAACAATTGAAAATTAGCAAAAAATTCAACAACAATCTCAACATTGAAAAAAGCCAACAAATTCAACAGCAACCTCAATACTGAAAATCACCAACAAATTCAAAATCAACCTCAACATTGAAAAACACCAACAAAATCAACAACAACCTCAAGATTGAAAAAAACCTACAAATTCAACAACAAGCTCAACATTGAAAATCACGAACAAATTCAACAACAACCTCAACTTTTAAAAGAAGAGAAAAAGTTCAATAAAAACCTCAACATTGAAAATCACCAACAAATTCAACAACATCAATATTGAAAATGACCACAAAATTCAACAACAACCTCAACATTGAAAAACGCGAACAAGTTCAACATCAATCTCAACATTGAAAAACACCAACATATTCAAAAAGAACCTCAATATTGAGAGACACCAACAACTTCATCAACAACCTCAACATTGAAAATCAACAACAAATGCAACAACCTCAATATTGAAAGCAACCATCAAATTCAAAAACAACCTCAATATTGAAAGACACCAACAAATGCTGCAAGAACCTCAACATTGAAAATCACCAACAAATTCAACAACTTCAATATTGAAAATCACCAACAAATTCAACAACAACCTCAGCATTGAAAAATGCCACCAAATTCAACTACAATTTCTGCAATGAAAAACACCAAAAAATTCAACAACAACCGCAACATTGAAAAGCACCAACAAATTCAACAACAATCTCAACAATGAAAAACACCAACAAATTCAACAACAACCTCAACATTGAAAAACAACAACAACTTCAACAACCTCAACAATGAAAAACACCAAAAAATTCAAAAACCGCAACAATGAAAAATACCAACAAATTGAACAAGAACCTCAACTTTTAAAAGAAGAGAAAAAGGTCAAAAGAAACATTGGTAACACCAACAAATTCAACAAAGACATCAACAATGAAAAACACCAAAAAATTCAACAACAACCTCAACATTGAAAAACACCAACAAATTCATCAACAACCTCAACTATTATAAATACAAACAATTTCAACAAAAAACATTGATAACACCATCAAATTCAACAAAAACCTCAACAATGAAAAACAGCAACAATTACAACAACAACCTCAACATTGAAAATCAGCGACAAATTCAACAACATCCTCAACAATGAAAAACACCAAAAAATTCAACAACAACCTGAACATTGAAAAACACCAACAAATTCATCAACAACCTCTTCTTTATAAATAGAAACAAGTTCAACAAAAAACATTGATAACACCATCAAATTCAACAACAACCTCAACATTGAAAGACACCAACAAGTTCAACAACGACCTCAACATTGAAAATCAGCAACAAATTCAACAACAATCTCAACATTGAGAAAAGCCAACAAATTCAACAGCAACCTCAATATTGAAAAACACCAACAAATACAACAACAACCTCAACATTGAAAAAAACCTATAAATTCAACAACAAGCTCAAGATTGAAAATCACCAACAAATTCAACAACAACCTCAACTTTTAAAAGAAGAGAAAAAGTTCAATAAAAACCTCAACATTGAAAGACGCCAACAAATTCAACAACAATCTCAACATTGAAAACCCCCAACAAATTCAACAACATCAATATTGAAAATGACCACAAAATTCAACAAGAACCTCAACATTGAAAAATGCCAACAAATTCAACAACAACCTCAATAGTAAAAAATACAAAATAGTTCAAAAAATAACATTGATAATACCAACAAATTCAACAACAACCTCAATATTGAAAATCACCAACATATTCAACAACAACCTCAACATTGAAAAACACCAACAAATTCAACAATAACCTCAATATTGAAAGAGACCAACAAGTTCAACAACAACCTAAACATTGAAAATCAACAACAAATGCAACAACCTCAATATTGAAAGCAACCAACAAATTCAACCACAACCTCAATATAGAAAGACACCAACAAATTCTACAAGAACCTCAACATTGAAAATCACCAACAAATTCAACAACTTCAACATTGAAAATCACCAACAAATTCAACAACAACGTCAACATTGAAAAAAACCAACAAATTCAACAACAAGCTCAACATTCAAAAATTAAAAAAAATAGAAAATTAACATTGATAACAGCAATAAATTCAACAACAACCTCAATATTGCAAATCACCAACAAATTCAACAACAACCTCAATTTTGCAAATCACCAACAAATTCAACAACAACCTCAACATTGAAAAACAGCAATAAATTCAACAACAACCTCAACTTTGAAAAATACCAACAAATTCAACAACAACCTCAACATTGAAAAATACAAAAAAGTTTTAAAAATAACATTGATAACACCAACAACTTCAACAACAATCTCATTATTGAATATCATCAACAAATTTAACAACAACCTCAACATTGAAAAACACCAACAAATTCAACAACAACCTCAACTATTCAAAGAAGAGAAAAAGTTCAAAAAAAAACATTCATAACATGAACAAATTCAACAACAACCTCAACGTTGAAAAAGGCCAACACATTCAACAACATCCTCAATATTGAAAGTCACCAACAAATTCAACAACAACCTCAACATTGATAACACCAACAAATTCAACAACAACCTCAATACTGAAAAAACACCAACAAATTCAACTACAACCTCAATATTGGAAATCACCAACAAATTCAACAACAACCTCAATACTGAAAAAAACACCAACAAATTCAACAACAACCTCAACATTGAAAAACACGAACAAATTCAACAACAGCCTCAACTTTTCAAAGAAGAGAAAAAGTTCAAAAAAAAACATTCATAACATGAACAAATTCAACAACAACCTCAACGTTGAAAAAGGCCAACAAATTCAACAACATCCTCAATATTGAAAGTCACCAACAAATTCAACAACAACCTCAACATTGATAACACCAACAAATTCAACAACAACCTCAATACTGAAAAAACACCAACAAATTCAACAACAACCTCAATATTGGAAATCACCAACAAATTCAACAACAATCTCAACATTGAAAAACGCGAACAAATTCATCAACAACCTCAATATTGAAAAACGCCAACAAATTCAACAACAACCTCAACATTTAAAAGTACCAAAAAGTTCAAAAAAGATCATTGATAAAACCAACAAATTCAACAACAACCTCTATATTGAAAGTCACAAACAAATTCAACAACAACCTCAACATTGAAAAACACCAACAAATTCAACAACAACCTCAACTATTAAAAGAAGAGAAAAAGTTCAAAAAAAACATTGATAACAACAACAAATTCAACAACAACCTCAACATTGAAAAACGCCAACAAATTCAACAACAACTTCAACATTTAAAACTACCAAAAAGTTCAAAAAAGTTCATTGAAAAGCACAAAAAAATTCATCAACAACCTCAACATTGAAAGACACCAACAAATTCAACAACTCCAATATTGAAAATCACCAACATATTCAACAACAACCTCAACATTCAAAAACACCAACAAATTCAACAACAACGTCAACATTGAAAAAAACTAACAAATTCAACAACAAGCTCAACATTCAAAAATAAAAAAAAATAGAAAATTAACATTGATAACAGCAATAAATTCAACAACAACCTCAATATTGCAAATCACCAACAAATTCAACAACAACCTCAATATTGCAAATCACCAACAATTTCAACAACAACCTCAACATTGAAAAACAGCAATAAATTCAATAACAACCTCAACTTTGAAAAGTACCAACAAATTCAACAACAACCTCAACATTGAAAAATACAAAAAAGTTTAAAAAATAACATTGATAACACCAACAACTTCAACAACAATCTCATTATTGAATATCACCAACAAATTCAACAACAACCTCAACATTGAAAAACACCAACAACTTCAAAAACTTCAACAATGAAATACAACAAAAAATTCAACAACATCCGGAACATTGAAAAATACCAACAAATTCAACAACAACCTCAACTTTTAAAAGAAGATGAAAATTTCAAAAAAAGCATTGATAACACCAGCAAATTCAACAACAAATTCAATATTGAAAATAAACAACAAATTCAACAACAACCTCAACATTGAAAATCACCTACAAATTCAACAACAACGTCAACATTGAAAAACACCTACAAATTCAACAACCTCAACATTGAAAAACACCAACAAATTCAAAAACAACATTAACAATGAAAAACACCAACAAATTCAACAACAACCTCAACATTGAAAAACAGCAAGAAATTCAACAACAACCTCAAAAATGAAAAACGCCAACAAATTCAACAACAACCTCAACATTTAAAACTAACAAAAAGTTCAAAAAAGATCATTGATAAAACCAACAAATTCAACAACAACCTGTATATTGAAAGTCACAAACAAATTCAACAACAACCTCAACATTGAAAAACACCAACAAATTCAACAACAACATCAACTTTTAAAAGAAGTGAAAAAGTTCTAAAAAAACATTGATAACAACAACAAATTCAAGAACAACCTCAACATTGAAAGTCACCAACAAATTCAACAACAACCTCAACATTGAAAATCACCAACAAATTCAACAACTTCAATATTGAAAATCAAAAACAAATTGAACAACAACCTCAACATTGAAAAACACCAACAACTTCAAAAACATCAACAATGAAAAACAACAAATAATTCAACAACAACCGCAACATTGAAAAATACCAACAAATTCAACAACAACCTCAACTTTTAAAAGAAAATAAAAATTTCCAAAAAAGCTTTGATAACACCAACAAATTCAACAACAAAATCAATATTGAAAATCACCTACAAATTCAACAACAACCTCAACATTGAAAATCACCAACAAATTAAACAACAACCTCAACAATGAACAACAACAAAAAATTCAACAGCAACCTCAACATTGAAAAACACCAACAAATTCAACAACAACCTCAAATTTTAAAAATACAAAAAAGTTCAACAAAAACATTGATAACACCAACAAATTCAACAAAAACCTCAACAACGAAAAACACCAACAAATTCAACAACAACCTCATCATTGAAAATCACCAACAAATTCAACAACAAACTCAACATTGCATAATACCAACAAATTCCACAACCTCAACATTGAAAAACACCAACAAATTCAACAACCTCAACATTGAAAAATACAAAAAAGTTCAAAAAATAACATTGATAACACCAACAAATTCAACTAAAACCTCAATATTGAAAAATACCAACAAATTCAACAACGACCTCAACATTGAAAGTCAGCAGCAAATTCAACAACAACCTCAACATTGAAAAACACCAACAACTTCAACAACCTCAACAATGAAATACAACAAAAAATTCAACAGCAACCTCAACATTGAAAAACACCAACAAATTCAACAACAACCTCAAATTTTAAAAATACAAAAAAGTTCAACAAAAACATTGATAACACCAACAAATTCAACAAAAACCTCAACAACGAAAAACACCAACAAATTCAACAACAACCTCATCATTGAAAATCACCAACAAATTCAACAACAAACTCAACATTGCATAATACCAACAAATTCCACAACCTCAACATTGAAAAACACCAACAAATTCAACAACCTCAACATTGAAAAATACAAAAAAGTTCAAAAAATAACATTGATAACACCAACAAATTCAACTAAAACCTCAATATTGAAAAATACCAACAAATTCAACAACGACCTCAACATTGAAAGTCAGCAGCAAATTCAACAACAACCTCAACATTGAAAAACACCAACAACTTCAACAACCTCAACAATGAAATACAACAAAAAATTCAACAGCAACCTCAACATTGAAAAACACCAACAAATTCAACAACAACCTCAAATTTTAAAAATACAAAAAAGTTCAACAAAAACATTGATAACACCAACAAATTCAACAAAAACCTCAACAACGAAAAACACCAACAAATTCAACAACAACCTCATCATTGAAAATCACCAACAAATTCAACAACAAACTCAACATTGAATAATACCAACAAATTCCACAACCTCAACATTGAAAAACACCAACAAATTCAACAACCTCAACATTGAAAAATACAAAAAAGTTCAAAAAATAATATTGATAACACCAACAAATTCAACTAAAACCTCAATATTGAAAAATACCAACAAATTCAACAACGACCTCAACATTGAAAGTCAGCAACAAATTCAACAACAATCTCAACATTGAAAAACACCAACAAATTCAACATCAACCTCAACATTGAAAAAAACCTACAAATTCAACAACAAGCTCAACATTGAAAAACAACAACAAATTCAACAACAACCTCAACTTTTAAAAGAAGAGAAAAAGTTCAAAAAAAACATTGATAACATGAACAAATTCAGCAACAACCTCAACGTTGAAAAAGGCCAACAAATTCAACAACATCCTCAATATTGAAAGTCACCAACAAATTCAACAACAACCTCAATGTTGAAAAATACCAACAATTGTAACAACAACCTCAATATTGAAAATCACCACGAAATTCAACATCAACCTGAATAATGAATAACACCAACAAATTCAACAACCTCAACAATGAAAACACCAACAATTTCAACAACATCCTCAACTATTAAAAGAATATAACAAGTTCAAAATAAACATTGATAACACCAACAAATTCAACAACAAGCACAACATTGAAAAATAGAAATTAGTTCAAAAAATAACATTGATATCAGCAACAAATTCAACAACAACCTAAACATTGAAAACTACAAAAAAGTTCAATAAATAACATTGATAACAACAACAAATTCAACAACAACCTCAACATTGAAAAGCACCAAAAAATTCAACAACAACCTCAACACTGAAAAACACCAACATATTCAACAACAACCTCAAATTTTAAAAATACAAAAAAGTTCAACAAAAACATTGATAACATCAACAAATTCAACAAAAACCTCAACAACGAAAAACACCAACAAATTCAACAACAAACTCAACATTGAAAAACACCAACAAATTCCACAACCTCAACATTGAAAAACACCAACAAATTCAACAACCTCAACATTGAAAAATACAAAAAAGTTCAACAAAAACATTGATAACATCAACAAATTCAACAAAAACCTCAACAACGAAAAACACCAACAAATTCAACAACAAACTCAACATTGAAAAACACCAACAAATTCCACAACCTCAACATTGAAAAACACCAACAAATTCAACAACCTCAACATTGAAAAATACAAAAAAGTTCAAAAAATAACATTGATAATACAAACAAATTCAACTAAAACCTCAATATTGAAAAATACCAACAAATTCAACAAGACCTCAACATTGAAAGTCAGCAACAAATTCAATAAAAATCTCAACATTGAAAAATACCAACAAAATCAACAACAACCTCAATATTGAAAATCACCAACAAATTCAACATCAACCTCAACATTTGAAAACACCAAAAAATACAACAACAACCTCAACATTGAAAATAACCTATAAATTCAACAACCAGCTCAAGATTGAAAATCAACAACAAATTCAACAACAAGCTCAACATTGAAAAACACCAACAAATTCAACAACAACCTCAACTTTTAAAAGAAGAGAAAAAGTTCAAAAAAAAACATTGATAACATGAACAAATTCAACAACATCCTCAACTTTTAAAAGAATATAACAAGTTCAAAATAAACATTGATAACACCAACAAGTTCAACAACAACCTAAACATTGAAAATCAACAACAAATGCAATAACCTCAATATTGAAAGCAACCAACAAATTCAACCACAACCTCAATATTGAAAGACATCAACAAATTTTACAACAAGCTCAACATTCAAAATCACCAACAAATTCAACAACTTCAACATTGAAAATCACCAACAAATTCAACAACAATCTTAACATTGAAAAATGCCACCAAATGCACCTACAACTTCTACAATAACACCAAAAAATTCAACAACAACCGCAACATTGAAAAACACCAACAACTTCAACAACCACAACAATGAAAGACACCAAAAAATTCAACAAACGCAACAATGAAAAATACCAACAAATTCAACAACAACATCAACTTTTAAAAGAAGAGAAAAAGTTTAAAAAAAACACTGATAACACCAACAAATTCAAAAACAACCACAACATTGATAAATACAAATAAGTTCAAAAATAACATTGATAAGACCAACAAATTCAACAACAACCTCGACATTGAAAAATACAAAAAAGTTCAAAAAATAACATTGATAACACCAACAAATTCAACAACAACCTCAACATTGAAAAAAACCAAAAAATTCAACAACAAGCTCAACATTGAAAAACACCAACAAATTCAACAACAACCTCAACTTTTAAAACAAGAGAAAAAGTTTAAAAAAGACAATTGATAAAACCAACAAATTCAACAACAACCTCAATATTGATAATCACCATCTAATTGAACAACCTGAACATTGAAAAACAACAACAAATTCAACAACAACCTCAACATTGAAGAACACCAACAACTTCAACAACCTCAACAATGAAAAACAACAAATAATTCAACAACAACCGCAACATTGATAACACCATCAAATTCAACAGAAACCTAAACATTGAAAACTACAAAAAAGTTCAAAAAATAACATTGATAACACCAACAAATTCAACAAGAAACTCAATATTGAAAATCAACAACAAAATCAACAACAACCTCAACATTGAAAATCACCTACAAATTCAACAACAACGTCAACATTGAAAAACACCAACAAATTCAACAACCTCAACATTGAAAAACACCAACAAATTCAACAACCTCAACATTGAAAATGACCAACAAATTAAACATCAACCTCAACATTGAAAAACACCAAAAAATTCAACAACCTCAAAATTGAAAAACACCAACAAATGCAACAACAACCTCAACATTGAAAAATACCAACAAATTCAACAACAACCTCAAATTTTAAAAGAAGAGAAAAAGTTCGAAAAATAACATTCATTACACCTTCAAATTCAACAACAACCTCAACGTTGAAAAACACCAACAAATGCAACAACAACCACAACATTGAAAATCACCACGAATTTCAACAACAACCTCAAGAATGAATAACAACAACAAACTCATCAACCTCAACATTGAAAACACCAACAATTTCAACAAAAACCTCAACATTTAAAACTACAAAAAAGTTCAAAAAAGATCATTGATAAAAACAACAAATTCAACAACAACCTCAACTTTTAAAAGAATATAAAAAGTTCAAAAAAAACATTGATAACACTAACAAATTCAACAACAACCACAACATTGAAAAATTGTAAAAAGTTCAAAAAATAACGTTGATAACAACAACAAATTCACAAACAACCTAAATTTTGAAATCTACAAAAAAGTTCAAAAAATAACATTGATAACACCAACAAATTCAACAACAACCTCAATATTGAAAATAAACAACAAATTCAACAACAACCTCAACTTTGAAAAACACCAAAAAATTCAACAACAACCTGAACATTGAAAAACACTAACATATTCAACAACGACCTCAACTTTTAAAAATACAAAAAAGTTCAACGATAACATTGATAACAACAACAAATTCAACAAAAACCTCAACAATGAAAAACACCAACAAATTCAACAACAACCTCAACATTGAAAAAAACCTACAAATTCAACAACAAGCTCAACATTGAAAATCACCAACAAATTGAACAATAACCTCAACTTTTAAAAGAAGAGAAAAAGTTCAATAAAAACATTGATAACACCAACAAATTCAACAACAACCTCAATATTGATAACACCAACAAATTCAATAACAACCTCAATACTGAAAAACACCAACAAATTCAACAACAACCTCAATATTGGAAATCACCAACAAATTCAACAACAACCTCAATATTGAAAGACACCAACAAGTTCAAAAACGACCTCAACATTGAAAATCAGCAACAAATTCAACAACAATCTCAACATTGAAAAACGCAAACAAATTCAACAACAACATCAATATTGAAAATCATCAACAAATTCAGCATCAACCTCAACATTTATAAACACCAACAATTTCAACAACCAGCTCAACATTTTAAAACACCAACAAATTCAACAACAACCTCAACTTTCAAAAGATGAGAAAAAGTTCAAAAAAAACATTGATAACATCAACAAAATCAACAACAACCTCAACATTGAAAAACGCCAACAAATTCAACAACAACTTCAACATTTAAAAGTACCAAAAAGTTCAAAAAAGATCATTGATAAAACCAACAAATTCAACAACAACCTCTATATTGAAAGTCACAAACAAATTCAACAACAACCTCAACATTGAAAAACACCAACAAATTCAACAACAACCTCAACTATTAAAAGAAGAGAAAAAGTTCAAAAAAAACATTGATAACACCAACAAATTCAACAACAAATTCAATATTGAAAATCACCTACAACTTCAACAACAACCTCAACATTGAAAATCACCAACAAATTAAACAATAACCTCAACAATGAAAAACAACAAAAAATTCAACAGCAACCTCAACATTGAAAAACACCAACAAATTCAACAACAACCTTAAATTTTAAAAGTACAAAAAAGTTCAACAAATACATTGATAACACCAACAAATTCAACAAAAACCTCAGCAATGAAAAACACCAACAAATTCAACAACAACCTCAACATTGAAAGTCACCAACAAAATCAACAACAACCTCAACATTGAAAATCACCAACAAATTCAACAACTTCAATATGGAAAATCACCAACAAATTGAACAACAACCTCAACATTGAAAAACACCAACAACTTCAAAAACTTCAACAATGAAAAACTACAAATAATTCAACAACAACCGCAACATTGAAAAATACCAACAAATTCAACAACAACCTCAACTTTTAAAAGAAAATAAAAATTTCATAAAAAGCTTTGATAACACCAACAAATTCAACAACAAATTCAATACTGAAAATCACCTACAAATTCAACAACAACCTCAACATTGAAAATCACCAACAAATTAAACAATAACCTCAACAATTAAAAACAACAAAAAATTCAACAGCAACCTCAACATTGAAAAACACCAACAAATTCAACAACAACCTTAAATTTTAAAAATACAAAAAAGTTCAACAAATACATTGATAATACCAACAAATTCAACAAAAACCTCAGCAATGAAAAACACAAACAAATTCAACAACAACCTCAACATTGAAAAACAACAAAAAATTCAAGAACAATCTCAACATTGAAAAATACCAATAAATTGAAAAACAACATCAACATTGAAAATACAAAAAAGTTCAAAAAATAACATTGATAACACCAACAAATTCAACAACAACCTCAATATTGAAAATCACCAACAATTCCAACAACAAACTCAACATTGAAAAACGCCAACAATTTCAACAACAACCTGTACTTTTAAAAATACAAAAAAGTTCAACAAAAACATTGATAACACCAACAAATTCAACAAAAACCTCAACATTGAAAAATACAAAGAAGTTCAAAAAATATCATTAATAACACCAAGAAATTCAACAACAACCTCAATATTGAAAATCAACAAAAAATTGAAAAACCTCAACATTGAAAAACACCAACAACTTCAAAAACTTCAACATTGAAAAACAACAAATAATTTAACAACTACCGCAAAATTGAAAAATACCAACAAATTCAATAACAACGTCAACATTGAAAAACACCAACAAATTCAACAACCTCAACAATGAAAATAACCAACAAATTCAACAACAACCTCAATATTGAAAATAAACAACAAATTCAACAACAACATCAACTTTGAAAAACACCAAAAAATTCAACAACAACCTCAACAGTGATAACACCAATAAATTCAACAACAACCTCAATACTGAAAAACACCAACAAATTCAACAACAACCTCAATATTGAAAATCACCATCAAATTCAACAACAATTTCAATATTGAAAGACACCAACAAGTTCAAAAACGACCTAAACATTGAAAATCAGCAACAAATTCAACAACAATCTCAACATTGAAATTCACCAACAAATTCAACATCAACCTTAACTTTTAAAAATACAAAAAAGTTCAACAAAAACATTGATAACACCAACAAATTCAACAAAAACCTCAACAATAAAAAACAACAACAAATTCAACAACAACCTCAACATTGAAAAACACCAACAAATTCAACAACAACCTCAAAAATGAAAAACGCCAATAAATTCAACAACAACCTCAACATTTAAAACTAACAAAAAGTTCAAAAAAGATCATTGATAAAACCAACAAATTCAACAACAACCTGTATATTGAAAGTCACAAACAAATTCAACAACAACCTCAACATTGAAAAACACCAACAAATTCAACAACAATATCAACTTTTAAAAGAAGTGAAAAAGTTCAAAAAAAACATTGATAACACCAACAAATTCAAGAACAACCTCAACATTGAAAGTCACCAACAAATTCAACAACAACCTCAACATTGAAAATCACCAACAAATTCAACAACTTCAATATTGAAAATCACCAACAAATTGAACAACAACCTCAACATTGAAAAACACCAACAACTTCAAAAACTTCAACAATGAAAAACTACAAATAATTCAACAACAACCGCAACATTGAAAAATACCAACAAATTCAACAACAACCTCAACTTTTAAAAGAAAATAAAAATTTCAAAAAAAGCTTTGATAACACCAACAAATTCAACAATAAATTCAATATTGAAAATCACCTACAAATTCAACAACAACCTCAACATTGAAAATCACCAACAAATTAAACAATAACATCAACAATGAAAAACAGCAAAAAATTCAACAGCAACCTCAACATTGAAAAACACCAACAAATTCAACAACAACCTTAAATTTTAAAAATACAAAAAAGTTCAACAAATACATTGATATTACCAACAAATTCAACAAAAACCTCAGCAATGAAAAACACAAACAAATTCAACAACAACTTCAACATTTAAAACTACCAAAAAGTTCAAAAACGATCATTGAGAAAACCAAAAAATTCATCAACAACCTCAACATTGAAAGACACCAACAAATTCAACAACAACCTCAAAATTGAAAATCACCAACAAATTCAACAACTTCAATATTGAAAATCACCAACAAATTCAACAACAACCTCAACATTCAAAAACACCAACAAATTCAACAACAACGTCAACATTGAAAAAAACCAACAAATTCAACAACAATCTCAACATTCAAAAATAAAAAAAAATCAAAAATTAACATTGATAACAGCAATAAATTCAACAACAACCTCAATATTGCAAATCACCAACAAATTCAACAACAACCACAATATTGCAAATCACCAACAAATTCAAGAACAACCTCAACATTGCAAAACAGCAATAAATTCAACAACAACCTCAACATTGAAAAATACCAACAAATTCAACAACAACCTCAACATTGAATAATACAAAAAAGTTTAAAAAATAACATTGATAACACCAACAACTTCAACAACAATCTCATTATTGAATATCACAACAAATTTAACAACAACCTCAACATTGATAAAACCAACAAATTCAACAACAACCTCAACATTGAAAAACACCAACAACTTCAAAAACTTCAACAATGAAAAACAACAAATAATTCAACAACAACCGCAACATTGAAAAATAGCAACAAATTCACAAACTACCTAAATTTTGAAATCTACAAAAAAGTTCAAAAAATAACATTGATAACACCAACAAATTCAACAACAAACTCAATATTGATAACCAACAACAAATTCAACAACAACCTCAACTTTGAAAATCACCTACAAATTCAATAACAAAGTCAACATTGAAAAACACCAACAAATTCAACAACCACAACATTGAAAAACGCGAACAAATTCAACAACAACCTCAATATTGAAAATCACCAACAAATTCAACAACAACTTCAACATTTAAAACTACCAAAAAGTTCAAAAAAGATCATTGAGAAAACCAACAAATTCATCAACAACCTCAACATTGAAAGACACCAACAAATTCAACAACAAACTCAACATTGAAAAAAACCAACAAATTCAACAACAAGCTCACATTCAAAAATTTAAAAAAATCAAAAATTAACATTGATAACAGCAATAAATTCAACAACAACCTCAATATTGCAAATCACCAACAAATTCAACAACAACCTCAATATTGCAAATCACCAACAAATTCAACAGCAACCTCAACATTGAAAAATACCAACAAATTCAACAACAACCTCAACATTGAAAAATACAAAAAAGTTCAAAATATAACATTGATAACACCAACAAATTCAACAACAAACTCAATATTCATAACCAACAACAAATTCAACAACAACCTCAACTTTGAAAATCACCTACAAATTCAATAACAAAGTCAACATTGAAAAACACCAACAAATTCAACAACCACAACATTGAAAAACGCGAACAAATTCAACAACAACCTCAATATTGAAAATCACCAACAAATTCAACAACAACTTCAACATTTAAAACTACCAAAAAGTTCAAAAAAGATCATTGAGAAAACCAACAAATTCATCAACAACCTCAACATTGAAAGACACCAACAAATTCAACAACAAACTCAACATTGAAAAAAACCAACAAATTCAACAACAAGCTCAACATTCAAAAATAAAAAAAAATCAAAAATTAATATTGATAACAGCAATAAATTCAACAACAACCTCAATATTGCAAATCACCAACAAATTCAACAACAACCTCAATATTGCAAATCACCAACAAATTCAACAGCAACCTCAACATTGAAAAATACCAACAAATTCAACAACAACCTCAACATTGAAAAATACAAAAAAGTTTAAAAAATAACATTGATAACACCAACAACTTCAACAACAATCTCATTATTGAATATCACCAACAAATTTAACAACAACCTCAACATTGAAAAACACCAACAAATTCAACAACAACCTCAACTTTTAAAACAAGAGAAAAAGTTGCAAAAAGAACATTGATAAAACCAACAAATTCAACAACAACCTCAACATTGAAAAACACCAACAACTTCAAAAACATCAACAATGAAAAACAACAAATAATTCAACAGCATCCGGAACATTGAAAAATACCAACAAATTCAACAACAACCTCAACTTTTAAAAGAAGATAAAAATTTCAAAAAAAGCATTGATAACACCAGCAAATTCAACAACAAATTCAACATTGAAAATAAACAACAAATTCAACAACAACCTCAACAGTGAAAATCAGCTATAAATTCAACAACAACGTCAACATTGAAAAACACCTACAAATTCAACAACCTCAACATTGAAAAACACCAACAAATTCAAAAACAACTTTAACTTTTAAAAATACAAAAAAGTTCAACAAAAACATTGATAACACCAACAAATTCAACAAAAACCTCAACAATGAAATACATCAACAAATTCAACAACAACCTCAACATTGAAAAACAGCAAGAAATTCAACAACAACCTCAAAAATGAAAAACGCCAACAAATTCAACAACAACCTCAACATTTAAAACTAACAAAAAGTTCAAAAAAGATCATTGATAAAACCAACAAATTCAATAACAACCTGTATATTGAAAGTCACAAACAAATTCAACAACAACCTCAACATTGAAAAACACCAACAAATTCAACAACAACATCAACTTTTAAAAGAAGTAAAAAAGTTCAAAAAAAAATTGATAACACCAACAAATTCAGGAACAACCTCAACATTGAAAGTCACCAACAAATTCAACAACAACCTCAACATTGAAAATCACCAACAAATTCAACAACTTCAATATTGAAAATCACCAACAAATTGAACAACAACCTCAACATTGAAAAACACCAACAACTTCAAAAACTTCAACAATGAAAAACTACAAATAATTCAACAACAACCGCAACATTGAAAAATACCAACAAATTCAACAACAACCTCAACTTTCAAAAGAAAGTAAAAATTTCAAAAAAAGTTTTGATAACACCAACAAATTCAACAACAAATTCAATATTGAAAATCACCTACAACTTCAACAACAACCTCAACATTGAAAATCACCAACAAATTAAACAATAACCTCAACAATGAAAAACAACAAAAAATTCAACAGCAACCTCAACATTGAAAAACACCAACAAATTCAACAACAACCTTAAATTTTAAAAGTACAAAAAAGTTCAACAAATACATTGATAACACCAACAAATTCAACAAAAACCTCAGCAATGAAAAACACCAACAAATTCAACAACAACCTCAACATTGAAAGTCACCAACAAAATCAACAACAACCTCAACATTGAAAATCACCAACAAATTCAACAACTTCAATATGGAAAATCACCAACAAATTGAACAACAACCTCAACATTGAAAAACACCAACAACTTCAAAAACTTCAACAATGAAAAACTACAAATAATTCAACAACAACCGCAACATTGAAAAATACCAACAAATTCAACAACAACCTCAACTTTTAAAAGAAAATAAAAATTTCATAAAAAGCTTTGATAACACCAACAAATTCAACAACAAATTCAATACTGAAAATCACCTACAAATTCAACAACAACCTCAACATTGAAAATCACCAACAAATTAAACAATAACCTCAACAATTAAAAACAACAAAAAATTCAACAGCAACCTCAACATTGAAAAACACCAACAAATTCAACAACAACCTTAAATTTTAAAAATACAAAAAAGTTCAACAAATACATTGATAATACCAACAAATTCAACAAAAACCTCAGCAATGAAAAACACAAACAAATTCAACAACAACCTCAACATTGAAAAACAACAAAAAATTCAAGAACAATCTCAACATTGAAAAATACCAATAAATTGAAAAACAACATCAACATTGAAAATACAAAAAAGTTCAAAAAATAACATTGATAACACCAACAAATTCAACAACAACCTCAATATTGAAAATCACCAACAATTCCAACAACAAACTCAACATTGAAAAACGCCAACAATTTCAACAACAACCTGTACTTTTAAAAATACAAAAAAGTTCAACAAAAACATTGATAACACCAACAAATTCAACAAAAACCTCAACATTGAAAAATACAAAGAAGTTCAAAAAATATCATTAATAACACCAAGAAATTCAACAACAACCTCAATATTGAAAATCAACAAAAAATTGAAAAACCTCAACATTGAAAAACACCAACAACTTCAAAAACTTCAACATTGAAAAACAACAAATAATTTAACAACTACCGCAAAATTGAAAAATACCAACAAATTCAATAACAACGTCAACATTGAAAAACACCAACAAATTCAACAACCTCAACAATGAAAATAACCAACAAATTCAACAACAACCTCAATATTGAAAATAAACAACAAATTCAACAACAACATCAACTTTGAAAAACACCAAAAAATTCAACAACAACCTCAACAGTGATAACACCAATAAATTCAACAACAACCTCAATACTGAAAAACACCAACAAATTCAACAACAACCTCAATATTGAAAATCACCATCAAATTCAACAACAATTTCAATATTGAAAGACACCAACAAGTTCAAAAACGACCTAAACATTGAAAATCAGCAACAAATTCAACAACAATCTCAACATTGAAATTCACCAACAAATTCAACATCAACCTTAACTTTTAAAAATACAAAAAAGTTCAACAAAAACATTGATAACACCAACAAATTCAACAAAAACCTCAACAATAAAAAACAACAACAAATTCAACAACAACCTCAACATTGAAAAACACCAACAAATTCAACAACAACCTCAAAAATGAAAAACGCCAATAAATTCAACAACAACCTCAACATTTAAAACTAACAAAAAGTTCAAAAAAGATCATTGATAAAACCAACAAATTCAACAACAACCTGTATATTGAAAGTCACAAACAAATTCAACAACAACCTCAACATTGAAAAACACCAACAAATTCAACAACAATATCAACTTTTAAAAGAAGTGAAAAAGTTCAAAAAAAACATTGATAACACCAACAAATTCAAGAACAACCTCAACATTGAAAGTCACCAACAAATTCAACAACAACCTCAACATTGAAAATCACCAACAAATTCAACAACTTCAATATTGAAAATCACCAACACATTGAACAACAACCTCAACATTGAAAAACACCAACAACTTCAAAAACTTCAACAATGAAAAACTACAAATAATTCAACAACAACCGCAACATTGAAAAATACCAACAAATTCAACAACAACCTCAACTTTTAAAAGAAAATAAAAATTTCAAAAAAAGCTTTGATAACACCAACAAATTCAACAATAAATTCAATATTGAAAATCACCTACAAATTCAACAACAACCTCAACATTGAAAATCACCAACAAATTAAACAATAACATCAACAATGAAAAACAGCAAAAAATTCAACAGCAACCTCAACATTGAAAAACACCAACAAATTCAACAACAACCTTAAATTTTAAAAATACAAAAAAGTTCAACAAATACATTGATATTACCAACAAATTCAACAAAAACCTCAGCAATGAAAAACACAAACAAATTCAACAACAACTTCAACATTTAAAACTACCAAAAAGTTCAAAAACGATCATTGAGAAAACCAAAAAATTCATCAACAACCTCAACATTGAAAGACACCAACAAATTCAACAACAACCTCAAAATTGAAAATCACCAACAAATTCAACAACTTCAATATTGAAAATCACCAACAAATTCATCAACAACCTCAACATTCAAAAACACCAACAAATTCAACAACAACATCAACATTGAAAAAAACCAACAAATTCAACAACAATCTCAACATTCAAAAATAAAAAAAAATCAAAAATTAACATTGATAACAGCAATAAATTCAACAACAACCTCAATATTGCAAATCACCAACAAATTCAACAACAACCACAATATTGCAAATCACCAACAAATTCAAGAACAACCTCAACATTGCAAAACAGCAATAAATTCAACAACAACCTCAACATTGAAAAATACCAACAAATTCAACAACAACCTCAACATTGAATAATACAAAAAAGTTTAAAAAATAACATTGATAACACCAACAACTTCAACAACAATCTCATTATTGAATATCACAACAAATTTAACAACAACCTCAACATTGATAAAACCAACAAATTCAACAACAACCTCAACATTGAAAAACACCAACAACTTCAAAAACTTCAACAATGAAAAACAACAAATAATTCAACAACAACCGCAACATTGAAAAATAGCAACAAATTCACAAACTACCTAAATTTTGAAATCTACAAAAAAGTTCAAAAAATAACATTGATAACACCAACAAATTCAACAACAAACTCAATATTGATAACCAACAACAAATTCAACAACAACCTCAACTTTGAAAATCACCTACAAATTCAATAACAAAGTCAACATTGAAAAACACCAACAAATTCAACAACCACAACATTGAAAAACGCGAACAAATTCAACAACAACCTCAATATTGAAAATCACCAACAAATTCAACAACAACTTCAACATTTAAAACTACCAAAAAGTTCAAAAAAGATCATTGAGAAAACCAACAAATTCATCAACAACCTCAACATTGAAAGACACCAACAAATTCAACAACAAACTCAACATTGAAAAAAACCAACAAATTCAACAACAAGCTCACATTCAAAAATTTAAAAAAATCAAAAATTAACATTGATAACAGCAATAAATTCAACAACAACCTCAATATTGCAAATCACCAACAAATTCAACAACAACCTCAATATTGCAAATCACCAACAAATTCAACAGCAACCTCAACATTGAAAAATACCAACAAATTCAACAACAACCTCAACATTGAAAAATACAAAAAAGTTCAAAATATAACATTGATAACACCAACAAATTCAACAACAAACTCAATATTCATAACCAACAACAAATTCAACAACAACCTCAACTTTGAAAATCACCTACAAATTCAATAACAAAGTCAACATTGAAAAACACCAACAAATTCAACAACCACAACATTGAAAAACGCGAACAAATTCAACAACAACCTCAATATTGAAAATCACCAACAAATTCAACAACAACTTCAACATTTAAAACTACCAAAAAGTTCAAAAAAGATCATTGAGAAAACCAACAAATTCATCAACAACCTCAACATTGAAAGACACCAACAAATTCAACAACAAACTCAACATTGAAAAAAACCAACAAATTCAACAACAAGCTCAACATTCAAAAATAAAAAAAAATCAAAAATTAATATTGATAACAGCAATAAATTCAACAACAACCTCAATATTGCAAATCACCAACAAATTCAACAACAACCTCAATATTGCAAATCACCAACAAATTCAACAGCAACCTCAACATTGAAAAATACCAACAAATTCAACAACAACCTCAACATTGAAAAATACAAAAAAGTTTAAAAAATAACATTGATAACACCAACAACTTCAACAACAATCTCATTATTGAATATCACCAACAAATTTAACAACAACCTCAACATTGAAAAACACCAACAAATTCAACAACAACCTCAACTTTTAAAACAAGAGAAAAAGTTGCAAAAAGAACATTGATAAAACCAACAAATTCAACAACAACCTCAACATTGAAAAACACCAACAACTTCAAAAACATCAACAATGAAAAACAACAAATAATTCAACAGCATCCGGAACATTGAAAAATACCAACAAATTCAACAACAACCTCAACTTTTAAAAGAAGATAAAAATTTCAAAAAAAGCATTGATAACACCAGCAAATTCAACAACAAATTCAACATTGAAAATAAACAACAAATTCAACAACAACCTCAACAGTGAAAATCAGCTATAAATTCAACAACAACGTCAACATTGAAAAACACCTACAAATTCAACAACCTCAACATTGAAAAACACCAACAAATTCAAAAACAACTTTAACTTTTAAAAATACAAAAAAGTTCAACAAAAACATTGATAACACCAACAAATTCAACAAAAACCTCAACAATGAAATACATCAACAAATTCAACAACAACCTCAACATTGAAAAACAGCAAGAAATTCAACAACAACCTCAAAAATGAAAAACGCCAACAAATTCAACAACAACCTCAACATTTAAAACTAACAAAAAGTTCAAAAAAGATCATTGATAAAACCAACAAATTCAATAACAACCTGTATATTGAAAGTCACAAACAAATTCAACAACAACCTCAACATTGAAAAACACCAACAAATTCAACAACAACATCAACTTTTAAAAGAAGTAAAAAAGTTCAAAAAAAAATTGATAACACCAACAAATTCAGGAACAACCTCAACATTGAAAGTCACCAACAAATTCAACAACAACCTCAACATTGAAAATCACCAACAAATTCAACAACTTCAATATTGAAAATCACCAACAAATTGAACAACAACCTCAACATTGAAAAACACCAACAACTTCAAAAACTTCAACAATGAAAAACTACAAATAATTCAACAACAACCGCAACATTGAAAAATACCAACAAATTCAACAACAACCTCAACTTTCAAAAGAAAGTAAAAATTTCAAAAAAAGTTTTGATAACACCAACAAATTCAACAACAAATTCAATATTGAAAATCACCTACAACTTCAACAACAACCTCAACATTGAAAATCACCAACAAATTAAACAATAACCTCAACAATGAAAAACAACAAAAAATTCAACAGCAACCTCAACATTGAAAAACACCAACAAATTCAACAACAACCTTAAATTTTAAAAGTACAAAAAAGTTCAACAAATACATTGATAACACCAACAAATTCAACAAAAACCTCAGCAATGAAAAACACCAACAAATTCAACAACAACCTCAACATTGAAAGTCACCAACAAAATCAACAACAACCTCAACATTGAAAATCACCAACAAATTCAACAACTTCAATATGGAAAATCACCAACAAATTGAACAACAACCTCAACATTGAAAAACACCAACAACTTCAAAAACTTCAACAATGAAAAACTACAAATAATTCAACAACAACCGCAACATTGAAAAATACCAACAAATTCAACAACAACCTCAACTTTTAAAAGAAAATAAAAATTTCATAAAAAGCTTTGATAACACCAACAAATTCAACAACAAATTCAATACTGAAAATCACCTACAAATTCAACAACAACCTCAACATTGAAAATCACCAACAAATTAAACAATAACCTCAACAATTAAAAACAACAAAAAATTCAACAGCAACCTCAACATTGAAAAACACCAACAAATTCAACAACAACCTTAAATTTTAAAAATACAAAAAAGTTCAACAAATACATTGATAATACCAACAAATTCAACAAAAACCTCAGCAATGAAAAACACAAACAAATTCAACAACAACCTCAACATTGAAAAACAACAAAAAATTCAAGAACAATCTCAACATTGAAAAATACCAATAAATTGAAAAACAACATCAACATTGAAAATACAAAAAAGTTCAAAAAATAACATTGATAACACCAACAAATTCAACAACAACCTCAATATTGAAAATCACCAACAATTCCAACAACAAACTCAACATTGAAAAACGCCAACAATTTCAACAACAACCTGTACTTTTAAAAATACAAAAAAGTTCAACAAAAACATTGATAACACCAACAAATTCAACAAAAACCTCAACATTGAAAAATACAAAGAAGTTCAAAAAATATCATTAATAACACCAAGAAATTCAACAACAACCTCAATATTGAAAATCAACAAAAAATTGAAAAACCTCAACATTGAAAAACACCAACAACTTCAAAAACTTCAACATTGAAAAACAACAAATAATTTAACAACTACCGCAAAATTGAAAAATACCAACAAATTCAATAACAACGTCAACATTGAAAAACACCAACAAATTCAACAACCTCAACAATGAAAATAACCAACAAATTCAACAACAACCTCAATATTGAAAATAAACAACAAATTCAACAACAACATCAACTTTGAAAAACACCAAAAAATTCAACAACAACCTCAACAGTGATAACACCAATAAATTCAACAACAACCTCAATACTGAAAAACACCAACAAATTCAACAACAACCTCAATATTGAAAATCACCATCAAATTCAACAACAATTTCAATATTGAAAGACACCAACAAGTTCAAAAACGACCTAAACATTGAAAATCAGCAACAAATTCAACAACAATCTCAACATTGAAATTCACCAACAAATTCAACATCAACCTTAACTTTTAAAAATACAAAAAAGTTCAACAAAAACATTGATAACACCAACAAATTCAACAAAAACCTCAACAATAAAAAACAACAACAAATTCAACAACAACCTCAACATTGAAAAACACCAACAAATTCAACAACAACCTCAAAAATGAAAAACGCCAATAAATTCAACAACAACCTCAACATTTAAAACTAACAAAAAGTTCAAAAAAGATCATTGATAAAACCAACAAATTCAACAACAACCTGTATATTGAAAGTCACAAACAAATTCAACAACAACCTCAACATTGAAAAACACCAACAAATTCAACAACAATATCAACTTTTAAAAGAAGTGAAAAAGTTCAAAAAAAACATTGATAACACCAACAAATTCAAGAACAACCTCAACATTGAAAGTCACCAACAAATTCAACAACAACCTCAACATTGAAAATCACCAACAAATTCAACAACTTCAATATTGAAAATCACCAACACATTGAACAACAACCTCAACATTGAAAAACACCAACAACTTCAAAAACTTCAACAATGAAAAACTACAAATAATTCAACAACAACCGCAACATTGAAAAATACCAACAAATTCAACAACAACCTCAACTTTTAAAAGAAAATAAAAATTTCAAAAAAAGCTTTGATAACACCAACAAATTCAACAATAAATTCAATATTGAAAATCACCTACAAATTCAACAACAACCTCAACATTGAAAATCACCAACAAATTAAACAATAACATCAACAATGAAAAACAGCAAAAAATTCAACAGCAACCTCAACATTGAAAAACACCAACAAATTCAACAACAACCTTAAATTTTAAAAATACAAAAAAGTTCAACAAATACATTGATATTACCAACAAATTCAACAAAAACCTCAGCAATGAAAAACACAAACAAATTCAACAACAACTTCAACATTTAAAACTACCAAAAAGTTCAAAAACGATCATTGAGAAAACCAAAAAATTCATCAACAACCTCAACATTGAAAGACACCAACAAATTCAACAACAACCTCAAAATTGAAAATCACCAACAAATTCAACAACTTCAATATTGAAAATCACCAACAAATTCAACAACAACCTCAACATTCAAAAACACCAACAAATTCAACAACAACATCAACATTGAAAAAAACCAACAAATTCAACAACAATCTCAACATTCAAAAATAAAAAAAAATCAAAAATTAACATTGATAACAGCAATAAATTCAACAACAACCTCAATATTGCAAATCACCAACAAATTCAACAACAACCACAATATTGCAAATCACCAACAAATTCAAGAACAACCTCAACATTGCAAAACAGCAATAAATTCAACAACAACCTCAACATTGAAAAATACCAACAAATTCAACAACAACCTCAACATTGAATAATACAAAAAAGTTTAAAAAATAACATTGATAACACCAACAACTTCAACAACAATCTCATTATTGAATATCACAACAAATTTAACAACAACCTCAACATTGATAAAACCAACAAATTCAACAACAACCTCAACATTGAAAAACACCAACAACTTCAAAAACTTCAACAATGAAAAACAACAAATAATTCAACAACAACCGCAACTTTGAAAAATAGCAACAAATTCACAAACTACCTAAATTTTGAAATCTACAAAAAAGTTCAAAAAATAACATTGATAACACCAACAAATTCAACAACAAACTCAATATTGATAACCAACAACAAATTCAACAACAACCTCAACTTTGAAAATCACCTACAAATTCAATAACAAAGTCAACATTGAAAAACACCAACAAATTCAACAACCACAACATTGAAAAACGCGAACAAATTCAACAACAACCTCAATATTGAAAATCACCAACAAATTCAACAACAACTTCAACATTTAAAACTACCAAAAAGTTCAAAAAAGATCATTGAGAAAACCAACAAATTCATCAACAAGCTCAACATTGAAAGACACCAACAAATTCAACAACAAGCTCAACATTGAAAAAAACCAACAAATTCAACAACAAGCTCACATTCAAAAATTTAAAAAAATCAAAAATTAACATTGATAACAGCAATAAATTCAACAACAACCTCAATATTGCAAATCACCAACAAATTCAACAACAACCTCAATATTGCAAATCACCAACAAATTCAACAGCAACCTCAACATTGAAAAATACCAACAAATTCAACAACAACCTCAACATTGAAAAATACAAAAAAGTTCAAAAAATATCATTAATAACACCAAGAAATTCAACAACAACCTCAATATTGAAAATCAACAAAAAATTGAAAAACCTCAACATTGAAAAACACCAACAACTTCAAAAACTTCAACATTGAAAAACAACAAATAATTTAACAACTACCGCAAAATTGAAAAATACCAACAAATTCAATAACAACGTCAACATTGAAAAACACCAACAAATTCAACAACCTCAACAATGAAAATAACCAACAAATTCAACAACAACCTCAATATTGAAAATAAACAACAAATTCAACAACAACATCAACTTTGAAAAACACCAAAAAATTCAACAACAACCTCAACAGTGATAACACCAACAAATTCAACAACAACCTCAATACTGAAAAACACCAACAAATTCAACAACAACCTCAATATTGAAAATCACCATCAAATTCAACAACAATTTCAATATTGAAAGACACCAACAAGTTCAAAAACGACCTAAACATTGAAAATCAGCAACAAATTCAACAACAATCTCAACATTGAAATTCACCAACAAATTCAACATCAACCTTAACTTTTAAAAATACAAAAAAGTTCAACAAAAACATTGATAACACCAACAAATTCAACAATAACCTCAACAATAAAAAACACCAACAAATTCAACAACAACCTCAACATTGAAAAACAGCAAGAAATTCAACAACAACCTCAAAAATGAAAAACGCCAATAAATTCAACAACAACCTCAACATTTAAAACTAACAAAAAGTTCAAAAAAGATCATTGATAAAACCAACAAATTCAACAACAACCTGTATATTGAAAGTCACAAACAAATTCAACAACAACCTCAACATTGAAAAACACCAACAAATTCAACAACAATATCAACTTTTAAAAGAAGTGAAAAAGATCAAAAAAAACATTGATAACACCAACAAATTCAAGAACAACCTCAACATTGAAAGTCACCAACAAATTCAACAACAACCTCAACATTGAAAATCACCAACAAATTCAACAACTTCAATATTGAAAATCATCAACAAATTGAACAACAACCTTAACATTGAAAATCACCAACAACTTCAAAAACTTCAACAATGAAAAACTACAAATAATTCAACAACAACCGCAACATTGAAAAATACCAACAAATTCAACAACAACCTCAACTTTTAAAAGAAAATAAAAATTTCAAAAAAAGCTTTGATAACACCAACAAATTCAACAACAAATTCAATATTGAAAATCACCTACAAATTCAACAACAACCTCAACATTGAAAATCACCAACAAATTAAACAATAACCTCAACAATGAAAAACAGCAAAAAATTCAACAGCAACCTCAACATTGAAAAACACCAACAAATTCAACAACAACCTTAAATTTTAAAAATACAAAAAAGTTCAACAAATACATTGATAACACCAACAAACTCAACAAAAACCTCAGCAATGAAAAACACCAACAAATTCAACAACAACCTCAACATTGAAAAACAACAAAAAATTCAACAACTATCTCAACATTGAAAAATACCAATAAATTGAAAAACAACATCAACATTGAAAATACAAAAAAGTTCAAAAAATAACATTGATAACACCAACAAATTCAACAACAACCTCAATATTGAAAATCACAAACAATTCCAACAACAAACTCAACATTGAAAAACGCCAACAATTTCAACAACAACCTGTACTTTTAAAAATACAAAAAAGTTCAACAAAAACATTGATAACACCAACAAATTCAACAAAAACCTCAACATTGAAAAATACAAAGAAGTTACAAAAATATCATTAATAACACCAAGAAATTCAACAACAACCTCAATATTGAAAATCAACAAAAAATTGAAAACTCTCAACATTGAAAAACACCAACAACTTCAAAAACTTCAACATTGAAAAACAACAAATAATTTAACAACTACCGCAAAATTGAAAAATACCAACAAATTCAATAACAACGTCAACTTTGAAAAACACCAAAAAATTCAACAACAACCTCAACAGTGATAACACCAATAAATTCAACAACAACCTCAATACTGAAAAACACCAACAAATTCAACAACAACCTCAATATTGAAAATCACCATCAAATTCAACAACAATTTCAATATTGAAAGACACCAACAAGTTCAAAAACGACCTAAACATTGAAAATCACCAACAATTCCAACAACAAACTCAACATTGAAAAACGCCAACAATTTCAACAACAACCTGTACTTTTAAAAATACAAAAAAGTTCAACAAAAACATTGATAACACCAACAAATTCAACAAAAACCTCAACATTGAAAAATACAAAGAAGTTCAAAAAATATCATTAATAACACCAAGAAATTCAACAACAACCTCAATATTGAAAATCAACAAAAAATTGAAAACTCTCAACATTGAAAAACACCAACAACTTCAAAAACTTCAACATTGAAAAACAACAAATAATTTAACAACAACCGCAACATTGAAAAATACCAACAAATTCAACAACAACCGCAACATTGAAAAATACCAACAAATTCAATAACAACGTCAACATTGAAAAACACCAACAAATTCAACAACCTCAACATTGAAAATAACCAACAAATTCAACAACAACCTCAATATTGAAAATAAACAACAAATTCAACAACAACATCAACTTTGAAAAACACCAAAAAATTCAACAACAACCTCAACAGTGATAACACCAACAAATTCAACAACAACCTTAATACGGAAAAACACCAACAAATTCAACAACAACCTCAATATTGAAAATCACCATCAAATTCAACAACAATTTCAATATTGAAAGACACCAACAAGTTCAAAAACGACCTAAACATTGAAAATCAGCAACAAATTCAACAACAAACTCAACATTGAAATTCACCAACAAATTCAACATCAACCTTAACTTTTAAAAATACAAAAAAGTTCAACAAAAACATTGATAACACCAACAAATTCAACAAAAACCTCAACAATAAAAAACACCAACAAATTCAACAACAACCTCAACATTGAAAAACAGCAAGAAATTCAACAACAACCTCAAAATTGAAAAACGCCAACAAATTCAACAACAACCTCAACATTTAAAAGTACCAAAAAGTTCAAAAAAGATTATTGATAAAACCAACAAATTCAACAACAACCTGTATATTGAAAGTCACAAACAAATTCAACAACCTCAACATTGAAAAACACCAACAAATTCAACAACAACATCAACTTTTAAAAGAAGTGAAAAAGTTCAAAAAAAACATTGATAACACCAACAAATTCAAGAACAACCTCAACATTGAAAGTCACCAACAAATTCAACAACAACCTCAACATTGAAAATCACCAACAAATTCAACAACAACATCAACTTTGAAAACAACAAAAAATTCAACAACAACCTCAACAGTGATAACACCAATAAATTCAACAACAACCTCAATACTGAAAAACACCAACAAATTCAACAACAACCTCAATATTGAAAATCACCATCAAATTCAACAACAATTTCAATATTGAAAGACACCAACAAGTTCAAAAACGACCTAAACATTGAAAATCAGCAACAAATTCAACAACAATCTCAACATTGAAATTCACCAACAAATTCAACATCAACCTTAACTTTTAAAAATACAAAAAAGTTCAACAAAAACATTGATAACACCAACAAATTCAACAAGAACCTCAACAATAAAAAACACCAACAAATTCAACAACAACCTCAACATTGAAAAACAGCAAGAAATTCAACAACAACCTCAAAAATGAAAAACGCCAATAAATTCAACAACAACCTCAACATTTAAAACTAACAAAAAGTTCAAAAAAGATCATTGATAAAACCAACAAATTCAACAACAACCTGTATATTGAAAGTCACAAACAAATTCAACAACAACCTCAACATTGAAAAAAACCAACAAATTCAACAACAATATCAACTTTTAAAAGAAGTGAAAAAGATCAAAAAAAACATTGATAACACCAACAAATTCAAGAACAACCTCAACATTGAAAGTCACCAACAAATTCAACAACAACCTCAACATTGAAAATCACCAACAAATTCAACAACTTCAATATTGAAAATCATCAACAAATTGAACAACAACCTTAACATTGAAAATCACCAACAACTTCAAAAACTTCAACAATGAAAAACTACAAATAATTCAACAACAACCGCAACATTGAAAAATACCAACAAATTCAACAACAACCTCAACTTTTAAAAGAAAATAAAAATTTCAAAAAAAGCTTTGATAACACCAACAAATTCAACAACAAATTCAATATTGAAAATCACCTACAAATTCAACAACAACCTCAACATTGAAAATCACCAACAAATTAAACAATAACCTCAACAATGAAAAACAGCAAAAAATTCAACAGCAACCTCAACATTGAAAAACACCAACAAATTCAACAACAACCTTAAATTTTAAAAATACAAAAAAGTTCAACAAATACATTGATAACACCAACAAACTCAACAAAAACCTCAGCAATGAAAAACACCAACAAATTCAACAACAACCTCAACATTGAAAAACAACAAAAAATTCAACAACTATCTCAACATTGAAAAATACCAATAAATTGAAAAACAACATCAACATTGAAAATACAAAAAAGTTCAAAAAATAACATTGATAACACCAACAAATTCAACAACAACCTCAATATTGAAAATCACAAACAATTCCAACAACAAACTCAACATTGAAAAACGCCAACAATTTCAACAACAACCTGTACTTTTAAAAATACAAAAAAGTTCAACAAAAACATTGATAACACCAACAAATTCAACAAAAACCTCAACATTGAAAAATACAAAGAAGTTACAAAAATATCATTAATAACACCAAGAAATTCAACAACAACCTCAATATTGAAAATCAACAAAAAATTGAAAACTCTCAACATTGAAAAACACCAACAACTTCAAAAACTTCAACATTGAAAAACAACAAATAATTTAACAACTACCGCAAAATTGAAAAATACCAACAAATTCAATAACAACGTCAACATTGAAAAACACCAACAAATTCAACAACCTCAACAATGAAAATAACCAACAAATTCAACAACAACCTCAATATTGAAAATAAACAACAAATTCAACAACAACATCAACTTTGAAAAACACCAAAAAATTCAACAACAACCTCAACAGTGATAACACCAATAAATTCAACAACAACCTCAATACTGAAAAACACCAACAAATTCAACAACAACCTCAATATTGAAAATCACCATCAAATTCAACAACAATTTCAATATTGAAAGACACCAACAAGTTCAAAAACGACCTAAACATTGAAAATCACCAACAATTCCAACAACAAACTCAACATTGAAAAACGCCAACAATTTCAACAACAACCTGTACTTTTAAAAATACAAAAAAGTTCAACAAAAACATTGATAACACCAACAAATTCAACAAAAACCTCAACATTGAAAAATACAAAGAAGTTCAAAAAATATCATTAATAACACCAAGAAATTCAACAACAACCTCAATATTGAAAATCAACAAAAAATTGAAAACTCTCAACATTGAAAAACACCAACAACTTCAAAAACTTCAACATTGAAAAACAACAAATAATTTAACAACAACCGCAACATTGAAAAATACCAACAAATTCAACAACAACCGCAACATTGAAAAATACCAACAAATTCAATAACAACGTCAACATTGAAAAACACCAACAAATTCAACAACCTCAACATTGAAAATAACCAACAAATTCAACAACAACCTCAATATTGAAAATAAACAACAAATTCAACAACAACATCAACTTTGAAAAACACCAAAAAATTCAACAACAACCTCAACAGTGATAACACCAACAAATTCAACAACAACCTTAATACGGAAAAACACCAACAAATTCAACAACAACCTCAATATTGAAAATCACCATCAAATTCAACAACAATTTCAATATTGAAAGACACCAACAAGTTCAAAAACGACCTAAACATTGAAAATCAGCAACAAATTCAACAACAAACTCAACATTGAAATTCACCAACAAATTCAACATCAACCTTAACTTTTAAAAATACAAAAAAGTTCAACAAAAACATTGATAACACCAACAAATTCAACAAAAACCTCAACAATAAAAAACACCAACAAATTCAACAACAACCTCAACATTGAAAAACAGCAAGAAATTCAACAACAACCTCAAAATTGAAAAACGCCAACAAATTCAACAACAACCTCAACATTTAAAAGTACCAAAAAGTTCAAAAAAGATTATTGATAAAACCAACAAATTCAACAACAACCTGTATATTGAAAGTCACAAACAAATTCAACAACCTCAACATTGAAAAACACCAACAAATTCAACAACAACATCAACTTTTAAAAGAAGTGAAAAAGTTCAAAAAAAACATTGATAACACCAACAAATTCAAGAACAACCTCAACATTGAAAGTCACCAACAAATTCAACAACAACCTCAACATTGAAAATCACCAACAAATTCAACAACTTCAATATTGAAAATCATCAACAAATTGAACAACAACCTTAACATTGAAAATCACCAACAACTTCAAAAACTTCAACAATGAAAAACTACAAATAATTCAACAACAACCGCAACATTGAAAAATACCAACAAATTCAACAACAACCTCAACTTTTAAAAGAAAATAAAAATTTCAAAAAAAGCTTTGATAACACCAACAAATTCAACAATAAATTCAATATTGAAAATCACCTACAAATTCAACAACAACCTCAACATTGAAAATCACCAACAAATTAAACAATAACCTCAACAATGAAAAACAGCAAAAAATTCAACAGCAACCTCAACATTGAAAAACACCAACAAATTCAACAACAACCTTAAATTTTAAAAATACAAAAAAGTTCAACAAATACATTGATATTACCAACAAATTCAACAAAAACCTCAGCAATGAAAAACACAAACAAATTCAACAACAACCTCAACATTGAAAAACAACAAAAAATTCAAGAACAATCTCAACATTGAAAAATACCAATAAATTGAAAAACAACATCAACATTGAAAATACAAAAAAGTTCAAAAAATAACATTGATAACACCAACAAATTCAACAACAACCTCAATATTGAAAATCACCAACAATTCCAACAACAAACTCAACATTGAAAAACGCCAACAATTTCAACAACAACCTGTACTTTTAAAAATACAAAAAAGTTCAACAAAAACATTGATAACACCAACAAATTCAACAAAAACCTCAACATTGAAAAATACAAAAAAGTTCAAAAAATATCATTAATAACACCAAGAAATTCAACAACAACCTCAATATTGAAAATCAACAAAAAATTGAAAAACCTCAACATTGAAAAACACCAACAACTTCAAAAACTTCAACATTGAAAAACAACAAATAATTTAACAACCGCAACATTGAAAAATACCAACAAATTCAATAACAACGTCAACATTGAAAAACACCAACAAATTCAACAACCTCAACAATGAAAATAACCAACAAATTCAACAACAACCTCAATATTGAAAATAAACAACAAATTCAACAACAACATCAACTTTGAAAAACACCAAAAAATTCAACAACAACCTCAACAGTGATAACACCAATAAATTCAACAACAACCTCAATACTGAAAAACACCAACAAATTCAACAACAACCTCAATATTGAAAATCACCATCAAATTCAACAACAATTTCAATATTGAAAGACACCAACAAGTTCAAAAACGACCTAAACATTGAAAATCAGCAACAAATTCAACAACAATCTCAACATTGAAACTGTCCAACAAATTCAACATCAACCTTAACTTTTAAAAATACAAAAAAGTTCAACAAAAACATTGATAACACCAACAAATTCAACAAAAACCTCAACAATAAAAAACACCAACAAATTCAACAACAACCTCAACATTGAAAAACACCAACAAATTCAACAACAACCTCAAAAATGAAAAACGCCAATAAATTCAACAACAACCTCAACATTTAAAACTAACAAAAAGTTCAAAAAAGATCATTGATAAAACCAACAAATTCAACAACAACCTGTATATTGAAAGTCACAAACAAATTCAACAACAACCTCAACATTGAAAAACACCAACAAATTCAACAACAATATCAACTTTTAAAAGAAGTGAAAAAGTTCAAAAAAAACATTGATAACACCAACAAATTCAAGAACAACCTCAACATTGAAAGTCACCAACAAATTCAACAGCAAACTCAACATTGAAAATCACCAACAAATTCAACAACTTCAATATTGAAAATCACCAACAAATTGAACAACAACCTCAACATTGAAAAACACCAACAACTTCAAAAACTTCAACAATGAAAAACTACAAATAATTCAACAACAACCGCAACATTGAAAAATACCAACAAATTCAACAACAACCTCAACTTTTAAAAGAAAATAAAAATTTCAAAAAAAGCTTTGATAACACCAACAAATTCAACAACAAATTCAATATTGAAAATCACCTACAAATTCAACAACAACCTCAACATTGAAAATCACCAACAAATTAAACAATAACCTCAACAATGAAAAACAGCAAAAAATTCAACAGCAACCTCAACATTGAAAAACACCAACAAATTCAACAACAACCTTAAATTTTAAAAATACAAAAAAGTTCAACAAATACATTGATAACACCAACAAACTCAACAAAAACCTCAGCAATGAAAAACACCAACAAATTCAACAACAACCTCAACATTGAAAAATACCAATAAATTGAAAAACAACATCAACATTGAAAATACAAAAAAGTTCAAAAAATAACATTGATAACACCAACAAATTCAACAACAACCTCAATATTGAAAATCACAAACAATTCCAACAACAAACTCAACATTGAAAAACGCCAACAATTTCAACAACAACCTGTACTTTTAAAAATACAAAAAAGTTCAACAAAAACATTGATAACACCAACAAATTCAACAAAAACCTCAACATTGAAAAATACAAAGAAGTTCAAAAAATATCATTAATAACACCAAGAAATTCAACAACAACCTCAATATTGAAAATCAACAAAAAATTGAAAACTCTCAACATTGAAAAACACCAACAACTTCAAAAACTTCAACATTGAAAAACAACA
Source organism: Cetorhinus maximus (assembly GCF_964194155.1). Taxonomy (NCBI): domain Eukaryota; kingdom Metazoa; phylum Chordata; class Chondrichthyes; order Lamniformes; family Cetorhinidae; genus Cetorhinus; species Cetorhinus maximus. The sequence goes on along the minus strand of NW_027596282.1, from coordinate 4,018 downwards.
AATAATTTAACAACTACCGCAAAATTGAAAAATACCAACAAATTCAATAACAACGTCAACATTGAAAAACACCAACAAATTCAACAACCTCAACAATGAAAATAACCAACAAATTCAACAACAACCTCAATATTGAAAATAAACAACAAATTCAACAACAACATCAACTTTGAAAAACACCAAAAAATTCAACAACAACCTCAACAGTGATAACACCAATAAATTCAACAACAACCTCAATACTGAAAAACACCAACAAATTCAACAACAACCTCAATATTGAAAATCACCATCAAATTCAACAACAATTTCAATATTGAAAGACACCAACAAGTTCAAAAACGACCTAAACATTGAAAATCAGCAACAAATTCAACAACAATCTCAACATTGAAACTGTCCAACAAATTCAACATCAACCTTAACTTTTAAAAATACAAAAAAGTTCAACAAAAACATTGATAACACCAACAAATTCAACAAAAACCTCAACAATAAAAAACACCAACAAATTCAACAACAACCTCAACATTGAAAAACACCAACAAATTCAACAACAACCTCAAAAATGAAAAACGCCAATAAATTCAACAACAACCTCAACATTTAAAACTAACAAAAAGTTCAAAAAAGATCATTGATAAAACCAACAAATTCAACAACAACCTGTATATTGAAAGTCACAAACAAATTCAACAACAACCTCAACATTGAAAAACACCAACAAATTCAACAACAATATCAACTTTTAAAAGAAGTGAAAAAGTTCAAAAAAAACATTGATAACACCAACAAATTCAAGAACAACCTCAACATTGAAAGTCACCAACAAATTCAACAGCAAACTCAACATTGAAAATCACCAACAAATTCAACAACTTCAATATTGAAAATCACCAACAAATTGAACAACAACCTCAACATTGAAAAACACCAACAACTTCAAAAACTTCAACAATGAAAAACTACAAATAATTCAACAACAACCGCAACATTGAAAAATACCAACAAATTCAACAACAACCTCAACTTTTAAAAGAAAATAAAAATTTCAAAAAAAGCTTTGATAACACCAACAAATTCAACAACAAATTCAATATTGAAAATCACCTACAAATTCAACAACAACCTCAACATTGAAAATCACCAACAAATTAAACAATAACCTCAACAATGAAAAACAGCAAAAAATTCAACAGCAACCTCAACATTGAAAAACACCAACAAATTCAACAACAACCTTAAATTTTAAAAATACAAAAAAGTTCAACAAATACATTGATAACACCAACAAACTCAACAAAAACCTCAGCAATGAAAAACACCAACAAATTCAACAACAACCTCAACATTGAAAAATACCAATAAATTGAAAAACAACATCAACATTGAAAATACAAAAAAGTTCAAAAAATAACATTGATAACACCAACAAATTCAACAACAACCTCAATATTGAAAATCACAAACAATTCCAACAACAAACTCAACATTGAAAAACGCCAACAATTTCAACAACAACCTGTACTTTTAAAAATACAAAAAAGTTCAACAAAAACATTGATAACACCAACAAATTCAACAAAAACCTCAACATTGAAAAATACAAAGAAGTTCAAAAAATATCATTAATAACACCAAGAAATTCAACAACAACCTCAATATTGAAAATCAACAAAAAATTGAAAACTCTCAACATTGAAAAACACCAACAACTTCAAAAACTTCAACATTGAAAAACAACAAATAATTTAACAACTACCGCAAAATTGAAAAATACCAACAAATTCAATAACAACGTCAACATTGAAAAACACCAACAAATTCAACAACCTCAACAATGAAAATAACCAACAAATTCAACAACAACCTCAATATTGAAAATAAACAACAAATTCAACAACAACATCAACTTTGAAAAACACCAAAAAATTCAACAACAACCTCAACAGTGATAACACCAATAAATTCAACAACAACCTCAATACTGAAAAACACCAACAAATTCAACAACAACCTCAATATTGAAAATCACCATCAAATTCAACAACAATTTCAATATTGAAAGACACCAACAAGTTCAAAAACGACCTAAACATTGAAAATCACCAACAATTCCAACAACAAACTCAACATTGAAAAACGCCAACAATTTCAACAACAACCTGTACTTTTAAAAATACAAAAAAGTTCAACAAAAACATTGATAACACCAACAAATTCAACAAAAACCTCAACATTGAAAAATACAAAGAAGTTCAAAAAATATCATTAATAACACCAAGAAATTCAACAACAACCTCAATATTGAAAATCAACAAAAAATTGAAAACTCTCAACATTGAAAAACACCAACAACTTCAAAAACTTCAACATTGAAAAACAACAAATAATTTAACAACAACCGCAACATTGAAAAATACCAACAAATTCAACAACAACCGCAACATTGAAAAATACCAACAAATTCAATAACAACGTCAACATTGAAAAACACCAACAAATTCAACAACCTCAACATTGAAAATAACCAACAAATTCAACAACAACCTCAATATTGAAAATAAACAACAAATTCAACAACAACATCAACTTTGAAAAACACCAAAAAATTCAACAACAACCTCAACAGTGATAACACCAACAAATTCAACAACAACCTTAATACGGAAAAACACCAACAAATTCAACAACAACCTCAATATTGAAAATCACCATCAAATTCAACAACAATTTCAATATTGAAAGACACCAACAAGTTCAAAAACGACCTAAACATTGAAAATCAGCAACAAATTCAACAACAAACTCAACATTGAAATTCACCAACAAATTCAACATCAACCTTAACTTTTAAAAATACAAAAAAGTTCAACAAAAACATTGATAACACCAACAAATTCAACAAAAACCTCAACAATAAAAAACACCAACAAATTCAACAACAACCTCAACATTGAAAAACAGCAAGAAATTCAACAACAACCTCAAAATTGAAAAACGCCAACAAATTCAACAACAACCTCAACATTTAAAAGTACCAAAAAGTTCAAAAAAGATTATTGATAAAACCAACAAATTCAACAACAACCTGTATATTGAAAGTCACAAACAAATTCAACAACCTCAACATTGAAAAACACCAACAAATTCAACAACAACATCAACTTTTAAAAGAAGTGAAAAAGTTCAAAAAAAACATTGATAACACCAACAAATTCAAGAACAACCTCAACATTGAAAGTCACCAACAAATTCAACAACAACCTCAACATTGAAAATCACCAACAAATTCAACAACTTCAATATTGAAAATCATCAACAAATTGAACAACAACCTTAACATTGAAAATCACCAACAACTTCAAAAACTTCAACAATGAAAAACTACAAATAATTCAACAACAACCGCAACATTGAAAAATACCAACAAATTCAACAACAACCTCAACTTTTAAAAGAAAATAAAAATTTCAAAAAAAGCTTTGATAACACCAACAAATTCAACAATAAATTCAATATTGAAAATCACCTACAAATTCAACAACAACCTCAACATTGAAAATCACCAACAAATTAAACAATAACCTCAACAATGAAAAACAGCAAAAAATTCAACAGCAACCTCAACATTGAAAAACACCAACAAATTCAACAACAACCTTAAATTTTAAAAATACAAAAAAGTTCAACAAATACATTGATATTACCAACAAATTCAACAAAAACCTCAGCAATGAAAAACACAAACAAATTCAACAACAACCTCAACATTGAAAAACAACAAAAAATTCAAGAACAATCTCAACATTGAAAAATACCAATAAATTGAAAAACAACATCAACATTGAAAATACAAAAAAGTTCAAAAAATAACATTGATAACACCAACAAATTCAACAACAACCTCAATATTGAAAATCACCAACAATTCCAACAACAAACTCAACATTGAAAAACGCCAACAATTTCAACAACAACCTGTACTTTTAAAAATACAAAAAAGTTCAACAAAAAC